>NC_028639.1:12177300-12368853 GCF_001406875.1 Solanum pennellii
TACTCAACCAACTCCTACTGAAGAATCTGAAGTGGAGCAAGTTACACCTGAGAAGGTGTTAAGTAGATCATCCAGAACCATGAGGGCACCAGATAGATATTCACCTTCATTACACTATCTATTGCTGACTGATGAGGGGGAACCAGAGTCTTTTGATGAGGCCCTACAGGTGGAGGATTCGATCAAGTGGGAGCCAGCCATGGATGATGAGATGAGGTCACTTGAGAAGAACGACACATGGGTGTTG
This sequence comes from Solanum pennellii, assembly GCF_001406875.1. Lineage (NCBI taxonomy): Eukaryota > Viridiplantae > Streptophyta > Magnoliopsida > Solanales > Solanaceae > Solanum > Solanum pennellii. Next base: position 12,177,548 of record NC_028639.1, read on the forward strand.
ACTGAGTTACCTGCAGGGAAGAGAGTTTTGCTGAACAAGTGGGTGTTCAGAATCAAGACTAAACCAGATGGCAAAAGAAGGTTCAAGGCCCGTTTAGTGGTAAAAGGATATTCACAAATGAAAGGTATTGATTATGCTGAAATATTTTCTCCTGTTGTGAAGTTAACCTCTATTCGAATTCTGTTGAGTATTGTCGCATCGGAGAATTTGCGTCTAGAGCAAATGGATGTAAAAACAGCGTTTTTACATGGAGATCTGGACAAGGAGATCTGTATGCACCAACCGGAAGGATTTGTGGTTCCAGGCAAGGAACACATGGTGTGCAAGCTCACCAGGAGCTTGTATGGACTAAAGCAAGCACCAAGGCAGTGGTACAAGAAGTTTGACTCCTTCATGACCAAGAGTGGATTCTGCAAAGCTTAAATGGATCCTTGTGTTTACTTCAAGAAATACACTGATTCATATGTATTTCTACTCTTGTATGTTGATGATATGTTGATTGCAGGATCTAGTATGAGGGATATTAACAATCTGAAGAAAAGGTTGTCTGCAACGTTTGAGATGAAAGATTTGGGTCCAGCGAAGCAGATTTTGGGGATGCAGATTTTTCGGGATAGATCTGTTGGCACTTTAATCTATCTTTGGAGTTGTACATTGAGAAGGTGCTGAGCAGATTCAGGGCTAATGATGCTAAACCCAGGACTACTCCATTGGAAAATCACTTTAAATTATCAAAGGAGCAGTCACCCAAGACTTCTGAGGAGCGTGATTATATGGCACTTGTTCCATATGCTTCAGCAGTTGGTAGTTTGATGTATGCTATGGTCTCCACTAGACCTGATATAGCACATACAGTGGTAGTTGTTAGCAGGTACATGGCGAACCCGGGGAAAGAGCATTGGGAAGATGTGAAGTGGCTTTTGAGATATCTGAAAGGTACATCCAATACTTCACTTTGTTTTGGCAAAGGCAAGGTGACTCTACAGGGTTTTGTGGATGCTGATCTTTGTGGGGATGTTGACTCGAGCAAGAGTACATCCGGTTACATTTACACCATAGGTGGAACAGTAGTGAGTTGGATGTCCAGGCTTCAGAAGTGTGTTTCTCTTTCATCTACTGAAGCTGAGTATGTGTCAATAGCTGAAGCTGGGAAAGAGATGATATGGCTGGCAGATTATCTGGAGGAATTGGGCAAGAAGCAAAGCGAGAAGATTCTTTACTCAGATAGCCAGAGTGCCATACAGTTTGTGAAAAATCCAGTCTATCATTCGAAGACAAAGCACATCAGAAGGCGATACCATTTCACTCGCAGGGCAGTGGAGGATGGTGATATGTGCTTGGAGATGATAGAGGGTGCAAAGAACCCTGCAAACATGTTAACAAAATGTGTTGATGTTGTGAAACTGGGTTATGCAAAAACTCGGTTTGTCTTTAGTAGTTGTTGCTACAGATGTTGCGGTGCGGCAAAGATGTTGATGATGAAGAGATTTTTTTTTGAGAATGTATTTTTTTGGATGAATGAATCAGTCTCCAAGTGGGAGAATTGTTAGGTTGTGGAGCCTGATTAATATATATAACTGTTTAGGCTTCACTATTTATTCTCCATTTTTCTCTGTAACCAAAAATACTCTGATTTATTGATATAAATATACCCCACCGCTGTGGAAGTTTACTCACGGGGTGTTACCACGAAATATTGGGTTTTCTCTTTCTCTCTCTAGATCTCTCATCTCTTTCTCTTGAAAGTTCTTGTGTTCTTCATTCATCAAGTGTGTGTATGTGAATTCGATCCTAACATATAATTCATTTAATAAGTTTTATAATCAAAGCATCAAGAAACGTCATTGACGTCCGGAGACTAGTCCAAGAGGTGCTATTGTGCCTTAACTTATTTGACAAGGTTTTACAAGTCAGAATTTCATGAAATTTGGTGGGAAGGTGTTAAAAATGATTTAATGTTGGATTAGGGTCCAAAATTGTGCGTATGAATCCCCAATGACCAACCAAGGGACCTTGAGGATGACCCTTGACTTGTGGCTAAAAGCTCTCTTGCATAATAGTCGTCGACGACTTGCAGGCGATGAGGCGTGGTCCAATCAACGGGGCACCGATTAACATATTCGATGGAAACATATTAATTTTTGTGAAGGGTTCATTTTTGCAAGTCACTGACCAAAATGACGGACGTGCACCATGGAAAGGACCGTGGCTGTCGACTAACCTACGACCCGTAGTCGGGGTCTCGTAGGTCAGGTCACTTTTTTCCTGGCACGTTTTAGGTTAGTAAAATTAATTAATTAGGTGGTTATTTAATTATTTAGGGGTTAATTTATGTATAATTAAGTTAGTTAATGACCTATATAAAGACCCAACCCTAATTAAACTAACCCAACTCTCATAATTCCCAAAACCCAATCGCTCTTCCTTCTCTCTTCTTTCTCTCTCCCAAAGAACTCCATAGAAGACCTAGCAAAGGAGAGTTATAGGGAATCACGAAGAATATTTTCTCCACAAATATTCATAATTTAATTAGGTATTGGATTCCTTTCACATTTGGGATTCTTTCCCCAAAGGGTTCTTCCAAATTGATTTCAAAAATATGAGTTTAAAGTGGGTTTTCCTTTATTGTGAATTTGATCTTCTAAATTGATTTTTATGGTTTATTTTGATTACTATAATTATATTATGATTAATTATGATTTAATTATCCTAGTTGTTGATGAATTAACCTAATTTGTGGAATAGATAATGAAATTGACCCAAGTCCCTAATCCTAGATTATGAACGAGTGATGAATTGTTGTGTAGTGATTCAATTAACTTCATTATTGTGTTTATTACTATTGTGTGATAATATTACACCCATTATTTGGTTAAATTGGATGGTTGATGGTAAAACCTTGGATGATGTCTTGGGAAGGAGATTGGGGTAAGTCTTGTGATCTCAATCCTTTACTTCAATTATGATTACTTGTGTTTAGTGATGATGTTGTATTAAAGTATACCTTATGATAATACTGATTAGGGTTGGTATGATTTTGAATTTAAATGCCTTGATTTATTACTTGTGAGTTGTTGGCTAAGATGTATTGACATAAGGATGGCAATTACTTACCTATGTGCCTTATCATAATGTGATTATGTAAATGTGCTAACCTTACATGTGTGAATTTTAATGAAAGGACAATACTCATGCGATTATTATTGAGCTATAATGATATCTATATATGGGTTAGACCATATGACCTAAACTAAGTTATGATTACTAATTAAAGACATTTCAAAATGGACTCTAGCTTTTATCGGGTAAACTAGAAGTGAGGACTGTCCCTTCCTACATAGGGAAGGTAGGATCACTAATTAAATCATGATATTATATACTACAATTCATGTAGCATAAGGAGGTCCCAAACTACATTTCCTAATTCTTGAACTATATTGCCCCCATCGGAATACTAGCTAGTGGATCCACATAGATGCTACGTTCATGTTTTGTTACTACCTTGGCAAGTAGTCAACCTTCTTTTGGTTTAGGGTTCCATGTAGTTGATTTCATATTTGCTCATGTTGTTTATGTCGGTTAAGGCAAGATGTTCCCAAAAGGTAAAGTAAAGTAATATAGTGAACTGTAAATAGGGTGGCCTAAGGGGTTTGGCTTAGTCTAGGTAGGGGTATGAGACTCTACCTATAGATTGCACTAGTTCGCCTTGAAGGAAGTCTTAGAAGGATGTTCTTATGAGTTTATATGCTTATACATGTAAATGATATATATATGTTGATGTTACATGTTAATGACACTATGTGATGATGGTTTCACTTATGAATATTTGGTTGATCTCTATTGTTAAGGTATGGTGATGTTTAACTCTTGATGATATAGTATGGGAAGTTGGGTATTGCTTATAGTTATTTATGGGTTTACTTGGTTGAGTGAGGTTATGGGGCCTTACTTATTTATTGCACTAGTGGACTTAATGGGGGTGTATGAGTGATGGTCTTGCTTTGATTATGATACTATGAACTCTTATACATGCTTGTTGATATTATAACTTTATGAAAGAGTTGTCTTGATTATGTGCTCAATTATGTTGATATAAAAGTTGATTTGACTAGACTTGATATTGTTTGTCTTGTAATGTACATTGTCTTGACTTAAGAAATATGTTCTTATTGACTTGTATTGGTTTTTGAATGTGAATAAGGTGTTTTCAAAGTAAATCAACATGCTTTAATGAAATGTCCCTTTTTAGAATTATTTCTATGTTGTATGTGCATATGATTCCATACTTAGTACAAGTGATGTGCTAACCTCATTTTTAATTTTCCCCCAACATTTTAGGTTCCGGTCGTTGAAGGTTCGTGACCACTTTGAAGAAAGGCTTGGATCATTTCTCCAACTGTGTGTACGTCCTCAAGTCCGAGGATGATGCCTTGTTATTACTCTAGATATGGTTCTTTGTTATAGTCTAAAGACAATTTTTTCATTCATGTTGTGTATCAACATGTTATTGTAAGCCCTAAGTGGCATTTCTACATTTTGTAAGGGCTTATTCCCATATTGATTTGACTCCTTTTAGATGGTTAATATTAGACATCCCTTTTTAAGACTATATCGTGTATTTTGTCAATATGTGTCATAAAAGTAGAAGACTATGTAATATTCTTATATTAGAAGTATATGCAAACTTGCTATGAATATATTATGCGTAAGCGAGAGGTCTAAGTAAACCTCATGAAGTAGTATAGATGAAGAGTTTTAAATTTTCCGCGTTTTTAACTTATGAATGTTACGATGAATGCTAACAGGCTAATCTTAGTCTTTCACAAGGATGCCAACGCCAATTGTGTCTGGGGTACTTCTCGGATGTGACAAACTTGGCATTGGAGCATGAGGTTGAATATCCCTTAAAACGATGTCTTATTAAACCACGTCTATGTAGATTCTCATTTATAATTGTGAAGCATACCACACTTATGAATGAGAGATTATGTGGTGCTTAGAAACTCTTATCTTCTTGTATTCCTATGTAGTGCCTGTAGAGTCTTGTTATGTGCTTTAGCCTAAACCTTGTATCATTGTTATAGGTTGAATACTTGAAGAGGATATTCTAGAAGGGCAGAGGAAGAAATGGCTAATGTGGGAGATCAAGACAACTAAGTTCCTCCACAAGACAACCAAGTGCCTCCACTTGAAGAAGTTGCTATGGGTGATCAAGTTTTGGATGTTCCTCCCACGATGACCTATGGAGATATAAGGCAGACTTTTCACTTTAACCCAAGCCATGAAACTCTCAAGCTAATGTCATCACTTCACAAGTCCAAGCGATGACGGCCCAAATAAATAACAAGGTTGGACCTCGAGTGCCTCAACATGCTAACAATATCGCCTTGCGTTTGAGAGACATTACTAGAATGAATCCACTTATGTTCTATGGGTCGAGAACGAACGAGGACCCTCAAGATTTTCTCAATAAAGTCTATAAGATTCTCTATGCTATGGGTGTGACCTCAATTGAGAAGGCCGAGTTGGCTGCCTATCAACTCAAAGATGTGGCCCAAACTTGGTACGTGCAATGGAGGGATAATAGGGCACTAAGGGGTGGTCTGGTGACTTGGGAGATCTTCAAGAAGTCTTTCCTTGATAGTCACTTTCATAGAGAAATGAGAGAAGCTAAGGTGGAAGAATTCATCAACCTTCGTCAAGGAGGTATGAGTGTACTTGACTATTCTTTGAAGTTCACTAAATTGTCCAAGTATTCTCAATCCTTGGTGTCAAACCCCAGGGATGAAATGAGTCATTTTCTTACGGGGGTGTCCGATGAATTGGTGGAAGAATGTTGTTCGTCTATGTTTCATGATAATATGAATATCTATCATCTCATGGTTCATTTTCAATAAGTGGAAGAAACCATGTTAAGGAGGAAAAATAGGTACGATAAGAAGGCAATGTCTTATGAAGCTGGTTCTTCTAAGGGTAGGCTTGACATTCAAGACAAGACTAGATTCAACAAGAGGTTTTCTAATGAAGTTCCTACCAAATTTCCTAAGGCTCCTGATTATAGGGTGTCTAACCCTAAGCCTCAAAAGGGTCGAGGTGCTAGTTCACCAAGTACAAAGCCAACTTGAGAAAGTGGAGTAAGAAGCATTATGGTGAATGTCTAGTTGGGACGGGGAATCGTTTAGTTGTGGAAAAGAAGGTCAAAACGTTAACGATTGCGCTAATTTGTAGGGGCAATAAAACCGAAGTGGGCAAGCACAAGCTAGTGGTTCTAATATGAATGCTCCAAACAAGAATCTCTTCTATGCACTTCGCTCTAGGGGTGAACAAGAGAGTTCTCCCGATGTGGTGACAGCTATGTTACAAATATTCTCTATTGATATCTATGCTTTATTTGATCCGGGTGCTAAATTATCTTTTGTCATTCCCTTGATAGCTATGAAGTTTGATATTTTGTCCGATTTTCTAAATAAATCTTTCATGATAACTACCCTGGTAGGAAAATAAATGGTTGCAAAGAGGGTATATAGAAATTGTCCTATAATATTGCCCAATAGAGTTACTCATGTTGAATTAGTGAAACTTGATATGATCGATTTTGATGTCATTTTGGGGATGGATTGCTTGCATGATTGTTATGCTTCCATTGATTGTAGAACGAGAATTGTCAAGTTCAATTTTCCAAATGAACTCGTCTTACAGTGGAAGGGAAGAAATTCTATTCCTAGAGGTCGTATTATCCCTTTTCTTATGGCTTGTAAGATGATCTCAAAAGGGTGTTTATACCATATTGTAAGAGTCAAAGATTTACACTCTGAAAATCCTCCCATTGAGTTAGTCCCCGTAGTAAGCGAATTTCCATAGGTCTTTCATAATGATTTTCCCGGAGTCCCTCCCGAACAGAGAATTTATTGTTGTAGTGACTTGCTACCCGATACCAACCCCATTCCAGTTCCTCTTTATGGAATTGCTCCGGACGAATTGAAAGAGTTGAAGGCTCAACTCATGGACTTATTAGAAAAAGGCTTTATTACACCTAGTATTTCTCCATGGTGTTCTCCGGTATTGTTTGTGAAGAAGAAAGATAGGTCCCTTATAATGTGCGTTGATTATCGCCAACTCAATAAAGTCATTATTAAGAATAAATATCCTCTCCCTCGGATTGACGACTTTTTTGATCAAGTCAAAAGGGAAAGCCGCATTTCTAAGATTGACTTGAGATCAGGGTATCACTAACTTAGGGTGAGAGGTGAGGATATACCAAAAAAAGGCATTTCGAACTAGATATGGTCAGTATGAGTTCCTAGTAATGTCCTTTGGCCTCAATAATGTCCCGACGACATTTATAGACCTCATTAATTGGGTATTTCAAAGTTACCTAGATTTATTTGTCATTTTCTCTATTGACCACATCTTGGTGTATTCAAAAATTCAGGGTGAACACATGGACCATTTAAGGGAGGCGTTAGAAGTGCTTAAGGAGAACCAACTATTTTCCAAGTATAGCAAATGTGATTTTTGGTTAGGTCGGTGGTGTTTCTTGGTCATGTCATATCTAGTGAGGGGGTAAATGTCGGTCCGAGAAAAATCAAGGCAGTTAAAAATTGGCCTAGACCATTGACTCCAACCGATATTAGAAGCTTTTTGGGGTCTAGCAGGGTACTATAGGAGGCTTGTCGATGATTTTTCATCCATTGCATCTTCTTTTACTAATTTAACCCAAAAGAGTGTGAAATTTTAGTGGTCCGAGGCATGCGAAAGAAGCTTCCAAAACTTGAGAGATTACCTCTGCTCCGGTGTTGACTTTACCGGAGGTTACCATGGGCTTCTTTATATATTGTGATGCATCCCAAGTGGGATTAAGGTGTGTTCTGATGCAACAGGGAAAGTAGTGGTTTATGTTTATATACAACTTGAGGTGTATGAGAAGAATTATCAAATTCATGATCTTGAGTTAGCGGCCATGATATTTTCCTTGAAAATATGGAGACGTTATTTGTATGGAGTCCACGTTGATGTGTATACCAACCACAAGAATCTTAAATATATGTTTACTCAAAAGGAGTTCAATCTCCGACAAAGAAGGTTGTTGAAATCATTGAAGGATTACGACATGAGTGTTTTCTAGCACCCCGACAAAGCCAATGTGGTTGTGGATGCTCTAAGTCTTATGACCATGGGTAGGGCCTCTAATGTAGAAGAATCCAAGAAATACCTAGTGCAAGATGTTCATAAGTTGGCTCGTTTGGGTGTTTAATTGGAAAATTCTCCAGATGGTGGTTTTACGGTCCATCATAACTCTGAATCATCTTTGGTTGTTGAAGTGAAGTCAAAACAACACCTTTATCAACCATTTATGAAGTTGAAGGAGTCGGCTACTGGTAATCTTAATGAGTTATTCTCCTTAGGGGGGATGGTGTATTGAGGTATCAAGGAAGGTTATATGTGCCCAATGTTGATGACTTGAGAAACCAGATTCTTGAGGAAGCTCATGGTTCCCATTATTCCATTCATCCAGGCTCTACAAAGATGTACCATAACCTCAGAGAAGTGTTCTGGTGGGAAGGCTTGAATAGGGACATAGCGGAATTTGTTGCAAAATGTCCAAATTGCAAACAAGTGAAAGCCGAACACCAACTGCCGTGTGGTTTACTTCAAGAAATCAAAGTTCCCACTTGGAAGTGGGAAGATATTATTATGGATTTCGTTGTAGGTTTTCCTCTGACATAAAATCAACATAACTCCATATGGGTGGTAGTGGATAGATTGACCAAATCCTCTCATTTTATTCCCGTCAAGTCCACTTACTCGACGGAGTATTATGCAAGGATCTTCATAGATGAGATTTTGTGTCGCCATGGTGTTCCGTTATGTGCACAATTCACATCTAGGTTTTGGAGGTCGTTTGAAAAACAGTTGGGTACCAAGGTGAAGCTATGCACCGCTTGTCATCCCCAAACGGATGGTCAAGCGGAGCATACTATTCAAACCATTGAGGATAAGCTTACAACATGTAATAGTGACTTCAAGGGAAATTGGGATAGATACTTGCCTTTGGTTGAGTTTTCGTATAACAATAGTTACCATTCATCTATATCTATGGCTCCTTTTGAGGCCTTGTATGGTAGGAGATATAGGTCTCCAATAGGATGATTTGAAGTGGGTGAGTCTTCACTTTTGGGTCCCTCATTAATTTACAAGACTTTGGAGAAAGTTCATATAATAAGGAACCGTTTGAAAACAACCTATAGCCAGCAAAAGGGTTATTCTCACCATATGAGAAGAGACTTAGAGTTTGAAGAACGTAATAATGTGTACCTAAAAATTTAACCTATGAAAGGGGTGGTAAGATTTAGCAAGAAGGGAAGTTGAGTCCTCTTTATGTGGGTCCTTATGAAATTGCCCAAAGGGTTTGTTAGGTTGCATATGAGTTGAAGTTACCTAGTGAATTGGCTTCGGTTAATCCGGCGTTCCATGTCTCCATGCTTAAGAAGTGTATCGGTGATCCCGAGTCCATTCTTCCAATTTAGGGTCTAGGTGTGCAAGAGAACCTCTCTTTTGAGGAGGTTCCAGTTTAAATCCTTGATAGACAAGTAAAGAAGTTAAGGAAGAAGCAGGTCGCTTCAGTAAATGTGTTATGGAAGAAACACATAGTTGAGGGTGCAACATGGGAAGCTGAGCTTGACATGAAGTCCCGTTACCCTAATCTATTTGATAACTAATATTAGTAAATCCTATATATAGTGAAAATAATGAGTTTATTTGAAGTTGCCTTAATTTTTGGTAAAATATTGAAATATAGGTTTTGTTACAGTGATTTATACTCTTTGACTTGATTTATAATTATGTGGTGAATTTTTCTATATTTTTCCTTCATGAGTTTTATTAATCATGATGATATGTGTTGAAGCAAGCTTTGTCATAAGTGAATACACATATAGTGAATGTTGATCTCGTATGAGTTGAAAATGATGATTTGAGTTGCATTGTGAAAAAAGTCATGTGGTTATGTTTATTTGAATTGTAACTCATGTTTTGATATGTTGTTGTTGATTGGGCTTCTAGTCTTGAGTCTATTCCTTCCTTTTAAAGAATTTTAGTGTCATTCGGGGACGAATGTTCCTAGGGGGGATAATGTAATACTCCAAAAGGATAAAGCCTAATCTAGAGCTTAATATGCGAGTCTAAGAGTTGTAACACTTTTTAAAGGTCAAATATAATGTATATAAGTCATTTTGGAAGTTTTAGAATCAAATCGTCAAAATTTAATGAAATTGTGTGGGAAGGTGTTAAACACGTATTAAAGTTGGTTTAGGTTTGAAATGTCCGTGTAAGACTCCCCAAGGACCAACCAAGGGTCCTTGAGGAGGACCCTTGCATTGTGTCTAAAAGCTGTCTTAGACAGTAGCCATCGATGATTAGTGGGCGACGAGGCGTGGTCCAATTGACGGGGCATTGCTTTACACCATTGATGGAAACTTAGTCAATTTCGTGAAGGGGTTATTTTGGCAAGTCTCTGACCAAAACGACGTATGTGCAGCATGTAAGGGACAGTGCCGTCGACTGACCTACGACCCGTAGGTTGGGATCTCGTAGGTCAGGTTAGTGTTTTCCTTCCACATTTTAGGTTAGAAATTAATTAATTTGGTGGTTAGTTAATTATTAAGGGGTTAAGGGAGCAGCTAATTAGGTTAGTTAATGGCCTTAATAAAGACTCAACCCTAATTAAACTAACCCAACTCTCATAATACCCAAAACCCAATTGCTCTTCCTTCTCTCTTCTTTATCTCTACCAAAGAACTCCATAAAAGACCAATAAAATGAGGGTTCAAGGGAAAAAAGAAGGATACTTTTCTCCATCACTCTTCATCAATTAATAAGGTATGAGATTCCTTTCACCTTTGGGATTCTTTCGTCAAAGGGTTCCTCCAAATTGATTTCAAAAAGATGAGTTTCAAGTGAGTTTTCTTCTATTACGAATTTGATCTTCTAAATTTCTTTGTTTTGTGGTTTTTTTTATTATTATAATTATATTATGATGTAGTATGATTCAATTATGCTATTTCTTGACGAATTAACCTAGTTTGTGGAATAGATCATGAAATTGACCCAAGTTCCTAACCCTAGGTTATGAACTAGTGATGAATTGTTGTGTAGTGATTTAATTGACTTCATTAGTGTGTTGATTACTATTGTGTGATGATATTACACCCATTATTGGGTTTAATTTGATGGTTGATGGTAAAACCTTGAATGATGGCTTGTGAAGGAGATTGGGGCAAGTCTTGTGATCTCAATCCTTTACTTTATTTATGATGACTTGTATTTACTGATGAAGTTGAATTAAAGTATACCTTATAATAAGATTGATTAGGATTGGTATGATGTTGAATTAAAATGTATTGATTTATACTTGTGAGTTGTTGGCTAAGATGTATTGATATAAGGATGGTGATAACTTACATATGTGCCTTATCATAATGTAATTATGCAAATGTGCTAACCTCACCTGTGTGAATTATAGTAAAAGGACAATACTAATGAAATCCATATTGAGCTATGATGATGACTATATATGGGTAGACCCTATGACCTAATCTAAGTTATGATTATTAATGAAAGACATTTCAAAAGAAACTCTAGCTTGCACCGAGTGAACTAGAAGTTAGGAGTGTCCCTTCCCACATAGGGAAGGTAGGATAACTAATGTACTCATGCAATTGGAGAGTATAATAAATGCAGCATAAAGAGGATCTCAACTACATCTCCTAGTTCTTGAACTATGTTGCCCCATTAGGAATATTAGCTAGTGGATCCACATAGATGCTATCTTCATATTTTGATACTACCTTGGCAAGTAGTCCACCTTCTCTCGATGTAGGGTTCCATGAAACCGGATTCCATATTTTCTCTTGTGGTCTATGTCGATTATAGAAATATGTTCTCAAAAGGTAAAATGAAGAAATAAAGTGAACTTTAACTAGGATGACCTAAGGGGTTTGGCTTAGTCTAAGCAGGGGTATAAGACTCTACCTATACATTGCAATAGTTATCCTTGAGGGAAGTTTTAGAAGGATGTTCTTATGTGCTTATATGCTTAAAAATGCAAATGATATATATATGTTGATCTTACATGTTAATGACACTATGTGATGATGGTTTCACTTACGAACATGTGGTTGTTCTCTATTGTTAAGGTATGATAATGTTTACTCTTAATGATATAGTATGTGAAGTAGGTAGTGCTTATAGTTCCTGTCGGTTTACTTGGTTGAGTGAGGTTATGGGGACTTACTTAGTCATTGCAGTAGTGGACTTAATGGGGGTGTATGAGTGATGGTCCTACTTTTGTTATGATGTTATGAACTCTTATACATGTTTGTTGATATTATAACTTGATTATAGAGTTGTCTTGATTATTTGCTCAATTATATTGATATACATGTTGACTTGACTAGACTTGATATTGTTGGTCTTGTAATGTACATGGTCTTGACTTAAAGAATATGTGCTTATTGACTATTATTGGTTCTTGAATGTGCATAAGGTTTTTATAAATTAAATTAGCGTGTTCTAATGAAATGTTCCTTTTTAGCATGATTTCTATGTTGTATGTGCATATGATTCTAGTACAAGCGATGTGCTAACTTCATTTGTCCCTTTTTCCTCAACATTTTAGGTTCCGATCGTTGAAGGTTCGTGGCCATTTTGAAGGTAGGCTTGGATCATTTCTCCAAGTGTGGGTATATCCTCAAGTCCAAGGATGATGCCTTGTTATTACTCCAGCTATGGTTCTTTGTTTTAGTCTAAGGACGATCATTTAATTCATGTTGTTTCAATATGTTACTGCAAGCCCTAAATTGAATTTCTACATTTTGTAAGGGCTTATGCCCATGTTGATTTGACTCCGTTTAGATGGTTAATATTAGACATCCCTTTTTAAGACTATATTGTGTATGTTGTCTATATGTGTCATAAAAGTAGAAGACTATGTAATCTCTTCTTATACGAGGAGTCTATGTATACTCGCTTATGTGTAAGCGAGAGGTCTAAGTAAACCTCATGAAGAAGTATAGATGAAAAGTAATAAATTTTCTATATTTTTAACCTATGAATGTAATGATGAATGCTAAGAGGCTAGTACTAGTATTCATGGAGGATGATGACGCCGATTGCGTCTGGGGGTACTTCCCGGATGTGTAACTAATGTGGTATTGAAACCATGATGTTTGAAGTATGATTTCTTTTATGAATGGTACCTTTAGCTACTATTTATACATATATTATTTTTTAATTATGGGAATTGATCAATGATGATCAAATCTTGGAGGAATTGTTAGTCGACCCTATTCTCTCTATTTTTCTGTAGAATTGCTAGATGTTTGGCCTTGGATGGAATTGTTTGGTATTACCCACTCATGGTGTCGGTGTTTCCCTTGTTGTTATTCTATTTGTGATGTGATCATGGATTTGGAGGCAATTGTGTTATAAAGGTGTATTTATCATGATCAAACAATGTGAAGTATTATGCCTAGTCTCCAATGGTAGTTCATGATGTAGGTCATATTGGTGATTCTTTTTATATGTGAATGAATATGTTAGGGTTAGGGGTTTATATGTTTGACATTGTTGAGGTCTATTGATGATTTGTTACTCTTGTGTAGCATAATTCCTACCGATGAACCTCTACATGAATGTGTAGTATTAAGCATGTTAAGAGTCTTAGATGTAATGTGAATGTGTCTTGTCTTCTATGCTAAATTATGGAGCGTGGTCTATGCATGAATGTATAATGTGGTCTTAAGAGGGTGGCTGCCTCAATGTGAAGTTGATAGCCATTGTGTGATCATGTTGACTAATGACTCCCACATAATATATTATTACAAGTAGTATAGGTTCTTGGTGTCTAATGAAAGGATATTCTCATATGCATTAATGTCTACTACTATGATGTAAAAAATATATGTCAATGAAGTATAAATGTACCTCTTAACTAGGATGACTACATAGGTGTACTAGTATGGCAAGAGTATGTGACCTTGTCTATGCATTGCACATGTGTGACTTTATATATTAGTTCCTAGGTGGTTATCTATGTTAAGAATATGAATGCATAATTAAGATATGAGCATGTCTTATATGATATGACGAAGTATGAATGTGCATAGTTTCTAAATGTGTTTATATGAAAGGAGTGCTGAGATAGTTACACCTCTACATTTAAGCATGAATGAAGTACAAGTACAAGTATGATGATCTATCAATAGAGGGTATCTTGAAAGGTGTTCTCAAGGGTACCCTAAATTAGATGGTGCTTGAGTATGCTATGTCCATGTGAAAGGTTTTCTCAAATGAATTAGGTTGATGAAAGGAATCTCTCATCTATGACCTATGAGCTAAGCATATGGGGAGTCAATCTCCTAAAGTCTACATTAATAAAGAAATAATAATATTGGATTTTTAATAAAGGGAACTTAGCTTAGCACCGAGTGAACTTGAATTTGAGGGATGTCCCTTCCAAATGTGCAAAGGTAGGTTCACCATAGTTCTCACGAGGTGGATAAATTCAAAGCCCATTTGGCATAAAGAGGGTTTCTATATATGCCTCCAAGTTCCATAAACTATGTTTTCTCATAGGATCTAGCAAATGATATCACCTAATATGCTAGTATTGATGTTAATGTTCTACTTTTGCAAGGTAGAGCACCTTCCTTTGGTGTGAGGTTCTACAACACCAAATTCCCTGTTTAGTACCCATAGTCTTAGTGTGTGTTAAGGCTATAATTTCCCTAAAGTCAAATGAACAATGGAAGTAAAGTAAGGAACCTAACTAGGATAAACTAAGGGAACTTTCTTAGTGGAGGTGAGGGTATGAGACTTTACCTATGTATTGCACAAGTAGCTCTTGAGGGGAGTTCTAGGAAGGTGTTCTATTTGTTTATGTATATTTTTATGTTTCTTATGCATGATTGTATGTCACTGACTTAATTGGATGATAATATGCATCGTATGAGTCTTATAGTGACTATATGATGAAGTCTTAGTTTGTATGCATAATGTTGGTCTTGTTGATTATATGATGAAATTCTTACTTGGTATGCATGTAGTTGACTATACTTGTCAAGATTATGTATGAAGTAAATGACGATGATTTTGGTCTCTTTATGAGGTTACTAAGTATATGTGAGGTTATGGGACTTCACATGTACATTGCACTAGTAGTCTTAGATTGGGATTGTGAGTAATGTCTCATAATGGTTTATGTGAAGTGAAGTTAGCATGTGTGCAAGTTGAACATAGTTTACTGTAATGGTATTGGGAATCTTGACTTCAAAGTGTCTTATGATATGATACACTTCTAGGATTCATGCTTGAGTTAGGAAGTTTGTATGTATGAGTACCTTGTGGCCTTAAGGTGGATCATTACTCCAAGTATCACTAGATGGTTACTTGGGAAGTTAAGAGTTGAAGAACAGTTACTGTAGAAGAAATGAGTTCACTGTATATGAAGTTTGTTTACTGTAATGTGTCTTTAATTGTGCCTTGAATTCAATGTTATGATTTTATGTTATATTATGACTATTATATATGTGTAAATGAAGTATGTGAATTGTGTGATGTATATTCTATGAAGTTTTATAAAGTTTTCACAAAAATGCATGATGCATGGTTTTAAAGAAAAATGTCCCTTTTAAATGCATGTTTTTGCATGGTTTCCATACTTAATACATTGTTGTACTAACACCATTCTTTTTCATCTTTTTACACAAAGTATAGGTGGTGATTACTAGAGGATATCTCTTAAAGTGAAGGGATTGGATTGCTTCCCCATGTTCAAGTAAAGGGATCCTTATGTTTCAATGATTTCCCATATTATGTTTCCTTCGAAGTATATGTAATAGCTTAGATATTATGTTATAATTATAAGGGTCGTGTCCCTATTCTATTCTTTTGATGTTTAGTATAAGATGGCAACAGAGACTTAGAGTCTAAATATGTATTATGGCTTATATTTTATATGTATATGAAGTGATGCTTCTAGCATATGATGTGCTATGAAAGTTTTAAATTTTCCGTTAAATTTACCTTTGAAAATGCGATAAATGATAACTATGGGCTTGTATAAGACCTCCGAGAGGTCAAGTACGCCATGTTACTTCTAGGGGGTGCTCCCCGGACATGACATAGGGTTAGAAACCATGTCCTTGCTAGCCTTGGGGATTTTATAAGGAACTTGGTTGGAGTAACTCTTCCTGAATTTAGGTGTCTTCAATTTCTAGCTTACCTTAGACGTACCTCCTTCATAGGACCTTGCCTTCTCAGCATCTCTATTCTTCCTCTTAAGCTTACTTTCCTCAACTTGGTGATCATGCACCATCAAATGATAAATGTCCATGTTGTCATGAAACATCGCCAAATAACACTCTTCCATAAGATCATCGGACACTCCCGTCACGAAATGGTTCATTTCATCTCTAGGATTGGACAGTAAGGAAGATCTATACTTATAAAACTTAGTGAATTTTAAAGAGTATTCTAGAACACTCATACCTCCTTGATGAAGGTTGATGAACTTCTCCACTTTTGCCTGTATTTTCTCTGTCGGGAAGAACCTATTAAAAAATTCCGTCCTGATGATTTCCAAACTTATTGGACCCACTCTCAAGTCTCTATTGTCCTCCATTGAGTATACCAAGTTTGACCCATATCCTTGAGGTGATAAGCATCTAGCTCGACCTTCTCACTTGAACTCACTACCATAGCATCGAAGATATTGTAAACCTCATCAAGAAAGTCATGAAGGTCTTCATTCACCATAGACCCAAAGAACATTGTAGGGTTCATCTTTTTGAAGTCCCTCAAGCGATAAACCATGATACTAGTATTTGATTCACAAGGGGTGGAACTTCCTTGTTTGTTTGATACTCCATAGCTTGAGCTTGAGTAGCCAGCGTTTGAGATTGAGTAATCATGGCTTGAGCCTAGTTGATGAAAGTTTTCCTTATCTCTTCATCTGTCATAGGCGGAGGATTAATTGGAGCTTCATCACCTAGAGGATCTTGTTCTTGAGGATGAGCTTGGTTCCTTGGATAGGAACCGCGTATTAGCAATCTTCTCTTCAACTTTTCTTATGGATGCCATTCAAGTAGTAATAGCTTATAACCACAAGAAAAGGATTAGAAGAGGACATGTAGAGTTAAGACTCTTGAGGCACGACTTCGAGAATACCAAAGAAGTGAGAATTTTCTAAGAATCACATAGACTCTCATTCATAAGTTTGTCGCGCTTCACAATCATTAAGAAGACTCTATGTAGATGTGGTTTAGTGAGACATCATTCCTGTGATTTTCCAACCTCATTCTTTGATACCAAGTTTTTCACGACCGGGGAGCGACCCCTAGACGTAACCGGCGTCTTTGTCCTCGATGACGCCTTAGACTAGCCCTTAGCATACATCATTGCATATGATAGGTAGAGAAAAATGTGGAAAAATTAAAAACTTTGCATATGAAGTATACATAGACTTCTCATTTATTTATATACGAAATTTACTTAGACTTCTCATTTAACAAATTTTCTAATATTGTCTCACACATAGCCCATCTATTACAAATATACAAAGTTTGGAACATAGCCCTTACACTATTACAATATGTCCCATACAGGACTTACAAAAAAGTCTCAAAAGATAAGAAATGAACTTGTCTTTGTAACCACCCTAAGTAAACCCTAAAAGTTAGGGCCTCGTTCAAGTCTCCACACTGCGTATTTGACCTCTGGGAGGTCTTGTACAAGCCCTTAGACATCATTCATTGCATGAATACGAAAAGTAGAGCGTAAGTAAAACTTATTTTTCAAAAACATAATGTGGAATCATTTAATAAAACTTCTAACATATTTCTCAAAAACCATCTATGAAAACATGAGTACAAATGTCTTGGGTCACATCCCATAAAAGTCTAAACATTGAAAAGAATATAAACGACAAGATAGGAGTGATGTCCAGGGATACTATGAGGACTCACCAATCTTAACTTCTTGACAAGACTTGGGAAATCCACCCTTCAAAGCAACTTAATATCCTCAAGACCCTACGTTGTATAGAATGTAGGAATAATATGTGTTAGTACAAAGTTTACCAAGCACGAAAACTATCATACCAAACACAAAATATCTCAAAGTGTTAGTAAATAATAGAAATAGTCATAAAATATAAAGAAATGAGCATAGCATGAATTGCATAAGCATAACAAATCATCATAAAGCATAAAAGAGTTCATACTTAACTCATTGTCCTTCTTACTCAAATGAAGGACTTCATAATCCACCTCCAAGCTACTTTTTCAAGGCTATGGTAGAATATCATACTACTACAAAAGTTAGGTACTTCTCTTTAGTAATTCTTGATCATAACCCACGTTCATAATTCAGACTTAGATTTATCATAACATATGAGGACTGTGCCCCTATGAAACCTCAAGCAAACTTGTGCAATGTATGTGAAGTATCCCAATCTACCTCACACACTAAAAATATCTTGAAGTCAACCTATTACATTTAATTTTAGTTTAGGAGTCCCTAGAAGACTTAATTCATATTGAAAACGAACTATCATCTTAATTCAATCATGTCAAGGAAAGCAACGGTAGCCACTAACCAAGCTAAACATACATATCATAGGGGTCATGTCATAAGTATCTTCAAGTCATAATTGTTCCATGTATGGGCAACATCTCATATACATACTACCATACACACTAAGTACTTACTAGACTTACCTAATCCAAGCTAACTAAGGAAGGAAACACCCATCCTAACCATCATGCAACCAATCATGTAAATGAAAGCTAATCATAGGGGAGCACAAATCGTCAACCCTAAGCTATCATGATAAACTAATCTCAATCTATTTCTTGAAATGCATCATGTATGCAAGACAAACTATCATTAAATTCTCCTTGTATGCAAGTCAAGATAACATTAGGAGAGTATATGCCTTTCCCCTAAAGCTATCATAAATTTTTTTAGGCCTAACAAAGTCAAGATATAATGCAGGAACTCTAGTCATGCTACTTCAAGCTATTCTTAGGAGAGCTTCACTACTCAATCCTAAGCTATCAAGAGAATCACCATTCCCAAGCTATCATGATCAACCATGATAGTAACACATGAATAAGCTAAACATGAGAGATATTACTTCTTTTATTCCCAAGCTATCATGAGATTCGACACCTCACACTATCACGAGACCTACCATCTCAAGCTAACACGCCTTGGTATTATCTTACCAAGTAGACTAAACAAGAAGAGGATTATTCAATCCAACTTTATACTATTCTAGTTCATCATGTCTTGATCAATTTTAGGTTATTAGGTCAACCTAGAATCCATCTATGTGAGAGAACTTGTTTCCCCTATCTTGTTCATATATATGTGTAAAAGAGAAAGAAAACTTCATCACAATCCCTACATAATGAATCACTCCCAAATCCCTTGCATCAATGGCATACAAGCCCTAGAATCGATGACTTCCCTTAATTGTTCATGATCCATATTCAATTACAAGTTAATGCATTCAATTTTATCATTAAAAGGTAAATCTACACATACATGATCACATAGTTTCAATTAAACCTTTACAAGTGAAGATCATCCTATATCATTTAGGTCTAGTCCAATTCATATCTAGCTTATTCAATAATGATCAATTAGAATATAGAAAATTGAATTAATAAGATAATCTTAAAACCTTCTTCTTGCCTAAAATCACCATGATCACCTTCAACATTAATTTCTACAATTAACCATGAAAACATCACATAATCATGATATGATCATAATTGAATGCTACACACTTGATTGGGATCACAATCAAGCCTTAACCACAACGCAATAACAACCCTCTCTAGATTGGGTATTTTGGATTCACAATTGAGGAAGACTAGGGGACTTAGTGGATGGAATAATCCATGAATTAATAAGCTTTACATACCTTAGGTTAGATCCCTAATCCCAGCTTGAGGGTTTTGTGAAACTCGTCCTAAGAGCAACCCCCAGTTTGTCTTCTTCTTCTATGGTGTCTTGAGAGAGTTTTAAGACGTGGGGTGAATACCTAAAACCACCTATAATAACCGCCCATGTATTTATTAGGACGTGGGGTGAATTTCCCATTCACCACTTAAGTTGACAGCGTGCTGCAGAAAAATTGCAATTCCAAATGATGACCACAACGACGGGGAGTCGATGTAGTGACGGGCCGTCCTTCACTCCATCATTTGGGAAAGAGACTCCCCCATTTGGGAATGAGCTCCCACGCCTATGTTTGGTGCAACTCCCCCAAATGATGGAGCATCTTCCAAGGCATGGACCATCGACTTAGCATCATTGGTTGACAACGCCAAGGCAGTACACTGCCTTTTTTTAGGTTTTCCGCAAAGACCCTTTGTGTGGTCCTTGGGGAGTCATGCTAAGACGTTTCCACCCTCAATATGTCCTTATAGATGTTAGTAACCTTTCCTTTCAATTTGAGCCTAAATAATACTTAAAACATCACGAAACATACTAAGGCATGCAAGCACGTTTCTAGGCTAACTTTCGAACATCTTGGATGTTTGACCTCCAAACTCTTTAAAACTTCATACACTGCCTCTTAACACTATAATTAGTCATTTAATACCTTTTAATCTCATTAATCGCAAGTTAGGACGTACTTGGACCTAAATAATATTGGGGTCCTTAAAATATCCTCTACGTGGGAACATTCGTCCTTGAATGACACCTTCTTAAACATATCATAAAGGACCAACTCTAGTCCTAAAACCCATCGTATATGCATTATATCTAAATGCACATAACAAAATCAAGGAAAAATTTTTTAATTCCAAGCTAAATACTGGACTCCTTATCCCCTACTTGGGAATAAGATACACATACCTTTCTAACATTAATTCATCATCTTTAGGAACAAGAAAATTACAAGGAATATCATAATCATAATACATTTTGGAAATTTTCATAAATCATGAAAGAACACATCCCGGAAAAGGACATAAGTAGATCATTTCGGATTACCCTTGGATCGGATAGTGTACAACCTATTCTTTCCTTGAGGAACATCCTCTACCTTACTGGAAGCAACTTTCTTGATTTATTTAACATTCGCATTTGCTTTAGGAAATCCTTCCTCATGTGTTCACTCTCACCACACTCATAGCAACCATCTGTATCGGCCAAACACCTACCCTCATATTTCTTACTACACCTAGGGCAAGTAGGTCCAGAATACTCATTACTACTCTTTCCTTGAGGTATAGGGTTAGACACCCTCTTATTCTCATACCTAGAAGTACTAGAATAGCCTTGCCTAGAAAACTTTTGTCGATTCTTAGAACAACCATGTCCATTGCACCCTTCATTTTCCATACTTCTTCTCTTTCTCTCCTTCTTAAGCTTGGATTCTTCTTTTTTGTTGAGCAAACACCTTACTCGGGAGATATATATATCATCAACAAGCATTTCCATACGACACTCTTCTTCTCTTAGTTCGACCACCCCCGTCATGAACCTATTCATCAAGTCTCTAGGGTTTGATAACAAGATTGGAGCATATGTAGACAATTGAGTGAACCTCAAAGTATACTCCTTAACACTCAACTTTCCTTGCTTGAGGTTTATGAAATCCCTGAACTTAGCCTCCCTAGGAAAGAACGTATCAAGGAAAGCCGACTTAAAAGTCTCCCACTCTATGGGACCCGCTCTTACCGGCCTAGAATCCTCCCATTGGTCATACCACTTGAGCAACATCTTTTAGTTGATAAACGGCTAGCTTTGCTTTCTCCCTAGTAGTCAATCCCATAATAGCAAGAGTCTTATAAACATCTTATAAACCTCATCTATGAACCCATTCGGATCTTCCTCCACCTTAGAGCCACTAAATTCCAGAGGGTTAATCCTCAATGACTCCCTAATTCTATAGGAACACATTCCCCCCTATAGGGTTTACACCACGTTCCTATTGGCTTGGACCGTAAAGGATTGAGCAAACAAATTCATAGAGGTCCTAAATTCGTCTAGAGTAAAATTACCCACTTGATAAGCATTAGTAACTTGAGGAAGGACTTGATCTTCTTGGGAAGGAATCTCTTGATCCTCATTTCCATCTCCTTCCCTTCTAGCATTCTCCCTAGTGTTAGCCATAACCTGGACAAAATCATAGGCAAACAATAGAAGAACGACTTACTCATACCAAACTCTATGACATAACTTGAAGAATGAAAAAGTGAAACTTTCCTAAGAATCCCATAGCCTCCTACTCATAGATGTGTCGCGACTCACACCGATGAATAAGAGTCTACTAGACGTGGTTCTAAGATATCCTAATACCATTTCATAATCTTATTCTCTAATACCATGTTTGTCACGACCAAAAGTACCTCCTAGAAGGTGCGCATCTTCCAAGTCTCCACACGGTGTACTTGAACTCTCGAAGGTCTTGTACAACCCTTAGACATCATTATTTGCATATATACAAAAAGTAGCACGAAATTAAATCTTTTCTTCAAATGTCTTGGGTCAAAACCCACAAAAGTCTAAGCATAGAAAAGAGCATTAACGACAACATATGAGTGATGTCGTCGGATGCTATGAGGACTTACCAATCTTCACTTTTTGAAAAGCCTTGGAAACTCCACTCTTCAAAAAAACTCAATATCCTCAAGACCCTACATTGGATTTGAAATTAGGAAAAATATTCATTAGTACGAAATTTACCAAGTATGGAAACTATCATACAAAACACAAGATATATCAGAGGGTTAGTCAATAATAGACATAATCATAAGAGATAAAGACATAAGCATAACATGAATATCATAAGTATAACAAAGCATCATAAAGCATACAATATTTCATACTTCACTCATTGTCATTCTTACTCTAATGAACTTCACAAGCAACCTCCATGCATACTTGTGCAAGGCTAAGGTTGCATCCCATACTGCTACCAAAGTTAAGTATATCTCTTTGGTCATTATTTATCATAATCCACTTTCATAATGTTTACTTAGATTCATCATAACATATGAGAACTATGCCCCTAGGCCACCTCAAGCACACTTCTGCAAAGCATGTGAAACATCACATTCTACCACACACACTAAACATATCTTGAAGTCACCCTATTCCCTTTCTTTTTAATTTAAGAGTCTCCAGTGGACATATTTCATATTGATAAGGAACTATCATATTAAGACAATCATGTCATGGAAAGCAACCATAGACACTACCCAAGCTAAACATACACATCATAGGGGTCATGTCATATGTATCTTTAATTAATACTTGTTCCACATATGGATAACATCTCATACTACCATCAACATTAAGTACTTCTCTAGAGTAATCTACTCCAAGATAATTAAGGAAGGAAACCCCCATCCTAACCATCATGCAACCAATCATATAGATTCAAGCTAATCATAGGGGAGCGTGAATCCTCAACCCTAAGTTGTAATGAGAAACTAATCTTAAGTTGTTTCATGAAATACACCTTTCATGCAAGACAAGCTATCATGAAATGCACCTTCTATGCAAGTCAAGCTAACATTAGGAGAGTATAGGCCTTTACCGTAAAGCTGTCATGAAATGGTTTACGCCTAACCAAGTAAAGCTATCATGAAGGCACCCTATTCATGAACCTTCAATATAATCTTAAGAGAGATTCACTACTCAATCTCAAGATATCCAGAGAACCATCATTCCCAAGCTATCATGATCAAGCATCCTAGCAAAACATGACCAAGCTTAACATGACAGAGCTTACTTCCTCCATCCCAAGATATCATGAGATTCATCACCTCAAGCTATCATGAGACCTAACATGTCAAGCTAACACACCTTGGTCTTATCTTACTAAGTTAACTAAACAAGAAGAGGCTTATTAAATACAACTTGAAAATTCTAGTTCATCATCTATTGATTCATTTTAGGTTATTGGGTCAACTTAGAATCTATCTATGTGAAAGAACTTGTTTTCCCTAACTTCTTCATATCTAAGTGTAAAAGAGAAATAAAACATCATAACAATACATTCATAATGACTTCACCCCCAAAGCCCTAGCATCAATTGAATATAATACCTACAATCGATTACTTCCCTTAATTCTTTATGATCCATATTCAATTACAAGTAAATTCATTCAATTTGATCATTAGAAGGTAAATCTAGGCATATATGATCACATAGGTGCAATTCCAATATTACAAGTCAATATATCCTAGATCAATTATGCCTAGTTAAATTCATATCTAGGTGATTCAATAATGAGTAATTAGAATAAAATTGAATTAACAAGATCAACTTTGAACATTCATATTACCTAAAATCACCATGATCACCTTAAACATCAATTTCAACAATTTACCATGAAAACCTCATGAAAACATCACATAATCATCATATGAACATAATTGAATGCTATCTAGTTGATTGGGATCACAATCAAGCCTTACCCTCAATGCAATCAAAATCCTCTCTAGATTTTGGTCTTTTTGATTCACAATTGAGGAAAACTAGGGGGACTTCATGGATGGAAGAATCCATGAATTAATAAGATTCACATATCCTAGGTTAGATCCTTAATCCCAGCTTGAATCTTTGGTAAAATTCATCCTAAGAGCATCCTCTTATTTCTCTTCCTTTGCTATGGTGTTCTTTAGATTGTTTTTGAGAGGGAAAGGTTTTCATTTGTAGTCTTATATCTAAATGGTTTTATTATTGTTTAAATACTCATAAAATACCTAAAACCACCTAAATTAACCTCCCATTAATATTTTTAGACGTAGGGTGTATTTCCCAATCACCCCTTAAGTTGGCAGCCTGTTGCATGTCCTAATGATGACCCCAACGAAGAATCCACCATCTGGCGGGCTGATCTCCCACGCCAAAGTGTAGAAGAACGGAGCCAAATGACGGAGCGTCGTCCAAGGCATGGAGTGCTGGCTTAGCTTCGTTTTTTGACACTACCAGAGAACTGTAGTACCTTCCTTTTGGGTCCTTCTCAAGGACCCTTTGGGTGGTCCTTGGGGAGTAGTGCCCAGAATTTTCCACCCTTAATACGTCCGTTTAGATGTTAGGAACCTTTACTATAAATTTGATCCCCAAACACAACTTAAAACCTTTTGAAACATATTAAGGCACGCAAGCACGTCTCGAGGCTAACATTCGAACATCTTCGACGTTTGAACTCCAAACTCCATAAACTACCTCTTTTAATACAATTAGTATTTTTAAGACCTTTTACGATCATGACACACATGTTATTCTCTATTTGGACCTAAATCATTTTGGGTTCCTTAAAGTCTTAGACATAGTCAAATAGTAAAGCTATAATAGAGGCATCATCCTCGGACATGAGGACTCACCAGCAACATGGAAAATATCCTATTCTTCCTGGAAAATGGACTTGAAGCTCTTCAATGGCACGAACCTACATATTTGTAGAAATAGAAAGAATATGGGTTAGTACAAACAACATGTACTAAGTATGTAATCATATGCAAGTAAAACCATTGAAATAATGCACGAAGGGACATTTGCTGCAAAAGCATGCGAAGTCACTGTGAAAGCCTTTCTGCACACACAAGATCATACACAACTACACAAGCGAACAATAATAACAACATTAAGACATGTGCATATCCATATACAAGAATAACATCATCATAAAGCCATATCAACATTTCATGTTCTAGAGTTCACATTTCAAGCATACAAGACCCTTACACAAAATCCCAATCCAGGCCAACTAGTGAAATGCTCATGTGAAGGCCCATAACCCCACGTAAATCATGTAAACTAGTAAAGATACCACAAGCAATGCCTTTAGGTCATATAGCATCATATCATGTATACGCATCATCATACATAGCAATATAGGCAAAAAACATGTTTATCAAATGAAACAACCATCATATAAGATCAACATTATATAGTACCACATTATGCATTTCATCAATAAAATAATTGCATACGAACTCCTCGTATGACTACATTCAAGGTCCACTAGTGTAATTCATAGGTAAAGTCCCATACCCTTACCTACAATAAATAGAACCCCTTAAGTCACCCTAGTTACTGTCAATCTATTACTTTCATTTATTCATTTTACTTTTTGGAATATTCGCCTTAACAAAAAATAGATCATGAGAGATAAACATAGAATCCGGTGTCATGAAACCCTACACCGAAAGAAGGTGCTCTACTTTCCATTGTAGAGCCATAAATGAACATAGCATTCTAGGTGGATCCATTATCTAGTCATCTTATGAGGGCTCATAGTTAATGAACTAGGAGATTAGTATTGGAAACCCTCCTATGAACATTAGCATTGTTGTCTCCATTTCAAGATAACAATGGTGAACCTACCTCCCCTTTTGAGAAGGGACACCTCATATCTAGTTCAATCGGTGCTAAGCTAAAGTCCCTTTTTGAAATGTCTTAAATCCATTCCTTAATAATAGTTTACAATATAGACCTTAGGGACTAGCCCTTTGTATAATCGTTATCATTACTCTTTAGGTTTACAATGACATTTTCCTTTCATCACAACCCAACGTTAGGGAGATCATCACATCGTAATCCGAATAATAATGTACACAAGAATCACTTTCAACCTTGCATAATCATACCCCTATCATGATATCACATTCAACATATTAAAAAGATTCCATCATATTCACCATATCATCTCCTATTCTAATCACATATTAATACTTCAATTGAACATAATAATCAAGAATTAACAGACATAATCGAAGTAAAGTACTCATGATCTTAAAAAGTCTAACCAATGGCTTCCAAGGATCTCCTTCAAGATCTCACCTTCTATTTCGACAAATTCATCCAATAATCAAATCACCATCATCATGTAATATTAAATTAATCAATTACACATCCAATTCCAACATCCCTAATAATCTATCTACCTAATTCATAGTTGGGGTTAGGGAAAAGGGGTCATTCATGGATCTTTTAGAGAAAGTATGTCAAACTCTAAGGAACTATAAAAATCGACCACTAAACAATCATAATCCATCAACATTAATCAGAGCAAATCAATTAAATCCAATGTGAAAGATAACCCATGAAATAAGATGAAAACCATAATTTTGACGAACATTGAAATCAAATCATTGAAGAGCCTCTTAGGTAAAGGAATCCCAATGGTAAAGTTGTTTTTTAATCCTTATTATGACTTTGTTGTTATTCTTCAATGATGTCTTAGAGTAGTGAGAGAAGCTAGAGAGAAGTGAGTGATTTTCGTTTCAATTGGGGAATTGATTTGGGTGGGTAATAATGACTTATAAAACTGACCTAATATTAATATGTAATCATCCCCTAAATTAACCTAAGTATCACTCACATAATTTGGTCTTTTTGTGAAGTCAATTTGACTTGAAAACGATGCCATCAAATTAGGGACACGACAGCCCATTCGGGGGCACTTCCAAATTTTTTTTCTTGAATCTAATTTGAGGTAGTGAGCCTCGTGAAGGCCTCTCTTTGCAATGTACTTTTTCTTTGAATTTTGGGATGCGCGACATGTGACCACCTCCAAAAAGAGGTTGGTTGGTCGCTGTCTTGGCAGCCCCTTGCAAATGATTGGGCCCTCTTCATATTAACATTATTTTATCTATAAAATATATTTCAAAGTTCTAGACTTTATACAACACTCCCAAACCTTCACAAAACATATGGACGTCTACTAGTTCAATTTTGCTAGTTTCTAGACGTCAAGATCGTCCTTTGACGTCTAGGCTCTAACATTTCTTAATCAAGTTAATTATATTAGTATAGGTCTATAAACATCATTTTAATCATTATTTAATTTATGAGGCTCAATTCTAGTTCATAGGACTTCTGACGTATTACACACAATGACCCGTCCACCTCCACATGGGTCGTTAAAGCCATTATTGGCAGGGTCTTTTCTAAGCCTGGTTTCAAGTTCTTGCCATAATTCACCACATGGATAATGGTCCCCTTCAAGGAACGCCTTTGGATCCATGGAGGGTTGATGGTTTGAGATGTACGAAGTCATTAGAAAGGTAAAAACTCAATCTAACAGCCCATCATGAGTGCAATCACATAAATGAACACATCTGAGGAGGAAACATCAACTCCAAGCTAAATATGTTAAAACTGTGTTATCATGAGTATATATGCAATTGACACTCAATGCACAAAAACTAGTAACAGTCAATCAGGTAAACTCATTTTCTTAAAATATAAGGCTTTTATGAACTCGCAAAATGAGGAACTCATTTGAATATCTAAAACAGAAGACACTAAAAGAGTGTCCCATGAGGATCTAGATACCTGAAGATTGAGTAGGGACATGAATGGTTGATGAGTTAAGAGAGTGGGTCTTGTCAATATTCCTCAAAATTTGATATGGGACGACATATCGGGGATTATGCTTTCCATTTTTTCCAAAATTTATAAAACCTTTTACGAGTGAAGTTTTCAAGTAGAAATAATCATGAATATTAAACTTATGATCTCTTCTTCTAACACCGGTAAGAATTTTATCGACTTTGAGTCATTTTCAAACTTTCTCTAATAAGTAGAAATTTCCCTATAGCCTCATATACCAACTTGGGAACTAAATAAGGAAGATTCACCCACCTCAAACAAACCTATTGGATATTGACACCTCCTTCCATATAGAGCCTCAAATAGAGCTATACCAATGCTTGAGTTATTACTATTTTTACATGCAAACTCAAAGGAGAGTGGTCATCCCAATTACTATTTAAGTCAATTATAGATGCTCTCAACATGTCTTCTATGTTTTTTGACGGTAGATCCTCTAGCCTATCGAATTTTGGATGAAAGGCCGTACTATGCTTAAAATGAATATCAAGACCCTTTTGGAAAGACCTTTTTAAACTATGAAGTGAATTGGGTACTACGATCGGAGATAATAGGGCAGTCCATGCCACATCACATTTCCTTCAAATAAAAAGCGTAGTCCTCCGCCAAATAAGAAATCTTGATGGGAATGAAATGAGCTGATTTCGTTATTCGATCTATAATAAGACAAATTGAATAATGTTGATGCCGAGTGCGGGAAAACCCTACAATGAAGTCCATGTTCAAATCTTCCCACTTTCAAGTAGGAATTTTAATATTTTGATATAAACATTGAGTCTTTTGATGCACAATTTACACTTATTGTTAATTAGGACACTTAGACGCAAATTCCACACTATCCTTCTTCATGTCATTCAATCAACACACCTCCCACAAGTCACGATAAATCTTGGTGGCTCCCGGCTAAATAGAATAGCAAGAACTATGATTTCTGCCAAGACCCACTCTCTTAAATAATCAACATTAGGATGAGACCAACGACCTTCATTTCTAAGCACACCATCTCACCATTGTTATAAAGCCTCAATAGACCTTTTAAGCACCATCTTCTTCAATTGAATAAAAATTAGATCAAGACCGCACTTGGCCTCCATATTAGTAAGAAAACACGATTCTGAACCATAACACCACCCTTGATAGATTCAACTAATCGAACACCCAATCGTACCAATCTATGAACATGGCGAGTTGGCTCTTTCTTATTTTCCTTAATTTGAGAAACACTGACCATCAATAATTGACTAAGAGCACCCTCCGCCACATTTTGTTTATCAGGGTGATAGAGAATACTGATTTTATAACCTTTAAATAATTCAAGCCATCTCCTTTGATGATGATTTAGATCCTTCTTGTTAAATACATATTTCAAACTCTTGTGGTATGTAAATATATCTACATGGACACCAATAAAATAATACCTACAAATCTTTAAGGATAAAAAAGTACCACTAGTTAAAGTTAATGGGTAGGGTAATTCTTTTCGTGAACCTTGAGTTTCCTTGAAGCATATGCAATAATTTTCCAATTTCTAATAAGGACACACACTATTCCAATTCTCAAGGCATAAAAATACAAAAAAATTCCTTTATGGTAATGTCAAAAATAGATATTTATTAAGTATATTCTTCAATTATTGATAACCTTTTTCACACTCTTTGAACTAGAAGAACATAACCTTCTTTTAAATCAATGCGATCACGGACAAAAATTTTGATGAAATCATTCAGTAAACCTTCTATAGTAATAAACTAAATTGAATAAACTTCTAATATCCGATGGAGATAGAGGCGTAGGACAATTCTTAATTGCATCTGTTTTATTTTGATCAACCTCATTACCCTTATCGAAAACATTATGCCCAAGAAAAGCCACAGACCCTAGCCAAAACTCACATTTGCTAAACTTTTCCAATATTTGTTGGCCTTTAAGGAATTGTAACACAATCTTAAAATGATTGGTATCCTCGTCTTCACTCATCAAATAGACAAATATATTGTCAATGAACATGTAGCACTCCGGAAGTTCCATGACTTAGACTAGAACCTCACCTATTAAATAATGGTTAAAATGTATTTTCCAGATATATAAAAATGTAATAAACTTGATTTAGTAGTACTAGAGTCCAAACATCAAGGGACGACCATGACGTCCACAAACTAGTACAATTGAATTAGTTAACGTTCTTAGGTCTTGTGAAGGTTTTGGTGTGTTGTATGAAGTCAAAAGCTTGAAGAAATATTTAAAATAGATAAATAATGTATATAGGATCAAAATGTCAAGGTCCGACCCCCATGGACCGCCCTAGGGGTCCTTCAAGGGAACACACCCTTGGCCAAACAAGTTGCCAATGTCCGCAACAAATTGCACTGCCAAGAAACCAGTCCGCGTCGCGGAAATTGTTCACCATGGACCAAAAATCGTGGTTTGCGTCGTGGACTCTGCTTTAACAAAAATTATTTTTTAAAAATCTTGCGGGAATAGCTCCGCGACATTGACTTGTTTCCCGATGAAAAATCTGAAATTAGAACTCAAGTTTGACTTCATTAAAGGGTCAACTTAAGTATGGGGTCATTTTGGTACTTTAGGGGAGGGTTATCTATTGATTTTAAATAAATTTTACTTCTCATTAACTCACTCAAATGATATCCCCAAATCAAAATCCAAAATCTCTCACCTCTCTCTACGTCTCTGTATATTCAACCTCCATTGAAGAAATCAACAAGCTTGAGGAAGAAGACCTAATCCCTCAAGTTTCTACTCAAATCTATGACAAAAGTCTTTATAAGGTATGGATTCTTTCACTCTTGTGATTCCTTTACCCAAGAGATCCATTCAAAGTTTATTTCTAAATCACCCAATTCCAAGGGTTTTTCTCTACAAATGGGTTTTCTTCTAAATTGATGATTGGTTATGACGAATTGTGATTTCCTATGGCTAATTAAGTTTATATTATTGAGTAATTAATGTTTATTAATGGGAATTCTGTGTGATCCATGCCCTTCCAAAATTCTGCAAATCTTGGATCTTGCTTATGAATTGATTAGAATTTATGCATGTACTAATTGTTAGACTTGTGTTAACTATTCTATTTCATGCGTGGACTGCCTATTTTGATGTATTGTTTGGAATGGATCATTTCTTGAGAATTCATGGTTTTAACGCATTACCCTAACTCTAGCTATGAATTGGACTTGTAGATGATTAGGGTTGTTCGAATTGGTTATGTTATTTTTTAATTCACTATTTTATGATGATGTTATTGGATAATTGTGATGAATTGAGGGTAATATCTTGATGAAGGTATGAAGGATACATGGTAAGACTTTGTAATATTGAGTTCTTTGCTTCAATGATGATCGCTTACACTTTATATTGGTAGTCAATTGAAGTATAGTATGTGATTAGATTACAAAGATGATGATATGATGATTATTATCAAATGTCTTGTCTAGGTGAATAGCGAGATCATGTTAAGGGTATAATTATACAAGGTTGAATATGAATTACTTGTGTGACTTACTATGATATGACTATGCTGTGTTGATCTCACAAATGAAGGGTTGTTATGATAGGACATTTTTGTGCAATACCTATTGAGCTAATGACATGATTATACATGGGGTTAGTATCCTATGGCCTATACTAAGATATGATGTTTAGGAAAGTCTTACAGATATTTCAAAAGGAGACTTTAGCTTAGCACCAAGTGAACTTGGCAATGAGAGGTGTTGACTCCCCATAGAAGGGTGATTCACGAAATGTTCTCATGATATGAGTAATCCAATGATAATGGGCATGTACAGGGTTCAAGACATGTCTCCTAATTCCTTAACCATGTTGGATCTATAGGAATACTAGCTAGTGGATCCACCTAGAATGCTATGTTCATGTTTTGGCTCAACCTTGGATATTTGACTACCTTCTTTCAATGTAGGGATTCGTAACACCACATTCCACATTTACCTCACATGGTCTATTGTCGGTTAATGCAATTTTTCTCGAAAGTGAAAACTAACTAGGGTGACTTAAGGGGTTCTAGTTCGTATAGGTAGGGGTATGGGACTATACTTAACATGAGATAAGTTGACATTTAGGGAAATCCTAGGAGGTTGTTCTTATGGACTTATAATATGAATGAAATGTATACGATGACTCTAGATGTTGATGATTCTATATGATGTTTGTTTCAATGATGAACATGCTATTGGTCTAAATTGATGTACATGATTATAAATATATATGATATGAAGATATATTAAATATAGACATTTATTATGATCCTTTACTTGGTTTACTTGATTATGTCGGGTTTTGGGGCTTCACATAAGCATTGGACTTGTAGGCTTGGGAAGGGTTGTGAGTAAGGGTCTTATATGTTGTAAAGATATCAACTCTTGTACATGATTTCTTGGTATGCCATTATGTGTGAGTTGTTATGGTTATATGATATTCATATGATGTCATTCAAGTTGATATGACTTTATGGTTATAGTATCCGTGTTAACTGGACTTTACGATGACACTGGTCTTGTGTTGAATATGGACTTGTCTTAAGTGAATACGTGATCATTGGCTTGTATATGTTCTTATTTGTGCATAAAGGCTTTTGATAGTGACTTAGCATGGTTTTGAACTAAATGTCCTTTTAAGCATGATTTCAATGGTTTTACTTGCATATGTTTCTATGCTTAGTATATGTGGCTGTACTAACCAACTTTTTTTCCATTTTCCCAAACAATGTAGGTTCCGTCCATTGAATTATCAAGGTCAATTTGCAAGAGAACTTGGACATTCCCCCATGTTTTTGGTAGGTCCTCAAGTCAAGGATTGTGCTTTTGTTCTACCCTAGTAGCATTGCTATCGGGTAAAGACATTAATTTCTTCCCAATTCTTGAAGATATTTGTTGTAAACACTATGTGGCAATATGAAAATTTTAAGGTCTATGCCCAAATGTTGTATTTAACTTTATATGGTTTAATGTGAGACGAACTAATTGAAATTTTTATGTAATGTTTATGTTTACTAAATGAGAAACCTATGTATGCTTCAATATGAGAGGAGTCTATGTAAACCTCAATACGTAAATTTTTTTAATTTTCCACATTTTGACCTATGATATGTTATGAAGAATGCTAAGGGTTTGTCCAAGTCTTCTCCGAGGACGATGCCGTCGGTTACGTCTAGGGGGTGCTCCCCGGTTGTGACAAACTTGATATCAGAGCATGAGGTTGAGTAATCCTAGGTTTTATTTCTCACTAAACCACGTCTATGTAGAGTCTTATTAATAATTGTGAAGCGCGTCACAATTATGAACGAGAGGCTATGTGATGCCTAGGAAATTCTCACCTTTTTGGTAAATCTTGAAAGTTGTGCCTTAAGAGTGGTAACTCTATTTGTTCTTTTCTTCTAACCCTTTTATTTTGATTATAGGTGATGACTACGAGAAGAAAAACCTCAAAGAGAGTGGAGGATGATTTGGCTAATGCAGGAGTTCCTCCCCAAGAGAACCAAGCTCCTCCGCAAGGCAACAAAGTTAGTCCACAAGACAAAGGTCCGGTCATTCCTCCACCTATGACGGATGGAGATATAAGTTCATCTTTATAAGCTTGACTAAATATATTACTATCCAATCTCATGAAATATGTACTCAAGATCAAGCCATGACGGATGAAGAAAACAAGGAGGTTGAACCCCGCGTTCAAGAAAATGCTAGTACCATGGCTTCCTACTTGAGGGACTTCACAATGATGATCTTTCCAATGTTCTTTGGGTCAAAGGTGAATGAAGGCCTTCAAGACTTTCTTGATGAGGTCTAAAGTATCTTATATTCTATGGGAGTTAGTTCTAATGAGATGTCCGTGTTAGCCTCATACAAACTCAAGGATGTGGCTCAAACATGGTAACTAATGGAGAGACAATAGGGATTTGAGAGCGGGTCCTATCACTTGGAAGGTGTTTAGAAGGGCTTTTCCTGATAGGTAATTTCCTAGGGATAAAAGGGAGGTGAAAGTGGAAGATTTCATCAACCTTCGTCAAGGAGATATGACGGTGCAATAGTACTCCTTGAAGTTCACTAAATTATCCAAGTATGCTTATTCTTTGGTATCCAATCCTAGGGATCAGATCAGTTGTTTTGTAACCGGAGTCTCTGTTGACCTAGTTGAAGAGTTTCATTCAGTGATGCTACATGAAAATATGGATATCTCTCGGTTGATGGTTTATGCACAACAAGTAGAGGACTAGACACAAGAGAAAGAATAGGGAGTTTAAGAGGGCCAAGTCTTAAGAGGGAGGTACTTCCAAAGGTAGGCTTTATATTCAAGAAGAGGGTCTCTAGTCAAGTTCCTTCAAAATTCCCCAAGGCAAGAAAGGATAGGGTTTCTATCCCTAAGTCCCAAAAGTCAAGGAGTGGAAATTCACCTAGTGAGAAACCTACTTGTTCCAAGTGTGGTAAGAAGCACATGGATGAATGCTTGGTAGGAACGGGTAATTGATTTTGTTGTGTACAAGATTGCCATAAAGTTAGGGATTGTACCTTGATAAAGGCTAGGAGTCAAGAGAAGGGGAGTAGTCAAGCTCAAGCAAGATGTACTAGTTCCGATGCTCCCAAAGAGGAACCACTTCTAAGCGTTACGCTCTAGGGATGAGCAAGAGGAATCTCCCGACATGGTGATCGGTATGTTACAATTTTTCTCTATTAATGTTTATGATTTACATAATTCCCATAAGACTTTATATGTTGTAACCCCATTAGTAGCTAAAAAGATTGATGTTTTACCCAATGTTTTAATTGCACCTATTTCAGTTACAACCCCGGTAGGTGACTCCTTTGTGGCTAGAAGAGTCTTTAGGAGTTGTCCTATATCTTTTCCCAAAAAAGTTACATGGGTGGATTTGGTAGAACTTGATAGGGTTGATTTAAGTGTCATTTTGGAATGGATTTATTGCATGGTTGTTTTGCTTCCAATGATTGTAGAACGAGGGTATTGAGTTCAATTTTCCTAATGAACCTATCTTAGAGTGGAAGGGGGGTAACTCAATCCCCATAAGTCGTATCATTTCTTGTCTAAAAGCTTATAAAATGATCTGTAAGGGGTGTATTTACCATATTGTGATAGTTAAGAATCTTGAGTTTGACATTCCTCCTTCAGAGTCGCTCCCCATGGTGAAGGATTTTTCGGAAATCTTTCCCGATGACTTGCCCAGAATTCCTGCCTATTGGGAAATAGACTTTGGCATTGACTTATTACTAGATACGAATCCCATATCTATCCCTCCTTACCGGATGGTTCAAGAGTAGTTGAAAGAGCTAAATCTTCAACTCAAAGACTTATTAGATAAGTGTTTCATACAACCTTGTATTTCACCATGGGGAGCTCCGGTGTTGTTTGTAAAAAAGAAGGATGGGTCCCTTAGGTTGTAAATTGGTCACCGTCAACTTAATAAGGTCACAATAAAGAACAAGTATCCTCTCTCTCGGATCAACGACTTATTTGATCAACTCAAATGGGCAAGATACTTTTCTAATAATGATTTGAGGTGGGGTATCAACAACTTAGGGTGAGAGGTAGAGATGTACCTAAAATGACATTCAGAAGTAGGTATGGTCATTAGGAGTTCCTAGTGATGGCTTTTTGTCTCACTAATGCCGCGATGTCCTTTATGGACCTTATGAATAGAGTGTTTCGGAATTATCTTGATGGCTTAGTGATTGTTTCCATTGATGATATCTTGGTATATTTGAAGAGTGAAGGTGAGAACATCGACCATTTGAGGGTGGTATTGCAAGTACTCAAGGAATGTCAACTCTTTGCCAAGTACAGTAAGTGAGAATTTTTGTTAAGATTGCGTTTTGGTCATATTATCTAAATTGAGGGTATAGAGGTTGATCCAATGAAAACCAAGCATATAAGAATTGCCTAGACCTTTGACTACAACCGACATTAGAAGTTTCTTGGATTTAGCTTGGTATTAAAGGATGTTTGTGGCTAGGTTTGCATTGATTGCTTCTCCTTTGACTTCCTTGACCAAAAAGAGTGTTAAGTGTGACTGGTCGGATGTTGTGGAGGAAGTTTCCAAGTATTGAAAGATAGGCTTACCTCCGCTCCAGTGTTGACTTTACCGGAGGGTACCAATGGTTTTGTGGCGTATTGTGATTTTAAATAAGTTTTATCTCAAATTCATGCATTGAAATGAAATCCCCAAATCAAAATCCAAAAGGTCTCACCTCTCTCTACTTTCTCTCTCTATTGAACATTTATTGCAGAAACCAAGAAGCTTGAAGAATAAGACCTAATCCCTCAAGTTTCTACTCAAATTTGTGACTAAAGTCTCGATAATGTATGGATTCTTTCACTCTTGGGATTCCTTTCCCCAAGAGGTCCATTCAACGTTTATTTCTAAATCACCCAATTCCAATGATTTTTCTCTACAAATAAGTTTTATTCTAAACTTGAAATAGATGATTGGTTATGATGAATTGTTATTACATATGGATAATAAAGTGTATATTGGTGAGTAATTAATGTTGATTAATGCGAATTTCGTGTGATCCATGCTCTTTCCCCAATTCCCTAAATCTTTGATCTTGCTTATAAATAGATAGGAATCGATGAATGTATTGATTGTTAGACTTGAGTTAACTATTGTATTTCATTTATAGACTGCCTATTGTCATGTATTGCTGGGATCGGATCTATTTCATGAAGAGTTCATGATTTGAACCCTTTTCCCTAACTCTAGCTATGAATTGGACATGTAGATAATTAGGATTGTTGGAATTTGTTATGTTATTGTTGGATACACTATATCATGATGATGTTGAGTGGATTATTGTATAATTGTGATGAATTGCGGGTAGGATCTCTATTGAAGGCTATGTGGTAAGACTTTGTGACCTTGAGTTCTTTACTTTAAGGATGTTGGCTTATGCTTGATAATGGTATTCAATTGAAGTATTGTATCTGATTAGATGAATAAGATGATGATATTATGATTATGATGAAATGTCTTGAATTGGTGAATTGTGAGATCATGTTCAGCATATGATGATACAAGGTGGAATCAAAACCACTTGTGTGCCTTACTATGATATGACTATGATGTGTTGATCTCACAAATGAAGGGTTGCTACGAAAGGACATTTTCATGCAATACCTTTTAATCTAATGACATTATTATACAAGGGGTTAGTCTCCTATGACCTATACTAAGATATGGTTGATTAATATAGGCTTAAAGACATTTCAAAAAGTGACTTTAGCCTAGAACCGAGTGAACTTGACAAGAAGAGGTATTCACTCCCCATAGAAGGGAGATTCACCAAATATTCTCATGAGATGAGGACTCCAATGCTAATGGGCACGTAGATTGTTGAAGATATAGCTCCTAGTTCCTTAATAATGTTGCCTCCATAGGAATAATAGCTAGTGGATTTACCTAGAATGCTTTGTTTATATTTTTGCTCTACCTTGGCAAGTAAACCATCTTCACTCAGTGTAGGGTTTCATCACACAGGATTCCATGTTTAGCTCACATGGTCTATTGTTTGTTAAGGCTATTGTTCCAATAAGTAAAATGAAAGTAATAAAGTGAACACTAACTAGGGAGCCTTAAGGGTTCTACTTAGTTTAGGTAGGTGTAACGCCTCTAAAACAAATTAGGTGAAGCTAGATCCTAACATGTGTTTCAGGTGGTTATGTAGAATTTAAATTGTCTATAATAGTGTTTGGAGGAAGTTTTTAGAGTTGCGATATGTTTGGAGATCAAACGTCCAAGAACGTCCAAGACGTTCGGAAGTGTTGCCTTGAGACGGCTTGTGTGTTTTAGTGTGCCTTTGCATGTATTATGAGTTGTTTGGAGTTAAACTTGATAGGAGAGGTTCCTAACATCTAGAAGAGAATGTTTAGGTTTGAAAAGTCTATGCTTGAATCTTGAAGGACAACCTTAGGGGTCTTTAAGGAGGACCCAACCTTTGTCTAGCAAGCTGCCCAAGGCAGCAACAAATTGCACATAGAGGGAACCAGTCCCTGTCAGGGACTTGGTTTAGAAAGGTCCAATTTTTGGTTTTTGTAATGGAAAAAATGCATACTCTAGTATCTTGGAATTTATTTTCAAAAAATCATGTTGGAACATCTCCGCGTCACTGACTTGTTTCTCGATGATAACTCGGAAAATTTAAGTTAAGTTTGACTTAGTTAAAAAGTCTTATAAGTGCAAGGATATTTTGGATTTTTTAGAGACTATTTGTTGGTGGTTATGGAGACATTTTAAACGCCAATTCACATTTCAAATTAGACTCAAGGACAAAACAAAACATCTTCATTACTTCTCTCCAAAAACCTCCATTTATGAAACTTTGAAGCTCCAAGGAAGAAGACATATTTTCCAAGTTTTAGGCATCAATTTTGTGGGCTTTTCTTCACAATTATGGTATGGTGCTTCATCCTTGAATCCTTTACCATTCAAAGATTCAATTCGAATGGTTCTCAAAGATGTTCAAAAACAAGAATTCTTCTATTTTGAATTCTAACCATGAGTTCTTGCATAAAATTATTTGAATCAATGAATTATGATATAATTGATGTTAATTGAATTATTTTAGATCACATATTTTATGAACCCATTCAGATCTTGAAATCCTAATTTTGAATATATTATGGGTGGTTTGGTCATGTCTCTATCGTGTTGAATTCTAATGTAGATTGTATTGGACTATTGAATTATGTTGTAATAGTATATAGTCTGTCCTAATTTGATAAATTTCACATTGAATTATGTCGGGTAATTGTATACTTCGATTATTTCTTTGGAATTGTGTATATGGATACTGGTAAGAGCCTTTGTTAATTGAATAGGTAGAATTGGCTAAGGATTGCAGGTGTTGATGATGGAATGGTGGTCTGTTGACTTAAATTCTTTTATGTTATGTAGTATAGATTTTTTATTTGTGATGTTTGGTATGATCCACTTATGGTGGCCGTGCTTCTGTGATATATTTGTGAAGAATTTAGTGTCTTCAGCATTACTTTATAAACTATGATGTTATCATTTAATAACTTGGATATGTAATCATTGTGAGGGTGTATTTGACTTATGTGTATATGTAAAGTCAAAGCACGAGTTTTTATAAGTGATGACATGCGTCTATAGTACACTATGGGGTTGTCCTAATGTGTGTTGCTTAATATTGAAATATTAATCTTCCTAGTCGACTGTATGAGTCCTATGATGAATTATGATGATATTTCAATCGGATTGTGTAGGGTGACTTATAATAGACTTGGTTGTCCCTATGTGCTACTTGAATGATATTGTACATGTGATAAGATGATGATATGTGTGTATTGTATTATAGGCCCATGTCCATGTACTTGATACATGTAGAATATGAATGTGAATCTTGACTTAGTAGGCTAAAACACCTTTGTCACAACTGTGTATCTATGATTGAAATATGATCTTGAATATAGTAAAGAGGGTCATTAATGTGTAACCTTCAACCTAGATAGAAGGTTATGATATCCTTGAAGTTGAAAATCATTACGGTATCCTTCTCTGTGAATGAGAGATTTAGGTGTTGGTTGGCTTGAATGGAATAAAATCATCCTTAGGAAAGTCATGAAGCTATCCTATTTAACCATTGTGTGGCAGCCCTAGTGGACCCCCTTTGGTAAGGTGTACTATTATTTTGTTGTGACTTCTATGTGATACCTCTCATGTGCCCTTACAATAAGTTATTCTATGAGATCAAAGGCAAGCACCGAGAGAGTATGGTTAGGGAGTGACTCTACTTAAAATGAGACTAGAGTACAAAGAAACCCTTGATATTCCCTAAAAATGTGCCTACATTGGATATGTCCTAGTTCAACCCTTGACAAGTAGAACACCCTCCATCGGAGTAGGGTTGACTCCGGATTTAATTCCTAGCTAGTATGGTCTATGTTGGTTATTTCCTATTCTCATCATGTGGGATACATTCTAGTGTTCGATCGGTTCTACAAAGTTAAGATAGTGGAATGGGACACTCTCTAGACATTGTACAGATAGGCTTTGAAGATTCTAGTGTGTAGGTTCCCTTGGTCTTTTCAAAGACCATTATGTGAAAGTCCTTAATTTTTAAATGTCTCATAAATGGTTTAATGAACATAATAACTTAAGTTAAGTGCATGTTAATGAAAAGGTTCTTATCTAGACTAGCTTTAAGGATTGCTTAGGTAGGCTTGGAGAGGGTGTATCAGCGGTCTCTTGATGTCTTACTTTGGTGAGTCTTATAGTAATTCTAGGTAGGGAGTGAAATTGATGAAATGTGAATAATCTTATCTTTGGAAACCTTTATCATCACTTATGCGTGTCATAAGGGTTGTATGGGCGACCACTTCATGTCTCACTCAAATGAGTCTTTGGAAGACCTTTGGTAGGAGGGAGTTGTGCTCATATGTTTTGAAGTGATGTTTATGCTTTAGTATGGATTGTGAGATATATGTGAAGTTGGTGTTGAATGTGATTTCTTATACTTACATTGTGAGGTTTTCTCAAAAAGAGCATGTTTTATGCAAATTCCATTTTAGCATGATTTTATTGCATTTCACCATAATTAGTGCATTCTAATGTACTTATTCGATATATTATGTCTTATTATAAAGGTTTAGGTGACAATTGAGAGGAGTCATTCAGTGAAGCTTGGATATTAGCATTCATTTAAGCAATGTTCTCGTATGTCCTCAATTGATTTGAGAACATCACTATGTTTATTGTCTTGTTAAAGACATTGTAACAGACTTAGATATTTCAATTTTGTGGATGTATGGGACGTGGCCCATGATATTTGTGTTTGTAATATGGTTACTTTTAGTCTTAGACTTTCCTATAATGTTCTATGAAAGATATTCTGAAGTATTATTAGATAGTGTAAAATGTTTTGATTCCGCACTACTTTTTATACATATATGCAATGAATGATGTCAAAGGAATTTTACAAGACCTCTGAGAGGTCAAGTACACCGTTCCCCAATTTGAGAATACAATATCTTATAGGGTATACTCTCAGGTAATGAAAAACTTTGCATCAGAGCATAGGGTTTCAGGAAGTAGTTGTAGGAAACCAAAGTCTTATTAAAGCTACGTGTAGTAGAGTCTTGTTCATCGGTGTGAGTCGCGACACATCTATGAGCAGGAGGCTATAGAACGATAGAGTATCTATTTCTTTATCACTCGTGTGTCATGCCAATAGAGTTGAGGTGATAAGTGTCTATTCCTAATCACTTCTCTTGTGTTTTTAGAAGATGACTATAAGAAGAATGGACACAAGTAGGTTTGAAGAGTAAGGAGTGCATGAGGGAATTCCCCAAGGTGGATTAGGTCCACAAGAAGTTCAAGTTCCTCCACAAGGTGATCATATCCCTATTGTGGGTGGAGGCAATGAGGTTCTATTGGTTTCCTCAGCATGACTAACGGAGAGATTAGAGAGGTTGTACTTTCTTTAGCCCGAGCCATGACAACTCATGTGAATAGGAGTATTGAGCCTAGGGTAATTGTTATAGACTGTACTATGACCTTTAGGTTGAGGGACTTTGTGAGAATGAATACTCCTATCTTTATTGGATCTAAGGTGGGAGAATATCCCCAAGAGTTTTTTGATGGTGTGTACAAGGTGTTGAGTGCCGTGGGGGTAACTTATAGGAAAAATCTGAGTTGTCTTCATACCAATTTAGGGAAGTTACTCAAGTGTGGTACACCCAATGGAATGATAAGAGGTCGGTTGAGTAGGGTCCTATAGAGTGGGAATAATTTAAGGAGGCTTTCTTAAGAAAATACTTTCCCCGTCAGAGGAGGGAGGTGAAGGTTGAGGAGTTCATTAACCTTATGAAAGTGAACATTAGTTTTGAAGAGTATTATTTGAATTTCACCTTGTTTACTAGGTATGATCCATCCTTGTTATGTAACTATAGGGATGAGATGAGTAGGTCTGTGACCAGTGTTGCTGACCTTGTGAGAGAAGAGTGTTGAAGGTTCATGCTTCATAGTGACATGAACTTGTCTAGACTTATGGTTTATGCACAATCCATTAAGGAGTCCAAACATAGTAGGATTTAATGGAACTTGAAGAGGGGTAGATCCGATGAGCAAAACCAACCTAGGTTTAACAAGATTACTCCAAACCAATATGGATCTAGTGCTCCTTAGGAAAAAATTTAAGGTTGTAGAAGTTCCCAAGGTGTTAAGCCTACTTGTGCTAGGTGTGGGAAGGAGCATTTGGGAAATGTCTAGCCGGTACCAGAGGTTGCTTTGGTTGTGGTAAGGATGGTCATAAGATTAGCGATGGTTCTACTATTGCATCTAGGGGAAGAGAATCCTACAAAGTTCCTTCTAGTGCTCGGTTAGGTAATGCTTCAAAGAGGAATCACATCTATGTTCTTCAAGATAAGGGAGCGAATTCGGGTGATGATGCCGGTAAGTTATAGCCTTCTCTCTTGTGTATTAATGGGTTCCTTCTAAGTGGTGGAGTATGGTGAGTAGTGGAGTTGTTATTTGTTGTCTATTCTGTTCAATTTAAGCTTGAGAGATAGAATGTTATATTAGCATGTTGCATGTTGCATTTTGCATTTTGTTTAGGAGTATAGTTGAAACTGAATTTCATTGATCTCCGTGGATTGTGCATTTTATGAAGATATGTTTATGTTGTAACATGAGTTTATATTGTTTTGTGTCTCATATACTCATGCCTCCATCATAAATTACGTAAGAGTTGCATT
Organism: Solanum pennellii; assembly: GCF_001406875.1. Lineage (NCBI taxonomy): Eukaryota > Viridiplantae > Streptophyta > Magnoliopsida > Solanales > Solanaceae > Solanum > Solanum pennellii. Next base: position 12,220,734 of record NC_028639.1, read on the forward strand.
ATTGGATATTTGAGCATGCTTCACTGTAAAAGATGTAGTACTTCACTGTAAGTAATTTGGAAATTTGATTAAAATGTTCATTCATGAAAAATGGTTATAATGCGCTTAGAAATTATATATATGATCATGATAATGTGTGGAGAAAGAGTTCCTCCTATATGAAATAAAAAATGTGAGTCTTACTGCATGATGAGTTGTTGATGTACTTTCTATCTTCTTGTTGTGTTTTGAGTCTCTGTTTATGTGAAATTGTTGTTTATCCTACCTATGTGTGTCTTATAATGTGTGGTATGGTTATGTAATTCTTGTATTGAGACCCTTATCTCTGGAAAGTGCTTAAAGAATTGCAAGTTCATTCGAGGACTAATGTTGTCCAAGTGGGGGAGAATGTAACGCTTCTAAAATAAATTAGGTGAAGATAGGGACTAATATGTGTTTCATGAGGTAATAAACTCTTAAAATGTTCTAAAATAGTGTTTTGAGAAAGTGTTTAAAGTTGGGAAGTGTTTGGAGGTCAAACGTCCATGACATTCGGAAGTGTTGCCTTGAGACATTCCTGTGTATTTTAGTGTGTCCTTGCATGTTTTATGTGTTTTTTGGAGTTAAAATTGATAGGATAGTTTCCTAATATCTAGACGAGCATGTTTAGGGTTGAAACATCTGGACACGACTCCCCAAGTACTACTATAGGGGTCTTTGAGGAGGACCCAACTATGGGCTAGCAAACTGCTGAAGGAAGCAGCATATTGCACATACAGGGAACCAGTCTGGTTCGTAGCTTGGTTCAGCAAGGACCAATTTTTTTCCTCTTCGCAGACATAACGAAGAGTCTAACGTCTCGGAATTAATTTCAAAGATCATGTGGGAACAGCTTCGCGTCGTAGACTTGCTTCCCGATGATAACTCAGAAAATTTAATTGAAGTTTTACTTGGTTGAAAGGTCCTATAAGTGCAAGGGTATTATGGGGACTAGTTATAGGAGGTTATTGAGCCATTTTAAACCCAAATTCACCATTCAAATCAGAATCTCAAGTCCAATAAAAAACCTCTCCCTTTCTTCTCTCCAAAAACCTCCATTTATGAAGCTTTGAAGCTCCAAGGATGAAGACATATTTTCCAAGTTTTTCTCCATCAATTTCGTGGGATTTTCTTTACAATCAAGGTATGTACTTCATCCTTGAATCCTCTCCATTCAAGGAGTCAATTCCAATGGTTTCCAAAGATGTTCAAAAATATGAATTCTTCTATTTTAAATTCTAGTCATGTGTTTTTGCATAAAATGATTTGATTAATGATTTATTATATAATTCATGTTAATTTTATGTTTTTATATCAAATTTCTTATGAACCCATGCAAATCATTAAATCCTAATTTTTGATTATGTTATGGGTGATTTGATCATGTCTCTATTATATTTGAATTCTTACGTAGATTGTATTGGGCTATTGATATATGTATGAAATGTTTGAATTCTATATTGGTTGTCCTAATTTGATGAATTTCATATTGAATTATGTTTGGACATTGTATAGTTTTACTATTGGTTTGGAATTGTGTATATGGATATTTGTAAGAGCCTTTGTTAATTGAATTAGTTTAATTGTCTAAGGATTGGAGGTGTTGATGATGGAATTCTGGTATATTGACCTAACTTCTTTTATATTATGTAGTATAGGTATATAAATTGTGATGTTTGGTATGGTCCACTTGTTGTGGCTGTGCTTATGCGATATATTTGTGAAGAATTTAGCCTCATTGATATTACATTATAAATTATGATGTCACTATGTAATAATTTGGAAATGTGATCATTGTGACGGTGTATATGACTTATGTATATATGTGAAGTCAAATCACGAGTTCTTATTGTTGAGATATGTGTCTATAGTAGACTATAGTGATGTCCTAATGTGTGTTGCTTGATGTTGAAGTATGTATCTTCCTAGTTGACTATATGAATCCTATGATGATGTTTCAATAGGAGTGTGTAGGGTGACTTGTAGTAGACTTTGTTGCCCTATATGCTACTTGAATGATATTTTACATGTGATAAGATGGTGATATGTGTGTCTTGTCTTGGTACACCTAGATAGAAAGTTATGATATCCTTGAAGTTGAAAGACATAATGGTAGTCATCTTGTGTGAATGATGGACTTAGAGGTTAGTTGGATGGATCATCCTTAGGAAAGTCATGAATCTATCATATTTAACCATTATGTGGAAGCCCTAGTGGACCCCCTTTGGTAAGGTTTATTGTGATTTAGTTGTGACTTCTATATGGTACCTCATCATATGCCCTTAGATTGAGTTATTTAATAAGAACAAAGACTAGCACCGAGAGAGTATTCTTGGGGAGTAACTCTACTTAAGATGATCCTATAGTACAAGGAAACCCTTGATATTCCTTAACGATGTTCCTACATGGGATTTGTTCTAGTTCAACCCTGGAAAGTAGAATACCCTGAATCGAAGTAGGGTTGACTTCAGATTCCATGCCTAGCTAGTATGGTCTATGTTGGTTATTTCCTATTTTCATCATGTGGGATAGATTCTAGTATTTGATAGGTTCTACAAAGTTTTAATAGTGAAATGGGATTCTATCTAGACATTGCATGAGTAGGCTTTTAAAAATGCTAGTGTGTATGTTCCCTAGGTATTTTCCAAGACTATTATGTGAAAGTCCGTAATTGTTGAATATCTATTAAATGGTTGAATCAACATAGTAACTTAATTTAAATGCGTGTTGATGAAAAGGTACTTATCTAGAGTAGTTTTCAGTATTGTTTAGGTAGACAAGAAGAGGGTGTATGGGCGGTATCTTCATGACTTATTTAGGTGAGTCTTAGAGTAATTCTAGGTAGGCAGTTAAATTGATGAAACGTGAATAATATTATCTTAGGAAACATTGAGGATCACTTAGGTGTGTGAAGGGGTTGTATGGGTGGCGGCTTCATGTCTCACTCAAGTGAGCCTTAAGATGACTTTTGATAGGAGGGACTTATGCTTATATGTTTTAAAGTGATGTTTAGGCTATAGTATGGAATGTGAGTTACATGTGAAGTTGTTGTTGAATGTGATTTCTTATACTTATATTGTGAGTTTTCTAAAAAAGAGCACGTTTTATACGAATGCCCTTTTAGCATGATTTTATTAAATCTCACCAAACTTAGTGAATTCTAATATAATAATTCCATATATTTTTTCTTATCTCTAAAGGTGTAGGTGAAAATTGAGAGGAGACATTGAAGTGAAGATTGAATATTAGCATTCATAATGTGGTTGTGTGTCCTCAATTGATTCGCGGACATTACTATGTTTAATTATCTTGTTAAAGAAATTGTAATAGACTTATATAATTATATTTTCTTGATATGGGCCATGACCCAAGATATTCGTGTGTCTAAGATGGTGAATTTTAGACTTAGTCTTTCCTATAATGTTCTATGCAAGATATTTTGAAGTATTATTCAATTTTATGAAATGTTTTAATTCCGCACTAATTTTTATACATATATGCAATGAATGGTTCAAGGTCTTGTACAAGACCTCCGATAGGTCTGGTACGCCCTTCCACGATCTGAGAATACCATATCTTTTAGGGTATATTCTATGGTCGTGACAGTAAGGGTATGCGATTCTACTTATACATAGCAGAAGTTTACATTAAGGGAAGTCCTACGAGGTTGTTCTTATGTACTTATGATATGATTGAAATGTGTATGATGACTTTACATGTTGATGATTCTATATGATGTTAGTTTTATTGATGAACATACTATTGGTTTATGTTGATGTACATGATTATCAATATGCATGATATGAAGATATATGAAATGTATACATGCTTATGATCCTTTACTTGGTTTACTTGATTATGTGGGGTTATGGGGATTCACATAAGCATTTCACTTGTAGGCTTGGGAAGGTGTTGTGACTAAGGGTCTTATATGTTGTAATGATATGAACTCTTGTACATGATTACTTCTTATGCCGTTATGTTGAAGTTGTTATGGTTATATGATCTTGATATGATGCAAATGTCAAACCTCTAAGGTATACCCTAGAATATAGGGCATCCTTCAAGTCGGGACACGACAAATGAGACTTCAAGAATTGTCACTCAAGCCTCTCATATCAATCTTCGCATAATGAACACTCTAAAATAACTAAGAATTTTAAACTTACTTCACACATGAAGAAAACTTTCATTAAATATGCAAGCGGAATACTTTCTTTAAAACTTCTAACTTTGCAATGTCTCATACAAAACATCTACTAACATGAATGTATAACATGGGACTAAGCCCATAAAAAACATAAAATAAAGACTAAGACATAGAAAGGACATGTGGGTTTTGTCCTCAAATCGATGAGGATTCACAAAAACTTCATCTTCAACGCTTACAAACCTATCCATCCTTCATAGTATATCAAGCTTACAATTCCCTACACTTAAGTCAAAAAGGGAAAAGAAAGGGCTAGCACATTGAATGCACTAAGTATGGAAGCCATGCAAAAATCATGAAAAAAGGTCATTTAGTATGGAACATGTTTTCATGATATTTTTATATAAAACCTTCATAAAACAATTAAAAAAGATCACTTACAAGCCAAAATAAGGACATATAGTCAAATTCAAAAATATAACATCAATATCACTTCAATTCACATAAACATGAGACCCTCCTACCAAGGGTTATTCTAAGACTAACTTGAGTGAGTTATGAAGCGACCGCCCATACAATACCTTCACACACACCATGGAGATCCTTTAGACTACCTAAGATAAGATTATTCCCATTTAATAAATCAAACTCCCTACGTAGAATTTCTCTAGTACTCACCTAAGTAAGACAAGAAGAGAACGCCCATACACCCTCTGAAAGCCTTCAAAAGCAATCCTCAAAGCTACTTTAGATACTTGTCTTTTTATTAACATACCTTCACTTATGTCATTATGTTTATTAGACCATTTAAGAGACATTCCACATTTGAGGACATTCACTTAATGGTCTTGGAGAATACCTAGGGACTCACATATTAATATCTTCAAAACCTAATCATGCAATTTCTAGATAGCGTCCCATTCCACTACCTAAACTTTATAGAACTTATCCAACACTAGAATGTATCCCACATTATATGAATAAGTAATAACTGACATAGACCATGGTTGGTAAGCATGGAATCTTGAGTCAACCCTACTCGGATAAAGGGTGTTCTACTTGCCAATGGTAAAAATAGGACACATCCCATGTAGACACAAGGTTAAGGAATATCGAGGGTATTTTTGTTCTCTAATGTCATCTTATTTAGAGCAACTTTCCAAGCATACTCATTAGGTCCTATCCTTTGTTCTCATAGAGTAATTCAATAAAGGAGCATATGAAGAATTTCATATCTTGTTCATAACAAAATCATAACACATCTTACCAATGAGGTCCCCTAGGGTCGCCGTACAATGGTTAATTGTATAGCTCAATAACTTTCCTAAGGATGATTTCATGCAGTTCCAGCCAACCATCTTAAGTCCACCATTCACACGAGAAGGATACCATTACATCTTTCAACTCCAAGGATATCATAACCTTCATTCTAAAAGGTTTCACATAAATGACCTTCTTTTATATATATAGGATTATGTTCCATTCATGCATATACATTCATGACAAAGGGTGGTCTAACCTAATAACTGAAGGATTCATATTCACATTCTTCATGTATCAAGTAAGGAACATAAGTAACCCTAATCAAGACAGACTTCAGTATTATTTTATCAAATGTTCAATATCATTCATGTAGCACATAGGGTCAACTAATTATACTTTCATGTCACCCTACACAATTATATAGAATTATACACATAACTCATCATAACGATCATATAGTCAGCTACGAAGATTCATACGACAACGTCAAGTATACAAATATAAGGAACCATTATAGCGTATCATGATCACATATAATCACTTAGAAGAACACATACTTTGACTTCACATATACAAATAAGTCGTCAAGACCTTCACAATACTCATTTATTCAAATAATATATGATAATACCATTATTTGATAAAGAAACACCGATGAGGCCATATTGATTCACCATTCATAAAGTAATGCCAACAAGGCCATATTCTTCACAATTCATAAAGTAATGCTGACAAGGCCATGTTCTTTATAATTCAACACATAAGCACCGCCACTATAAGTGGATTATACCAATAGATAGAACTTCTATACAATTATAAACAAATTCTACACAACATAGAGAGATCAAGTCACCTTACCACTTTTCCATGATCATCAACGACCTACCTTAGCCATTTTAGTCAAATTAACTCACAAAGGCTCTTACAAATAGAAATGAACACAATTCTAAACAACCAATCCAATAATATACTATATGAACATAATCAATATAATGCATCCTATAAACAATGCATTCATGATCTATTCATAAATCAATAGCCCATAACTATCAACACATGAATTCACTACAATCAAGTCATGATCAATTCACCCATAGCATAACCAAATATAGAGATTTGAGAAGGTCAAGTGTTCATGGATATTTTCATTGAAAAATATCAATTATAAATCAATAATATCATATCTAAATGTTTGAAAACATTTCATGAAAGAACCCATGACTTAGAGTAGAAATTAGACTTTTCATCTTTTTCAAATATTTAAAATTTACTCTGAGGTGATAACAAGCCTTATATGAAGAAATAAAATACCTTATTTGAAAAATTCAAAGAGAATTGAAGAAGAAAATCCATTGAAAATACATCATCAAGCTCCATCTTCATCTTAAGCTCTCATGGATGTTTTTGGGGAATGTTTTGCAAGAAAAGTGTTTCGACTTATGTGATAGGGTATAAACGAGAGTTTAATCACTTAATTACTCTTAAAATTCCCAAATACACCTAAATAAATCTTCCTCCTAATTTATAACATGGGGTGAATTTCCCAAAACACCCTAAGACAAAAAAGTGAAGCATGCAAATCACGGGTTCCATCGACGGTTGCCCAACGACGGACCATCGATTGGGATAGGGCCCATAGATTGGGTATCCAACTCCACAAGGCTCACGTCTTCAGGATCCATCTATGCCACCAATCGCTGGGCCATTGTCTAATCGAACGGCCGTCGTTTGGTATACAAGCGGTGTGCCACTTTGAGTTGGGATCCTCCTCTAGGGCCCTTTCTGGGTCCTAGGTGGAGTCGTACCCGGACATTAAACCACTAAAAATGCACTTATAGGTCTTAGGAACATCTCCAATCATATTTAACACAAACGAACACGAAAAACATGCTAAGGCACACACAAATACACAAGGACATCCAAAGGCTAACTTCAGAACATCCTTTGACGTTCTTGGACGTTTGCTCTCCAAACCCTTCCAAACTTCATATACTACCTCTAAGCACCATAAACAATCAATTTATAGACTTTATAAGTCAGGAGACACACACATAAACACATGCAAGAACATACGGCTAGTCGTCGAAAATCTAGGTCGTCCCTTGCGATTTACTACAAACTCAATCGAATTGTCTTCAAAACACAGATACACAATATTTAAGCTATTTGTAAGCCTTTAGAACAATAGTGAAGCTCTAGATAAACCTAATTCATTTTGTGGGTTGTTACATTATCCCCTACTTAAGAACATTCGTCGTCAAATGACACTTAAACACTTAAAAGGGATAACAACAAAAGCAACAACACTCATGCAAGCACGCAATTTCATAATCATACTCATAGTTAGGAGGAACATCACTCCACATAAAAGACATCAAACAACCTTATGCAATCCAAGAAAATAGAACTACATTTATCAAATCCTTATGCAACTATTACACCATGATCATTAAACATCACATTGAACCTCATCCAAGTTCTCATATAGCAATTCATGCAACATTTTCATCAAAGCATACTTAAGAAATTTCATCAACAAATGCTCAACATGCAACTCATCAATAACACAATAGCATGCTTAACAAATCAATTTCATATAACAATTTATACATGCTCAGTACTTCTACCTCATGAAGCAAAATAGACAATCTACTCTAAATGCGCATAAACATGAGGAAACACCATGCATGAAATTCATTTTGTCTTTTAACAAGAATTCAACTAAAACATGTATACCATAAGGAGAATATTTTGAAAAGTCATTCCTTTTCACATAACACTCCAACATAAACCAAGGTACATGGAACTATTATGTTTAGTCTTGAAGAAGAACATAAGGAAAAGATAAGAGTATCTCACTCCCAGCAACGATACTATTTACCATAGTCCCCCACTTAGGGGAAACCCACTCTAAGGTTAACACAAGCATATTTTAAGGATCTCCTTCAAGGAAACACCACCATTAATAGCACAAACTAACCTTTACTATTTCAAATATCACCTCCTTCCTCTCTAAGGTCGGATCTAAGCAACTTCAAATTATCTCAACTATCACTCCTCCAACTTTCTAACACTAGACTTTACCACTTCATCAAACTATACTACCCTTCAAAAGGTAACAACCTACCTGTGGTCACAATCACAACCATCCATATCCCATCTCACAAGTCACACCTATCTGTTTTTCTCTCCCTCAACCCATACTCCTCAAAATGCCACACTTTAAGGACCATCACATAAAGGAACAAGGTAAAGACACCATAACAAAACTCTTAGGCACGATTAGAAGAATGAAAAAGTGAAAATTTCCTAGCACCCAATATCTTCCTATTCATAATGTGGCGCGATTCACATTATGAACAAGAATATACTAGATGTGGTTTTTGAGACAATCTAAGACACTTTCAATACCTGATGCTCTGATACCAACTTTGTCACACCTCAAAGGTATACCCTAGAAGATAGGGCATCGTTCAAGTGGGGACACAGATAATGTGACATCTATAAGTCTCATACAAGCCTCACATATCAATCTTTGCTTAATCAACTCTCTAAAATAAGTAAGAACTTAAAACATTCTTCATACACGGTGAATACTTTCATTAAATACGCAAGCAGACGACTTTATTTTTAAAATTTATAATGATACAATGTCTCATATAAACCATCTACTAACTTAAATTTACAACATAAGGACTAAGACCATACAAAACATTAAATAATACTAAGACATAAAAGGGACATGTGGTTCTTGTCCTCGAATCGATGGGGACTCACCAATAATTTATCTTTAACCATTAGAAACATATCCATCCTTCATGGAATATCAAGACTTCAAATTTCCTAGAATCTAATCAAAAAGATAAAAGAAGGGCTTAGCACATTGAATGCACTAAGTGTGGAAGCCATGCAAAAACCATGAAAAAGAGACATTTAGTATAGAACATGCTTTCATGATATTTTGATATAAAACCTTCATAAAATCAAGTATAAAAGATCAGTTACAAGCCAACATAAGCACATATAGTCACATTCCACAATATAACATCAATATCACTTCCATTCATATAAACAAGAGATCTTCCTACCAAAGGTCATTCTAAGGCTCGCTTGAGTGAGCTATAAAGAGAACGCTATACAATCCCTTCACACACACCAAAGAGATCCTACTACCTAAGATAAGATTATTCGCATTTAATTAATCAAACTCCATACCTTGAATTTTTCTAAGACTCACTTTAGTAAGAAAAGAAGAGAACGCCCATACACCCTCTCCAAGACTAACTAAGAAATCCTCAAAGCTACTCTAGATACTTGTTTTTTTTATTAACATACCTTCACCTAATTCATTATGTTTATTATACCATTGAGAAAAGACATAAAGTCACCACTGAAGTTGTTTCAAATTTTCAAAAAAGACACTTTAACTTTGCGGGTGTCCTATTACCCCACAAAATTATCTAAGTCCACAAGAAATATACCTTTTTGACTAATTTTAACACCACTCGTGTTGTTCATAAATTTGTGCGTGTGAAGGACTGTTCATACAACTTCAAACCAAAGTAAAATTGCCATGTGGCACTCCCAATTTGGCCTATTTTGAAAAAATAAAAAAACCATGTATTAAATTTTTTAATGCTTTATTAGGAATAGTTTTTAATTTTCAAATATTTTTTGTCATCTTCCCTACCATCATTATCTTACCCATGTTTCTTGGGCATCTATGTCTTCCTTCATTTTTTTAAAAACTAATGTTATTGTGTTCATTCTTGTTATTTTTTATTTTGAAAAAACAAATTAGTTTAGTGATTTTATTCCTCCTACAAATCATGTTCGAAAATTGGAATAGTGAAACTATGGAAAAGTCGATTTGGGAGAAAGAAGTTGGAGAAGGAGGTGATTTAAATATCATATTTTGACTTGCTGATATTTTAAATATTTAAATTTTGATTATTTGACGATATTTATTTTCATAAATAAATTAATTGGTGGTAGTTTTACAAATAATTAATAATGCTGCCAGAAAATTCCATCCCACAACAATGGGTTTGGCGACTGTTCTTCGGGACGAAGGAATGGCAGAAGCTACAACATTGAGGTGAAGAAGAAAGAGAACCAAAAAAAGAAAAGGATAAAGAAAAAGAAAAGCAAAGAAATTAAATAAAAGTAATTAAAAATTACTTTTAACACGTGACAAGTGACTATTTGTGCGTGACATACAAATATTTTTGTATAAGTGGTAATAGCTAAAAAATGGGGTGTATATTCTATTGTGAAATTGTTCAATGGGGTAATAGGACACTCGCAAAGTTAAAGTGTCTTTTTAAAAAAACCGAAACAACTTCAGTGATAATTTTATGTCTTTTCTATTAAACCATTTAATAGACATTCAACATTTAAGGATATTCACATAATTTTCTTGGAGAAGACATACGGACTCATATACTAATATCTTCAAAGCCTAATCGTGCAATGGCTAGATAGTGTCCCATTCCACTACCTAAACATCATAGAACTTATACAACACTAGCATGTATCCATAAAATTAGAATACGTAATAACTTACATAGACCATGGTCGCTAAAAATGGAATTCGGAGTCAACCCTACTTCGATAAAGGGTGTTCTACTTGCCAATGGAAGAACTAGGACACATCCCATGTAGACACATGGTTAAGGATTATCGAGGGTTGTTTTTTTTCTCTAATGTAATATTATTTAGAGCAATTTGCCATTCGTACTCACTCTATGCTAGCCTTTATTCTTATAGAGTAATTCAATAAAGGAGCATATGAAGAGGTTCCATACCTTATTCACAACCAAATTATAACACACCTTACCAATGAGGTCACCTAGGGTTGCCTTACAATGCACTTCAAGGATATCATAACCTTCATTCAAAAAGTTTCACGTTCAAGATCATATTCCATTAATACATATACATTCATGACAAAGGATGCTCTTACCTACTAAGTCAAGGATTCATATTCACATTGTTCATTACCAAGTAAGAGACATAAGTCACCCAAAACAAGACACACTTCAGTATTATCTTATCACATGTTCAATATCATTCATGTAGCACATAGGGTCAACTAAGTATACTTGCAAGCCCTACACAGTTCTATAGATTTATAAAAATAACTCATCATAATGATCATAAAGTCAACTAGGAAGATTCACACTTCAACATCAAGAATACACATAGAAGGCATCACTATAGCCTATGATGATCACATGTAATCACTTAGAAGAACACATACTTTGACTTCAATTATACACATAAGTCATCATGACATTCATAACACTCATATATTCAAGTAATAACATGATAACACCATAATTCTTAAATTAACATGGATGAGGCCACATTGTTTCACTATTTATAAATTAATGCCGACAAGGCCTCATTCTTCATGATTTATAAATAATGCAGACAAGGCCATGTTCTTCATAGTTCAAAACATAAGCACCGCAACCATAAGTGTATCATACCAATCAATAGCAATGCTATACAACTTGACAACAATTCTACACAATATAGAGATATCAAGTCAACTTACCACCTTTCCTTCATCATCATCAACTTCACTTAGCCATTTCAATCAAATCGACTCACAAACCAATAGCCATTAAAAAAATTTCTAAACAAAATATCCAATAAAATACTAAATGAACATAATAAATATAAGGTAGCCTACAAACAATACAATCAAGTCATGATGAATTCACCAGTAGCATAGCCAAATATAGAGATTTGAGAAGGTCAAGGGTTCATAGAGATGTTAATTTAGAAATATGTGTTATATCATAAATAATATCATATATAAAAGTTTGAAAACACTTACTGCAAGAATCCATGACTTTGAGTAGAAATGGACTTTTCATCTTTTTGAAATCTTTGAAAATCATCTTCGAAATTGACTCTAAGGTGATATAAACCTTTAGATGAAGAAATCCCATAACTTATTAGAATAATACAAATATAATTGTCGAAGAAACTCCATTGAAAATCCATCATCAAGCTTCATCTTCATCATGATCTCTCATGGAGGTTTTTTAAGAAAAATTTTGCAGGGAAAGGGTTTTGACTTAGGTGCTAGGGTCTAAATGAAAGTTTAATCAATTCAATACTCTTGAAATACCGAAATACAACAAAATAAACTTCCCTCCTAAATTATAGACTTGGGGTGAATTTCCCAAAATACGACATGCCAAAACCGTGAAGTAGGCAGATTGTAGGTGCCATCGATGGTTGCCCAACGATGGACCGTTGACTGGTCTACACCCCATCGAATGGTTTCCATTTGTTGGGTTTTCAGCTAAAAAAGGTGCAGGTCTTCAGTCTAGATTGACTCCATCCATCGACGGGCCGTCGTCTGATCGACCGGCTGTCGTTTGGTCACAGCCAAGCAGTCTGCCCCTTTGAGTTGGGGTCCTCTTCTAGGGCCCCTTGTGGGTCCTAGGTGGAGTCGTACCCAGACGTTAAACCCCTAAACATGCACGTCTAGTCCTTAGAAACATCTCTAATCAAATTCCATACATAAGAACACGTGAAGTATGATAAGGCACCCAGAAACACACAAGGACGTCTAAAGGCTAACTTTCAAACGTCATTCGACATTCTTGGATGTTTGACCTCCAAAACCTTCCAAAAATCATAAGGGAGTTTGACTTAAAATTCAATCAAAATGACTTCAAAATACACATACAAATTATTTAAGATATTTATAAGTATTTAGAACATTATATAATCTCTAGATAAACCTAATTCATTTTTGCGTTGTTATAGCAGTTCATGTTGATGTGACTTTATGTTGATAATATCCATGTTGACTTGATTTTATGATGATGTTGGTATTTTGTGTAATATGGACTTGTATTAAGTGAATATGTGATCATTGGCTTGTATATGTTTTTAATTGTGCATAAAGGCTTTTGAAAGTAACTTAACATAGTTTTAAAACAAAGTGTTCTTTTAAGCATAATTTTAATGGTTTTACTTGCATTTGTTTTCATACTTAGTACATGTGGTTGTACTAACCCATAATCTTTCCTTTTTCCCAAAAAAATGTAGGTTGGGGCCACTGAAGTATCAAGGTCGCTTGTCAAGAAGACTTGAAATTTTTCCCAAGTGTTTGGTAGGCCCTCAAGTTCGAGGATGGTGCCTTTGTTCTATCCTAGTAGTATTTATATTGTCTAAAGACATTCATTTGTTCCATATTCTTGAAGATATTTGTTGTAAGCCATATGTGGCGATATGAATTTTTAAAAGGAGTATGCCCGAATGTCGTATTTTTCTTTAGTTGGTTTAATGTTAGACGAAGTATTAAGTAATTCTTATGTATTGATAATGTTTACTAAACAAGAAGCCTGTGTAAGATTCACTAAATGAGGAGTCTATATAAACTCCATGTATGGTATGTGTGAGGTCTATGTATACCTCAATATGTAAAAAATTTAGTTTTCCGCATTTTTTACCAATGATATGTTATGATGAATGCTTAGTCCTTGTCCAGAACCTCTCCGAGGAAGAGTATGCCAGTTACGTCTAGGGGGTGCTCCCCAATTGTAATAGAACAAATTCAGGAACATGTCAAGGCATTGACTAAACACGATATTCATCATATCCATAAATGAATCATGAGTATTAGTCAACACAAATGACATTACTAAGACCTCAAGATAACCATACAGAGTTTCAAAACATGACTTCGGTATATCATCTTTATTCTTCCTCAATTGGTGATAACTTGACCAAAGGTTGATCTTTGAGAAGTAACTTGTTCATTGAAGTTTCTCAAAATAATCATCTATCCTTACAAGAGGTTACTTATTTTAATGGTAAACATACTCAATTACTGGTAGTCACTACACATACAAAGTGATCCATCTTTCTTGGTTGGATGAAACCCAGCTTGTACAACCTGTGAAAGGAAGAATGAGGGTAAATGTGTAGTATGTTCTAATGTTTGATTTGGTTGTAGTAAGGTGGATCATGATATAAGAGATTGTCCCTCCATTTGTAAACATGAGGGAGATAGTTGTCTAAGAGCTAAACCATATCGTTCATCCGGTCCTAAATTAAATCGGAAGAAAAACATGTTTTATTGACTTCAAACTCGTCACGAGCAAGAGGGTTCTCCTTATGTAGTTACTTAGTTACTGCTATGTTGAAAGTATTCAAATTTTATATTTATGTTATACTTGAAGCAGTGCTACCTTGTATTTTATGATGCCATATGTGGATACGATGTTTGATATTCATCCAGATATGTTTTTATATATTTTTTCGGTGTGTACTTCTGTTGGTGATTCTATTGTGGTTAAGAGGGTCTATAGGAAATGTCCCATCTCCTTATCTCAAGTAGTAAATCATGTTGAACTTGTTGAGCTGCATATGCTAAATTTTTATGTAATTCTTGATATGGATTGGTCCATGCATGGTACACTTCTGTGGATTGTAGAACCCGTGTAGTCAAATTATAGTTTCCAAATGAACACATCCTAGACTGGAAAGGGGGGAATTCTATGCCTAAAGGTCAGTTTATCTTATTTCCTAAAGATGGAAAGATAATTTCTAAGGATTTCATTTACCATCTAGTTAATGTGACCGATATATATTTCTTAATTCCTACTCTTGATTCATTTCCCATTGTTAGTGAGTTTTCATAAGTGTTTCTAGATGATCAACTCGGTATTCCTCCCAAAAGGTAAATAGACTTCAGCATTGACCTTCTTCCTGATATGCAACCTATCCCTATTCATCTCTATCATATGGATCTTTTATTGTTAAATGAATTAAAGTATAAATTGAAAGATATATTGGATAAAGGTTTCATCCGGCCAAGTATCCCTCCGCGTTGTGCTCTTGTTTTGTTTGTTAAAAAGAACCATAAAGAATCAACGTCCTCTCCGAAGTATAGATGATTTATTTGATCAACTTCAAAGAGTAAGATAATTTTCTGAGATTGACTTCGGTTGGGTTATCATTAATTGAGGGTGAAAGAAGATAACATTCCAAATATGGTTTTTTGGACTTTGTATGGTCATCATGAATTCTAATTGATGTCATTAATTTCACAAATCCTTTGGCGACATCAATGTATTTGATCAATTGGGTGTTAAGAAAATATGTTGATATGTTTGTGATAGTGTTCATTGATGATATATTTATTTATTCAAGGAGTGAACACGAGTATGAAAATCATTTGAAGATTGTGTTGTAAGTCGTCAGCAACCAAAAACTTTTTGCAACGCTTAGTAAATGTGAGGTTTTGCTAAGGTCTGTGGCTTTTCTTGAGTATATTGTTTCTAGTGATATTATTGAGGTAGATCCTAACAAGACGGATGCAATCAAAAGTTAGCCTAGACCTCTAACCCCTTTTGATATTAGGAGTTTGTTAGGTTTATCCGGTTACTATAGATGGTTTGTTGAAGTACTTTCATTGATCGATTCTCCATTTACTGAATATAATGTTAAGTTCACATGTCCAGAGTTTGTGAAATTAGTTTTCAAGAATTAAAATATAAACTCACTTCTACTATAGTTTTAAATTTACGAGAAGGGATAAATGATTTTGATGTTTATTGTGATGACTCAACAATTGGGTTAGGTAGTGTTCTTATGCAAAAAGGGAAATTCGTTGCTTATGCTTCAAGATAACTTAAGATTCATCAAAAAAATTATCCAAGCAATGACTTTGAACTAGCGGCAGTTGTTTTTGCCTTAATGATTTTGAGGCATTATTTTTATGATTTTCATATAGATGTCACTAACAATCACAAGAGTTAGATACATGTGTTTAATTAGAAGGATCTTAATCTTTGACAAAGGACATGGCTTGAAATCTTGAAGGATTATGACATGAGTGTTCTCTATCACCCCAATAAGGTGAATGTGATGGCGAATGATGTTAATCGATTGTGGACATGAAGTGTTTTTTGTTTTAATTAATATAAGAAAGGTTTAGTTCAAGATATTCATAGATTGCTGCAATTTTTAGTTTATTTAGTTGACTCTACAAAAGTTGGTGTTATGTCTCAAAATGGTTCATTGTCTTTTTTTGTGACTGATGAGAAGGCTAAGGCAGGTCTTGATCCAATTTAGGTGGAATTGGAGGAAGCGGTGCTTAAAATGTTGTAGAGGCTTCCTCTCAAGAGGGAGATGTTGTACTTCAATATAAAGGTCGTTTGTGTGTTTCTAATGTATATGACATGAGAGAAAAAATCCTTTTCAGAAGCCCATGGCTCTCGATATTCCATTCATCCGACCGTTACTTGCGAGAGGTCTATTGGTGGAATTGGATGAAGTATTTTTTTTATAGAATTTGTAGAGAAGTGTCCTAATTGTCAACACGTAAAAGCTTAACATCAAAATGCGGGAGGTTTATCATAAGATATTAGCATTCCGACTTGGAAGTGAGTAGATTTATACATGCACTTCATTGTGGATTTACTTTCATCCAACAACAACATGAATCGATTTGGGGTATTGTAGATTGAATGACAAAATTGTCTCAGAACATTACCTTAAGTGTTTATGATTCGGTAGAGGACTATGACTAGTTGTATTGGAAGAAAATAGTAAGGTTTCACGGAGTTCCCTTATTTGTTATCGCCAATCGTGGTACCCGATTCACTTTTTTAAAAAATCCTTCCAAAAGGTTCTTAGTAATCGTGTTAATCTTAGTTGTACCTTTTACCCATAAATCAATGCGAAAAAAGAGTGTACGAACCAAAATTTTGAAGATATGTTGAGAGCATGTGTGATTGACTAGAAGGGTCATTATGATGCCATTTTCTATTGATTTAGTTTGTATATAACTATCGCAATCATTCAAGTATTGGTATGGCTGCATTTAAGACCCTTAATGGTAGGAGGTGTAGGTCTTATATAGTTTTGCTTTAAGTAAGTAAGATTTCTTTGATAGGTCTCGAGTTGGAACACCTTGCTATGAATAAAGTTTGACCTATTAGAGAAAGGTTGAAAATGCTCAATGTCGACATATGTCCTACGCCGATATTATAAGAAGAGATCATAATTTTTATGTTAATGATTGGGTATATTTAGAAATTTCACCCATGAAGGGTTTAATGAGGTATGGGAAGAAAAGGAAACTTAGTCCCTGCTATGTGGGTCCATATTAGATTTCGAGATAGATTATCAAGGTTAATTACGAGCTTAATTTATGTATTGACTTGGCAATGGTGCATACCATTTGTCATGTCTCTTTGTTGAAGAAATTTCTTGGAGATCTGACATCCATAGTTCCCTTAGAAGGTTTGGGAATTGATGAGATTTTTTCTTATGAGGAAGTTCCGATTGAGATTTTAGATCAAAAAGTTAAGAGGTTAAGAAATAAAGAAGTTTCTTCCATGAAAGTTCATTGGAGGTCTCAATTTGTTGAGGGTGCTACTTGGGAGACTGAGACCGATGTGATTTCCCATTACCTCATCTTTTTTCCTTCGTCCCTACCTAAGCTCGAGGTATTTAGTTTTTCATAGTTTACCCTTTTGGTGTTATTGTTATACATTCCGATGTCTTTTGTCATTTTGCAGATTCATGAAAGGTTTAGGTTTTGAGAATCTTTACTTACATGATTGATTATTACATATGTGCATGCATTTGAGTATGACTTGCATATCGACTTCAATATACGGTTTTTTCAACAAGTTTTCGCTTGAAGTTGATGTTTCCTCCTCAAATATGTGAATTTATGTAATTACATGCATGTTGCGCTGTTAGATTAAGTTTCTACCCTCCCTATAATTTCTTGAATCTTATTCTCAGAGTAATCTTCCAAGGAGGGATTTAATGTCACACCACGGAATCAAGAGGGCTAGAAAAGGTGCCAAACAGAAGTCACTAACCCTAAAATGGGCCATGAAACCCTCTACGGATCCCTAGACGGGCCGTGAAGGGGACCACCACTTGTGATGGTGCTCATGAAGAGCTTCTATAACTTGACCAAGAAGGGTTCCACTCTTATGAAACCCTAGACAGCCAATAGTGAGCAATACAAACGGTTAAGGTGGTGGTAAAGAGATTAAAGACCATAATTTTCCCCCTAAAATTTGGTAAAGTAAAATGACTTCAATGATGGGTCGTGGAGTCATTGATGGGCCGTGAAGGCCACTTTGGCAGTGGTCGCGTCATTTTAAAGTCAGGATCTATTTAGTGGTTTCGTTATTATTATATCCTAATACTATGTTGTTTTAGCCTTACCAAGAAGTCTAATACAAGTGTTTTAAGAGCAAATTTCCCCAATGAAATCATTCTCTCAAATTTCTAATAGAATAACAAGTATTTCATTGAAATATTTCTCTCTCTAGAAGTTCAATAAGAAGGATAGGGTTTTCAAGTAATGTCTTTAATTCCACCATTGAATTCAATGTTTTGGCAATGGGTGTGATAGATTTCCACCATGGAGCTCTTATATTCTCCAATTTACAAAGTTAGAATCCCCCTATTTAGTTAAATTTTTCTTCCATATCATGGTTCCATTAAACGTTGAGTTTTTGATTGAATTTGATCTTTTATGCCTGAGTTGAATTAATTTAAAGATTCTAAGACGCATCCCCATGATCCCATGTCTAACCCATGTTTTATAGATATTCATCATTGAAAGTGGGATTTGAATTACGAAGGGTGAATTATTGAATTATGCATGTCCTCACGAAATTGATCTAATTGTTTGAAGGATGCTTTGAGAGTGAAGCATCAATGATTTTGTTGCTTTTCTATTTTTGAATGGAATTTCAGTGTACACATAAAAACATGATTGTGAAAGGGTAATCTTAGATTAAAAGTGGGTTTTAAGGCTTAAAGTCTTTCTCACATAGAATAAACAAACGTTATGAAATATTCCAATGTTGTGGCAACACGTGACTACCCATGTTCTGTATTAAAGTACAAGAGGAGATTACCCATATCTCAAGACCTAAGGACAAGTGGTGATTATTAATGTTCCTTTTAAGATAATATGTATATGATTAATAATGATTCCGTGGAAGTTAAACTTAGTATTGAGTGGAAAAGTGGTGATTACCCGTGTTCCATAAAAAATGCGCCAACATAGAATCTTGTAGATAGACATTAGGTAGTGGATCCACATTAACTAGAAATTTATGTTCCATTCCTTTGCAAGTGGCGCTACCACTTTTGAATGTGCGAGACACTTGATTCAATGCTAATAGATAACATGGTTTTACATGTCGATTAAGGCTACTTCCCATAAGAGGCTATGATGAGCTAAGGTTACTTTAATGAAGTATCTCAAAAATTTTCAAGATGATGACTACGTGCATTAACTATGTTTTATGTCTCTTGTTTGCTAACTCTTTATCTCATGTTTTAGCTTGGTCAATGCATCTTAGGAAGGAATATCCTTGAAGTATGTTTTCATTTGTTTTATGAATTGCTATCATACTTGATACATATTTTTACTAATAGATACTCTCGCCTAGATTTTCCTTAATTGTTGTTCCAACCTTACAATTCTGCACTTATGTGGCTAGGGATCTCATTAGAGGATTGAAGTGTTGGTGAATACTTATATTCCGAGGTCTGATCTTAGTTTCCCCTTTTTGGACTTTACTTTCAGTTTTCACAACATGATATACAGGCTACATCCCAATAAAATATTATGTACTAGATGGTTTTAAGATGATATTTTGATTTTCGGCTTTCTCTATAAAACCTCTATAAGTTGAAACGGTCATTTAAGTATCTTATACTCTATTATATAGTATAACGAAAGTTAAGTGGCATCTATGGTGCCTCTCGGGGTGTTATATGCCACGTTACACCTAGGTCTACTTGGTTCTTGACAGCAATGAAGATCCACTACATTTACTACCTGATGCTTAGAGTTAGACAGCCTTTGTTTGTTGAGAATAAGAAGAGGATTGGACAAACATTGGATGGAAAGCCTTTGTCATAAGTTAGAACGACCATGTCCCCCGAACCTTGAGTGTAAGAAAATACCATCACTGGTATTAACCCTTTTTTCCTTCGAAGACCATTCCTTATGTTTCTCCTGTTAAATTTGTTGGGCATGAACCATGAGACAAGAAATGTCCATATCATTGACAAGCATACTCGGACAACATTCCTTAAACACCATTGCAGACACTCCAAAAATGAACTTGGTCATCATTTCGCTAGGATCGACAACCATACTAGGAGAATATCTAAATAATGTTGTGAATTTTGTAGCATATTCTTTTCCAATCATATTTCCTTGATGAAGGTTGATGATTTCAAGAACCTTTGCCTCCCTCATCTAAAGGAACCTATCAAGGAATATAACTTTGAGCTTTTCCAATCCATAGGACTCACATAAACTTTTCTCCCTTCTTTACATTAATTGAACCATATTTGAGAAACAATATTTATTTGGCAAGAGAAAAATTCCACCTTTTCCTCCAGCATCACCAGTGATCATCAATACCTTGTAAAAACTAATGAATAAACTCTTGATGGTCTTTATCAATGTTAGAACAATCAAAAGTGGAAGGATTCATTCTAGTGAAGTACACTAGTTACTATTGTTGCCACATGTAGGTTAATATGAGCCAGAACTTCCCTACTAGGTTTGGCCATCATGGCTTGATCCAACACTTGAAAAGAATCTCTAAACTCTGATTAGTCAGTTGCTCAAACAAAGGATCGGTCAAAACATGAGGATCTCTAGGAGGAGCCTCTAGATTAACATTCTCTCCCGCATTTCTTCTAACATATACCCTTTGGGTGGCCAAATCTTGTAGAGTATATTGATTTAAACTCTATAACACTACATAAGAATAATGAAATAAGTGGTGTTTCTTTACAATTTGTAGATTCATCATATTCATAGATGTGGTTCTTTAAGCTCATGAACAAAACTCTACTCTATGTGGCTTTTGAGACATCCTACATCCTTTAAAAACATTGTTTTCTCATTTCTATATTTTTCATGTCCCAAGGTATCCCCTAGAAATAACATGGTGTATAATACCCTTAGAGGCCCCATACAACCCACTTAGTTTACCTTATTCAAGATAATCAGAATAAATGATCTAAAAGACAAGTTTCAAGTAAACATCATCTTAAAGATGATATATAAGGGTTAGAAGACATAAGTCATAAAACAAGGTCAATTGGAGTAAACATCACCTTAAAGACATGTGACATACTTCTTGAAGTAACCATGGTTCATTAATGGGGGAGAATTACCTTAAACGACTTGTAAGAACATGTTATCTATTAATATGGAATCTTGTGTCTCTAACGCTTAAAAGAGGTGTAAGACCATGAACTTTATAACTTACATGGATCTACTAGCTAATGTCTATTACACAAACCTCTGTTCGCACATAGGTTATGGGTCATAGATAATCATCACTTGTTCACTAAGTGCTAACCATAAATTCTACGAAATATCTATATCCTTATTCATTTTTTTTCAAGGGACTTGGGTATTCGCCTCATGCCCTTATATATTTTAACATGGGCAATCCCCTCTTGTTTTGCATTAGAGATCATGAGTAATTTTTGCCTGCCTCATTCTTAAAATAGCTCCATTACTTTGATTCATTTGAAGTGAGAATACCTTTGTATTCATGCATAAAGAAGTTGTTTGAGAAACCCTTTCAGAAGGATTATCACAATAACAACATATATACTTTTAATGTTAATCAATCTACATGATATCTGATCAATTTTATAAGAATATAAAAAATTCCATAATTCACCTTTCATAGTTAAAAAACCATTTTATATCATTAATATCTATAGAACATAGGCTTAACATGGGTCCATGGGAATTAATTTTATATGAATTCATGCATAATAATCCATATACCAACCAAATAAATTAATATTTAACAGAACCCATGACATAGAAGTAAACCCTAACTAATTTAGGGAATTCTATCTTTAGAAATTGAAGAATTTGGGAACTCCATGGAGGAAAGGTTTCAATGGATTAAATTTATCATACCTAGATGCCAAAAACATGGCTTAAATGGAGGAATTAGAGAATTGACTTGAAACCCTAGGTTGATCCCTTCTTCTTCAAGCTTTCTAGAGACAGAAATATTTTTGGAGGGGCAGACTTTTTCTTGTTTTTGGAAATTGAGAGAATGATTTCAATTGGGGAAAATTCGGGGTTAAAAAAAACTTATATAGGAATTGCAAGTAAAGGTAAAACGACATAGTGTTTGGATAGAATACATAGGAAAAGACCCAAAATCCCTTTACTCAAAGCTGACGCAACCCCCTGCTGGTGCCCTTCACGAGCCGTCAAGGATCTCACGGGCTGTTGTGGAAGCTGTTATTTGGCTTTTCACGACATGTTTAGTGGCTCATGGATAAAGTTCAACTCTTGGGTTGGTTCTCCCTCCCCCACACGGGTATCAAGGTAACCCGTCCACATATACACGGGGATGTTAGGACCCTCGTTGGACGGGTACATAATTAGACTTCTTTGGGGCCCTTGACACGAGCCACAATACAGATCCTGGTCCCGTTTTACGGCCCATCTTAGTTTCCATACGTGGTCCATTGTTAATGTGTTGGCTTGTGAGTTCTTCTTCATTACCCCTTTTAGCACTTTCTCGAATTCGATGTGTTACATTAGAAAACCCCTTCACACACAAACGATAATAACTATTTAACCCCAAGAATTTGTGAATCTCTAAAAGCGGCGTTGACCTAGCCTAATTTTTATGTGATTCTATCTCCTGTTTATGAAACATAACTTATTCTCTATAAACCATATTCCCTATAACATACACTAAATTTATCATGTAATTTGTTCTCTTTTGGACAAACCCAACATAATCCTTACGTGATTCTCATGCTCCTTTTTACTCTTAAATTATAGCAAAACCTCTTTAATAGTTACAATAATGAGAATATCAAGATATGATTTAAAATTTCTAATAATGAATCTTACTAAAGATGTAGGAAATAAATTTGTTTGAACGATAAGAGCACCTTTAGGAGATACACTACGATGAATAAACCTCTCACTGATCAAATTCTACAAAAAGACCTTCAGTGCTATAGGTGCTATTAACTATATACGTGCTATCTAATATGGAAAAATAAAAATGGGATGAGTGCTCATCACTAATTTAAAGAAAAAATTAATATCTTTATCTCATCTCATGCTAGGTATGCTAGTAGAAAACACCTATAAGAAATCACATTTGATCTAAAAATTCTAGGTACCCTCTTGTATACTATTTTCTTAGTGTGAATATAAGATATGATCTTTTTCGTAGAAGGAATATAATTTCCCTCCAACTCTAATCTAGACATCCCAAGCATAAAAAAGCATATACTGTAAGAATGCCAATCAATATGGAGTGATGAAGAGATAATAAACTGATCCCTATGATAACCTCAGGCTAGCTAATAACCTCACATGAATGTGAGACTGTATCAACTATCTTAAAATCTCCTACTAGAGTAGAAAATGCATAGGAATACAAAATAAAAAAAGCTCAAAAATTATGCACAAACGAATATATATGTGTGTAGATCCAGAGGAAAAGGTCGAACACGACAAAATAATGTTGTAGTCATCCTTTTACAAATAACAATGGTACAGATGATCACTGTG
This sequence comes from Solanum pennellii, assembly GCF_001406875.1. Classification (NCBI taxonomy): domain Eukaryota; kingdom Viridiplantae; phylum Streptophyta; class Magnoliopsida; order Solanales; family Solanaceae; genus Solanum; species Solanum pennellii. The sequence continues at coordinate 12,244,778 of NC_028639.1, forward strand.
TCAGACATGACAATCTCAAGTCTACTTGAAAAGAATAAAAATGAGCCCTACACCTTATCTATACACCACCTTTATCAGGCAGAGTACTAAATCTACCTTCTTGAGCATCAATAACATCAGGTTTAGTGTCATTTTTACTAGTCATCTTGCTACCTCACTCAAGTTGGGGACGATCTCTGCTAAAGAAGGTTCCATCTATCTCTACGAAACAATAGCTAGAGAATATGCTACCACTAATCTATCTTCTCTATATGTATAAATTTGGGACATCATATTCAAGTATACCTTGGCTGACAACACATAAAGATATTCCTCTAAAAAGTTGACCTTTGTGATGAAGTTAGAGAGGTTGAATGTCCCCTCTACCCTTATGGATTATAACTAATCTTGACTGGACTCCTACATGATATACATGTATAGTTAATATAATAGATCGTCTTAAACACCTCTGAGAAACTCGTCCAAATAAAATGGCCTATAAAAAACATGCCCACTGAATGTGCCACCCTTTTTTGCCTTATTGTCCATGTACTTAGCATAAAATTCCTTGTTCACACCCTTCACATTCGTAGCATTCACAAAAAATTTCTGTAAAAACTTTCTATATGATAACATTTGAGAAGTTGGAATCTTACATCCCACATTCAAACCTTTAACAAACTGCATGATCTTTTCATTCTCTTAAGGTAGAAGATAGGGAAAAGTCAAAGTGAATACGTGAAAAAGAAGTTAAAATGAGTGTCATAATAGAATCCACTAATTTATACTAGTGTACTCATTGCATCTCCCATGTCGAAGAGTATGAGGAACATACTTCATTAAAAAGATTTTGCAAGATATTATTTAAGTAAACGAAAGTGAACCAGTTTGTCTAAACTCAATATGTGCCCACCTCCATAAATAGCACCCCCATCATCCTAAAAGTTATGCAATTTACCCATATCAATCCATTTTACCACATCTGATAGGGACATTTGTGATAGTCAATGATAAAATTATAAGTGTTCTCTAACTCAATTCCATTGAATAAAAATGCTTCATCTTAGTGAACCTTAATAATTGGTCCTATTACTCTCTAGTTATTACTGGTCCAAGTCATAGACCTCAAAAATACAAAGCAATAAAATCTGATCTGTCCATAAAATCGAACTTTAAGATATGACTTATTTTCAAGCTTTTCAACTAATTCCATGTGAACCCATGCATTGATCTATGAATATTGAATATGAACTAACTTACATGAATTTATGAATAAGCTTGAATATGTGAATGTACTTTTGACATGACCGGAGTGTTCTCCCTAGTCGTAACCGGCGTCTTTGTCCTCGAAGAGGCCTTAGACAAGCCCTTAGCATACATGATTTCATTATAGGTAAAATAAAGAATAGAAAATTACAAACTTTTCTTTCAAGTTCAACTTCACTTCACATATTCAAAAATAGAATCTACAATTGTCTCACATGAACATCCAAACATATGAGTAAAATATTTGAGACTTAGCCCTTATATCATTACAATATGTCTCATAATAGGGATTACAATAAAGTCTTTAAATAAGGAAATATGCAACAAGAATTATTCATCATCATCCTCGGATTTGAGGACTCGCCAACTTGGGGATGGCAATGAAAGTTCTTCAAGAAAGGAGTGGAATATATTCAATAGGCCAAACCTACACTTTGTGTAGAAAATAGAAGAGATATGGGTTAGTATAAAGTACATATACTATGTATGGAAACGTATGCAAGTAAATCGCTTGAAAATAAGTACAAAGGGACAGTTGTTTATAAGCATGCAATGTTAAATTTAAAAGCCTGAATGCACATTCCAAGAACATATACAAGTGCATACCACAACAACAATAACACATATTCATATTCACATTCAAGAATAACATCATAATAGATCTATAATAAGAATTTTATACATTAGAGTCCATAAGCATTGACTTTACCTTATAAAACATTATAACAAGTGAAGTCAACATCATACATAACAATTTATACCAACCTAATTCATTTTATTCATAACATATATGAATAAAGAGCTCACCTTAGAACTCACCTTAAGGCCCACTTGTGTAATGTATTGGTAAAGTCCCATACATTTACGTACACTAAGTAACACCTATTAAATAATCCTATTTAGTGTTCATTTTCTTACTTTTATTCATCCATTTACTTTCAGGAAACTTATCCATAACCGACATTAGACTATATAAGCAAAACAAGGAATACGGTGTCAACCCCTCAAACCAAAAGGAGGGCATCCTACTTTCAAACGTAAGACATCAACATTATCATCGCATCTAGGTGGATCCACTAGCTAAGGTTCCCATAGGGGAACATAGTTAAGGAACTTGGAGGTTGTTAGAAGAATCCCTATTTATGATAATTAGCATTGGAGTTTCCACCTCATTAGAACATTGGGGAAATCTTCCTCGTGAAGAGGGCCCTCTCATTAACAAGTTTACTCAGTCCTAAGCTAAATTCCCTTTTTGAAGTATTACTAAGTCTTTCTTTACATCAGTTAATAACATAGGTCTTAGGAGTTTTGCCCCCTCATATATCATTTCCACAGTTCATATGTTATATGATGAGAAAGACCATTCATCACAAACCCAACATCATGTGAGAAAGACCTTTCATCATAAACCCAACATCATGTGAGAACATTACATCATAGCATATCAATAAGATGCACATAGGAATTACCCTCGATCACTCATAATCATAAACCTGTCATCATGTCACAACCATCATATTCATAGCATGACCATACAATTATAACTTTATCATTTATACTTTAATTGAACAATATTACCAAGTATAGACCAAAATTATTACAATAGTGTATTCATGACCTTGTAGGTCTTACTAATATCCTACAAGAAAATCATTCAAGACTTCACCCAAAAATCCATAATATTTATGAATCAACTCAATCATCATCATCAGATAATAGTAAATTATGCAAGAACACATTCCATTACATCACCTCTAATCATTAATAAACCAAATTCCTATGTTAGGGTTAGGAGAAGAGGGACATTCATGGGTCTATTAGGGAATTAGGTCAAATCATATGGTAGTACATCAATTTACACATAAAAATTCATAATCCATCACTGTGTATAAAATCAAGACAAGATTAATCAAGTTTTAAAGGTGACCCAAGAAATTGAGTGAAATCAATGTTTTAGGAGAACATTGAAATCCAATTTTGAAGAACTTCTTGGGGAAAGGAGTTCCAAGAGTGAAGAGACTTCATACCTTATCAATAGGAACACCCATTTATTGGATTAGACCACTAGGCTTTAGATGCTTGACTTTTACTTGTTGGCAATTTGGACACTTGGATACAAACTTCGCTATGTCCTGTTTCAAACAATTCCCCCAATTTACCTCTCTCACGATACATTTTGGTAGCACCCGGATGAATAGAACATCGGAAATCATGTGCATATCCAAAAACCTTTCCCCACAAATCATCAACATCTGGTACACACAATCTACCTTGGTACCTAAGCACACCATCCTTCCCTTAGGAGAATGACTCATTGAACTTACTAAGTACAAGTTTCTTAAAATCCATCAATATTGGATCAAGATGTTGCTTAGATTTCACTTCAACCACTAAAGATGACTCATAGTTATTATGAACCTTAAAACCACCATTTGTTGAACCTTCCAAGCGAATACCAAATCTAGCAAAGCTATGAAAATCTTTCAATAAGTCTTTCTTCTTCATTTTTACGTGAAACACACTACCCATGGTCATACGATAAAAGAATCCACAGCCACATTGCCCTTGCCGTGGTGGTAGACTCATGTCCTAATATTTCAACAATTCAAAGTATCTTATTTGTCGGAGATTTAACTCCTTTCGATTAAATACATATTGAAGACTCTTATGGTCGATATACACATCCATATGAACAAATACTATTAATGACTCCATATTTTAAAAGAAAACATTATGGACGCTAATTCAAGATAATAAGTTGGATAATTCTTCTCATGCAACTTGATTTTGTCAATTGGCATAGGCTACTACCTTCCCTATTTCATAAGGACACAACCCAAACCCACTCAGGATGCATCGTAATATACCACAGTACCCTTCGTACTATCAGGTAATGTAAATATCGAGCGGTGGTAAATCTATCCATCAAAATTTGGAAGATTCTTTCACATGCCTCCAACCATTCAAATTTCACACTCTTTTGGGTTAAGGTATTCAAAGGAGAAGCGATGGATGCAAATGTAACAACCCTGAAATCACTATGCTATGTAATGCTTAATGTATCTAGAATGCCTACGATGAGACCGGGTTGACACAGACTGATGTGCGTAGAACCAGACCTCTGAACGCTTGCAAAATCCAAGACAACTAAATTGGTTTGATCTAGGGAAAGGTTTGGTCCAGCCATGTAGGGTACCAGAATATGAAGATTTACCCAGATAAGTCTTAACTAGACTCAGGTAATCTTAATTTTGGAGGGTCTAGGGGTAAAATTGTAATTTCCAGGATAAGATTAGTATTGTAATTACCCTAATTAATTAATTAATTAATTAATTAATAAGGTTGACGGGCATTTTGGGTAGAAAGGGCCAAAATTGCCCATTGAGTAAAATCTTTCTCCACCTGGGTTCGAACCTAGGTTGGAACAATGATTTAACTTAATTATTTATATTGGTGAATTAATTTAATTATTTCATATTCAATTTATGATTTAATTAAAGGAAAATAAGATTTGAATAAAATAATAATAATAATAATTTTAATAATAATGAGGAGTCCTAGTTTGACTAAGTCTCCACCTAACTCTCCTAATCCTAATCCTCTCATTCTCACGTCTCTCACTCCCATTCTCACGTTTTTTATCAGTAAAAGAACTGAAAATAATAGTTTTTCACTCTTGAAGAACATACACACATAAACTCAAACAAAAAGCTACGCTAAAAACGAAAATCAACAACATTCTTCTCGACGGATTGTGTTTTGGATTTTAGTGGTGAGGCAGTGGTGTCGTGGGAATAGGGAGCATTGAAACAAGTGTTGAACGACATTAAGGTATGTGTTTTTTTCTCTATTTTCCCCTTTACTAAAAGACCCTTAAGGTTCAGTTAATCGCAATTGAAAAACTAAGGTTGTCCCCGTTGCATGCCCATGTCATTAGATCCTTTGAAAGAATCAAAGCATGTGTTGGTATATCTTCTACTAGATAATTTTAAGTCTTGTTGTTATTATGTATTGAATATTTATTTGGAAATTATGTAAGGAATGAAAGATGTAATCCGAAAAAGTGTTTTACGTTAATTGTTTGAGCATGAGTATGCTTTAAATTAACTATGTTGCTGCCTGAAAGTTATGTGTTATAAATGTTATGTTTTCGTATAAGTATATGTTAATATTGTGATGTTAATATAAGGGTAATGTTGCTGGAAAAATTTCACGCGAATTACATCAAGAATCAACATTAAAACTTGAGAGAAAGATGGATTGAAAGAGACCAAATCTCCAGCTTGCTGGAAATGTTGGTCTCGGCCAAAAATTTGAAAAGTGAGCTATGTTTGGAAATTATTAAAAATTGTGAGGTCATTCGGAATTTAACCCAAGACCTCACCAAATGATAATTACATAAAAATTTCATGAGAGAAATGAAAGGAAAAAATAGATGTGGTGAGTGGAGATTGAACCCACAACCTCTTGAATGGATGAGAGAGTTAGGAGAAATCTAAAGGAGAAAATAAATGTGGAGATTGGGGATTGAACCCACAACCTCTTGGATAGGTGAGAAAGTTAAGAGATAAATTAAAAGAAAAATAAGGAGCTTGTGGGGTATTGAACCCACAACCTCCTTGTCTTAAAACAAAAAGGAGAGGAGAACAAGAAAGAAATATTATCGGGTTGATGGGAATCCAACTAGGGTCTCCAAAATCTGAAAAATGCAATTATCAAGTTTAAAATAAGATTAAGTTTTGTTCAAGGGATTCGAAATCAGGTTCCCTTGCCCAATTCCGTATTGACACATAAGTCATACGTAAACAAATATTTAATGAATGCTACCTCTAATGATCGAAATCAATATCTTGTCATATCTACAAGATGCATAAGTCTTGTACCACATAATCTTTGGTAAACATGAATCAATTTGACAAACTTTGAATGAATCCTCATGGCTTGTATGCGTAGACTCATACATTTGAATGTAAGTGAGCCTAATAAGAGTGTGAAACACACTAAATTGCCAAGTGTATTGGCATATGATGAAATGAACATTTAGGTGAAGGGGTGAGTAATTATGAAAAGCAAATGTGTTAAAGTTAAAGAATGTGGTGACAATATGATACGAGTCTAATCTGAAAGATGAGAGCAATCTCAAATGAGCCTAAGTAAATGTTAGCAAAACGTACTCACCTATGAGAGTGTAAAGCTAATGAAGAGACCAGTCTCTATGAACACTATAATTAAAGTATGGAAGTTAATGCATACTTAATACTAATGATGAGATGAGAAATCATCTAATGAGCTATGATGTCCTCATGCTAGAAGCCAGCTTCCATGATGTATGAGCTGAATGTTATGGAACTTTATACTGAGCACCAATAGGCTAGCTATGAGCGATGATGCGTTCCTTCAGGGAAGGGCGGAAGTTCATGTAACTCTCATGATATGAGGTTGTCCGTCATGCCAAGTATGGATCTCTTTATATATACAAGTCTTTGAACCTATACTGTCAATATAGGGTTGTAGCAGGGTTCGACTCCCTATATACGCTAGCATGTTTTGGTTCACTTTGGCCAGTGATTCCACCACTTTTCGGTGTGTGGTTAACCACTCGATTTCATGATGCTCAAATGATCTATGTCGGTTAAGGTTAAAGTTCCCAAAGAAAGAATGAGGCCAACCTCAAATAATGCTTATAATGAAATGAACGATATCAAAGGTGTTAGGATAGTATAATCAAGAGGTGAGCTATATTTATGTAATGACACTAGGTTATTCTTCGTCATTGCACACTGAACCCGATGAGAGTCTTAAACTACATCCTAGGTATAGCTGGTGTTTACACTAGCATATGAATGAATGAATCAGACTCTGTGTTTGCTAAAGGAGGCTCCCTAGTTAATGTCCCATATGTTGAGCCCTCATTTTAGGATGTATTAATGTCAAGTCCATGATTCTAATGTCTCATGGCATATGAAGGAATGATATGAACTATGTGATATGATATGTGCAATATGTTATGTGCTGTTTGCAAAATCATATGTATGATGATGCATGTTACTCTAATAGCATGACTTTCCTAATCCGATTGTGCAAGTCCACTAACTTGACTTTCCATAACTCATATCGTTAGGAGAGAGCTCTTCTTAATCATGCATGTACATGGTGTGTTCTTTCATATACCCATACTTAATACAAGTGTGTACTATTCCCATACAACTCTCTACTTTTAGGTGCAGGTACAGGTAAAAGCTAGAGCTTACGACGGTGAAGTTATCCGGACGTGGAGCATTCATCAGGAGATGGTAGGCCCTCTTACTTATTAGGATTCCTATATTTTATATTTTAGCTTAGATGTAGGCAAGAGCTAGTGGAGTATGTTCCACTAGTGTTTCTTTCCCAGTTATTTCAAGATATTGTATTGGTGCCATTTTGGCAACTCTAAATTTTTATACAGATATGACTATGTCTTTCATTTGATTATCTTGATATTATATGTTTGTTGTGAAAGATTATGAAATTATGTAGATGATCTTATTCAAATACGATATTCCCTATTATGAAGTTTAAGTATACTTCGACTATACAAAAAGTTCAAATTTTCCGCTAAAATTATCTAGATGATGTAACGATGACGTATGTAGGCTCGTTTGCGACCTTTGAGAGGTCAACGATGCCGGTTTCGGCTAGGGTCTAGACTCCGGTCATGACAGAATACTCATCGACAAAACTCCTATAGTACCTGTATAAACCCAAGAATCTTCTATTGTAAGTTGGAGTCAATGATCTAGGCCAATTCTTAACCGCCATCGATCTCAACAAGAACTCACACTTTCTATACTTTGCAAACAATTGGTGTTTCTTATGGACTTGTAATAACACCCTCAAATGGTCCATGTATTCACCATCATTCTTCGAATATACCAAGATGTCGTCAATGAAGACAATCACAAAGAAATCTAGTTAGTTTCAGAACACCCGATTCATAAGGTTCATAAGAGTTGGCGGGTTATTCGTGAGACGAAAGGAAATTACTAGGAACTCATATTCACCATACTAGTTAGAAATGCAATTTTAGTTACATCCTCACCTCTCACCTTAATTTTGTGATACCTCGACCTCAAGTCGATTTTAAAAAAGTATCTTTCCCCTTGTAGTTGATCAAATAAATCGTCAATCCGAGGGAGAGGTTACATGTTCTTAATGGTGAATTTATTGATTTCATGATAGTCAATGCACATCCTAAGGGACCCATACATCCTCTTAACAAAAAAAACCGGATCTCCCTATGGTGAAATACTAGGTTGAATGAAACCCTTCTCGAGAAGTTTTTGTGTTGAAGCTTTAACTCTTTCAAATCCACCGGAGCCATCCGTTAAGGAAGGATTGGAATGGGATTTGTATCGGTATCAATTCAATACCAAATTATATATCCCGCTCGGGAAGAATTACGGGAACTCATCGGGAAAGACTTTCTAAAAGTTCTTCACTACGGGGACAGACTCTATTGGAGGAATGTAAGACTCAAGGTCTTTGACTCTTACAATGTGGTAAAGACACCCTTTAGAGAACATTTTACAAATTTCTAGACAATAAATGATACAACCTCTATGGATTGAGTTCCCCCCTTCACTCTACGACGGGCTCATTAAGAAAATTGAACTTGACTACCCTTGTTCTACAATTAATAGAAGAAAAAAAAGCATGCAACCAATCAATTTCCCAAAATGACATCACAATCAACCATATCAATCTTTACCAAATCAATCTATGTAACTCTATAGGGCAAAGATATAGAAAAACTCCTTAAGACCCTTTTAGCCACAACGGAGTTACCCACCGGGGTTGCAACCGAAAATAGTTCAATCAAAATATCGGGTAGAACATCAAACTTTTCATATATTTGAGGATTTAAAAATTATTATGTAGCACCAGGATCAAGTAAAGCATAAACATCAATAGAGAAGTCTTGTAACTTACTGGTGACCACATCAGGAGACTTTTCTTGCTCACCTATAGAGCGGAGAGTATAATAATGGTTCCTCTTTGGAGAATTGAGAGTAGGACCTCTTGCTTGAGCTTGACCATTCTTCTTCTTATAAATCCTCACATTAGGACAATACCTAACCTTATGGCCTCTTTTCCACAACCATAGAAATTTCCCGTTCAAACCAAGTAATCACCCCTATGCTTCTTACCACACTTTGCAAAAGTATGTTTGTCACTTGGTGAATTTCCACTCCTTCCCTTTTGGAATCTCAGGTTAGACACCCTATCCTATTTTGCCTCAGGGAAATTGAAGGAAGTTTGTTTGAAACCCTCTTCATGAACATAGGCTTGTCTTGAATCTCAAGACCACCCTTCAAAGTACCTCCTTCATAAGACATGTTCCTCTTAAACTCCCAATTTTCCTCTTGAGTGTAGTATCCTAAACATGTTGTGCATACACCATCAGCAAAGAGATATCCTTATTTTCATTTGGCATCACCGAACGAAATTTTTAACCTAAGTCATCGGACACTCCCATCACAAGCGACTCATCTAATACCTTGGGTTAGACAACAATGAAGGAGCATATTTGGACAATTTAGTGATCTTCAAGGATTACCTTTCCACATTCATACCTCCTTGACGAAGGTTTATGCATTCTTCTACTTTCGCCTCCCTTTTCTCTCTAGGAAATAAACCATCAAGGAAAGCCCTTCTAAACAACTTCAAATTGATAGGATCCATTCTCAAGGCCCTATTGTCTCTCCATTGTGTGTACCATGTTTAAGTTACGTTCTTGAGTTGATAGAAAGCTCGCTAGGCCTTTTAATTTGATGAGAACCCCATAGCATAAAGAATCTTGTAGACCTCATCAATGAATTCTTGGGGATCTTCATTGACTTTTGACCCATAAAACATAGGAGGGTTGATCCTAGTGATGTCCCTCAATTGGGATGTCGTAGTACTTGAATTTTATTAAGACGGTGTCCAACCACCAATTTGCTTTAGCCATCATGGCTTGAGCTTGAGTGTCTACCGCTTGAGATTGGGTAGACATGGATTGAGACAAAGTCACAAATGCCGCCCATATCTCTCTACCCGTCATAGGTGCAGGAATGAACGGATCTTGGTCTTGTGGAGGCACTTGGTTGCCTTATGGAGGGACTTGGTTCTCTAGGGGAGGAACCCCAGCATTAGCCAAATCTTCCTCCATTCTTCTTGAATCCAGTCTTCTAGCATTCATCTCCTATATACAAAAGAAAAGGATTAGAAGAAAAAGGGACACGTAGAGTTTAAACTCATAAGGCATAACTTTCAAGATTACCAATAAGTGAGAATTCCTAAGCATCACATTGTCTCTTATTCATAAGTGTGGCTCACTTCACACCAATGAATAAGACTCTACATAGACAGTTTAGTGAGACATCAACCCTACATATTATTTAAACCTCATGCTCTGATATCAAATTTGTCACGACCGGGGAGCACCCACTACGCGTAACCGGTATCGTCATCCTCGGAGAGGACTAAGACTAGCATCTTAGCATTCTCGTTGCATTTCATAGGTTAAAAAGTGCGAAAAACTTTTATATTTTGAGGTTTACATAGACTTTCTTGCATACTACTAATAGAGTTTACTTACACTCCGCGCAGAGGAAGCTTAATAGGCTTCTCGTTTAGAAAATATACATAACATATAAGAATTTAGTGGAATATGCCATCTCACATTAACCATAAAAAATGAGTAAAATATTCGGGCATAGCATTTGAATATCAGAATTTCCACTTAGTGCTTAAAACAACATATTCAACAATATGAGAAAATGAAAAGTCTTAAGACTATAGAGTATCTGACTAAGCTAGATAGAAGGATCCCTCCTCGAATATTGAGGACTCACTAATAAACTTGAGGAAAAGAGTCCAAGTTTCCTTTAAACCACAATCGCAATGCCCCGAAGCTACATTATTTAGGAAAAGAGGGAAAGAAATATTGGTTAGTACATCCACTTAGACAAAGTATGGAAATGTATGCACATATAACATTGAAATAATGCTTAAACGGACATTTAGTTCAACATCATGCTAAATAGCATTTTAAAAAGCTTTAATGGACAATTTGGAACACTTTCAAATCATTAAACTCAACATCACTCAATACTAGTCCATATAAAAAATAAGGCCAATATCATGATAAAGTCAAGCCTACATGAATACTACCACATAAGGTCATATCATATGAATAGTACCATATCAAGACCATATAACCAAAGCAACTCCAATATCATAACAAAACATGTACAAGATTTTATATCATCAGATCATACAACACAATTATTCACAACCCCTTCCCAAGCCTACAAGTGCAATGTATATATGAAGTCCCATAACCCCACATAGTGAAGCAAACAATAAAAGAGATCATAAATAATGTGTAACTTCATTTAACATAGTACCATGATTAAGCATCAACATATATAGGAATATACACCAATAACATGTTCATAATTGAAACTAACATCATATAAGATCATAAACATGTAAACTCAACATTTGCATATCATTAAAGTCATAAAAAAATAAGAACATCCTCCTAAGATTTCCATTTAGTCCAACTAGTGCAGTGCATATGTAGACTCCCATACCCCTACCTATACTAAGAAAAACCCCTTAAGTCATCCTAGTTAAAGTTCACATTATTACATTCATTATACCTTTGAGATAAATTGCCTTAATTGACATAGACTTTGTGAGCTAATTGTGGAATCCGGTGTCATGAAACCCTACACCAAAAGAAGGTGGTCTTCTGGCCAATGTAGGACCAAAACATTGACATAGCATTCTATGTTGATCCACTAGCTAGTCTTCCTATGGAGGCAACATAGTTAAGGAACTAGGAGATATGTCTTGAACCCTCTACATTCAAATTACAAATTGGAGCCCTTGTCTCATGAGAATGCTTGGTGAATCTCACCTTTAGGGGAAGTCACCACCTTTTATTATCAAGTTCACTCGGTGTTAAGCAAAATTCCATTTTTTAAATATCATGAAGTCCTTGTTTAACAATCATATCGTAATTTAGGTCATAGTAGACTAACCACCTTATATATCATATCATTTATCTCATTATGTGTAGGTTGAGAACTTCCTTTCATCACAAAACTATTATTATGAGATCAACATATCATCATCTTATCATCTAAGTCACACAAGAGAAATCATCTTGAAACTTGAATTAACATATCCTCAACATTAACTAACATTGAACATAATCATATCAAGCCATCATTTTCATAGTCATCACATAATATCTTCCTATATCTAATCACATGATATTCTTCAACTTCATGTCCATAAATTTTGCGTATTCTTAACTCATTTTTCTATGTGTTGACCTGGTCATGCATTTCATTGTTTGTCTCCTAATGACTATGTTTCATATTTTATTGCATTCCCCTTATATTTAGTACATTCCATGTACTAGTGCAGATTGTGCCTATGTTGTTTCACTAATGTAGGGATTGACGACTCTTCTCCCTCTGTTTGTGGCTGGTTGTACTAGAGATATTGAAGATTGGTGAGTCCTCAGTTTTCGAGGACCACTTTTATTGCTTTTGTATATTTTATTTCATATTTTTATGTGATGAATGGATTACATCTCAATCACTTATTTGATATATTCGATAACCTTGAGACTTATGTTTACATTTTCTCTTATGTCAAACTCTTATCACTTCTTTGATGTGTTTCATGGCTTTGAGAATAATGTTTAGAATTTTTCTTATGTCAAACTCTTTTATATGAATGATACTTTTAAACATTTTGTTTCTATTAACTTATATGATGTACCTACGTGAGTTTTGTAGGGCCTCTCAGGGTCTATAAGACCATGTCATATCTATGGTATGCTTTGAGTAGTGATATCTTATCTCTCATTGATTGTAGAAAGAGATTAATTAGTGTAGTTCCATACTTTAAATTTAGGTTGGATGTATATAATTTCCTTGAAAATAGAGATTACACACTTTACCTATTGGCCCTATTTCTGCATCCAAAGAGAGAATAAAGTGAGGTATTGAGTTGTTTAATTATTCTCATAGATAAGACAGAAAGGAGAATCTATGAACTGATAATATGAGATCGAAAATTGATTAATGTTATTGAAAATATCCTATCCTCTTCATGAATGTTTAGCACTATAGAGCAAGATAATTAACGTTATGTAATATTAATTTCTAATTCCCACACCCCTAGATTTTTTTTTAATCATTTAAATTACTTAAATCATTTTTTAGTTGCAGCTATTGATAAAAAAAAACCTTTTTTCATATAATTGGTTGAATCATCTACCTAATTTTCTTATAGCTACGAATGAAGTAATTTACATTCAAAATTTCTTTATAGCATCCTCTACTATATATAATAATTTTTTAGGGCAGTTTTTCATTTAACAAAAATATTGCTACAACTTCTTAAGTTAAGAGGAATGTTTGGGGAGGTTTAGCTCAATAAGATCCATATAAATAACTTCAGAATTTTGTGGATGAGTGTGGGACATTTGTGTTCGAAAAGATCAAATAATAATCCATAAGGTTGAGGTTATTCTCGTAACGAGTGAAACTACAAGGTGTGGATAATTTCTAAATCACTCCCCAAGAATGGTGTTTGTAGCCCCACATCAAGTAATAATCAAATATACTTAAAATGATAAGTGAGTCAAGTGGGTATAAGAAATAAATCCTCAAAAATAGAAAATGAAGGCAAATGGAGAAGTCCCACTTCCAAAATTGAAAGAAGACCTTCATTCTTCAAGCTTCCACAAAAAAAAAAACTCTCCAAACATAAGAGGAAACTTAAGAAAAAAGTGTATAGAATAAAATATCAAGTGTAATTGTTTCACTCTCTAAATTAAAATATATAAATAATAAAAGAGTTCAGCATTTATAGACATCAAAATTACGCTGGCGAATCCTTTCGGAGTAGTTACCCGTGATTAGCCTAGTGATTCAGTGAATCGCCCTTTGTTTAGATGATTCCTGCTTGCATGTTGCCTTCCTTGTCTACGTGTTCTGAATCGATGGGTTGAAATATTCTAATCTGTAGAACTGATCCGCGAAGCGCTGACTACATATTTTGGTCACCTTTTGATCCACTTCCTTCAGGGCTCACTTATCGAAACAGAAAGCAGAACTTCGCTATACGGAAGATCGCCAAGTATGCTTGGCGATGCACACCTTTGCATCTTTAGCTCTTTTTCTCTGTTTTGCTTCAATTTTTAACCTAAATGTCTATGTTCCAACAAAATCGTCAAATACTTGAAACTTGGGAGTTTTTATCTGATATCGAGATAAAATAAACGGAAAAGGGCCTAAAATACCCTCAAAGTATTGGAAATGGTACAAAATTACCCTTCATCCACCTATTGACTTCAAAATACACTTCCCCCCACCTATTGGGTCCAAAATACCCTTGTCATCCACCTTTTGGTTCAAAATTGACCATTTATTTAACGGTTTTATATTTAAACTATTTAAATATTTTTTTAAATACGTGGTGATCAACTATTGTTATAATTTAAATTATTAGTATAATTTATAAATCAATCCACTATCCACCCATTACTAATTAAACCTACCAAATTAATAAACCCGTCACATTATTAATGCAACAACAGAAAAGCTACTACAAATTGAGTGTTTTTAAAAATTTGAGACGAAAATATCTATAGAAGAAAATTATCATACATTCAAGTGACTAAATAAAAATTACCGACAAATTTAAAAGTCTTACTATGTTCATCTTAATTATTCTTACATCTCAATTATGTGATGTTACTTCATAGGTAACTTTTTAAAAAAAATAATATATTAAAGGTTTTAAAACAAATAATAAACATTTATAAAAGTATATTTTAAAAAAGAGCATGAATTAATTCGGGATATATTAATTCTTTACATTTCATCATAAATTTCTAATTCAATCTTGAAAGAGAATCCTATTGAAAGTGTGCTCCTAAATAAGCGGCTCAACATAAATTTAATTGGGGCTTTAATTCAGACTCGAATAATTTTGGATGCCATTTTCAGAAATCTATAATTTTATCGTGTTTTAGTAGTGTTTATGAAGATTTTGATATAATAGTTGGATTATTAATTGGGTGGGGTTTAGTTAGTAATGAGTGGGTAGTGAGTTGGTTTATAAATGATACATCTAAATTAAATTATAACCAATAGTTGAGCATCAAGTATTTTAAAAAAATATTTAAATAGTTTAAATTTAAAATCATTAAATAAGTGGTCAGTTTTGAACTCAAAGGTGGATGACAAGGGTATTTTGGAGCCAATAGGTGGATGAAAAGTGCATTTTGGAGCCAATAGGTTGATGAAGGGTAATTTTGTACCATTTTCAATACTTTAAGGGTATTTTAGGCCTTTTTCCATAAAATAAACCATTGAGGACACTAATTGTGTTAAAAAAGGTCCTATGAGTCCAATTTGAGGCCTCATCAGTGAGCTTCTTACCTACTTATGGATGGGACTCAAGTATACTAAGTGTAAAGAGAACAAGGGTACATCACCTTAGATTGCTCTAGTGAAACATTTCTTGACTTTTTTTTCCCAATGGGAGTAAGAGAGGCAAAAACTCCAAAGTTTATTAGGTTAATGAAAGGTGTCATGACAGTCCAAGAGTATGGGATGAAGTTTACTCAACTCTTTAAGTTTGATCCTCACATAGTTGCTAATTCCAGGGCTCAGATGAATTAGTTTCTGTATGGAGTTTCAGACTTGGTAAAAACAGAATGTAGGAATGCTATGTTCATGGAAAATTTGAACATCTCTAGGCTCATGACTCATGCTCAGCAGGTTGAGGGTGATAAGTTTAGGGAAAATGCTAAGAACAAAAAGTAGGATAATGAGTATTCTTAAAAGAAATCAGGTGGTGGAAATCGCTAGAAGGGTCAGCTTCAACTTCAATACCTTCATCATCTAGTCTTCCCTCCTCAAAGTTCCGACAAGATAAGTAAGGTAGGACATTCAACTCTATGTTTTAGTGAAGCGTTTAAGGTACGAAAACTTAACCAATTTTCCCTTTGTGTGGTAAGAATCATCTGGGCGAATGCCTTACAAGTAAGGAAGGATGATTTAGATATGGTCAGTCTTGTAATAAATTAAGGGATCCTCCTTCTATATAGCGTCAAAGAAATCTCAATGGTAGAGTTTATTCCAAAACTTTAGAAGCACTAGCAAATCTCCCGACACAACATGGTATACCATTTTGTATATGTGGTGGACATCGCCAACACATAGTCTATTGACTTCAGGCTCTCCAGTATCAACATGATTCTCCTGATATAGTCAATGATACATTATGAGTCTTTAATCACGATCTTGATGTTTTGTTATATCCAAGGGCTATTCTTTACTTTGTAACTCATTATTTAGAAGCCAAGTTTGATGTTAGTCCAAAATCTCCCTTAGAACCTTCCTCAATCTCTACTCGAGTTGGAGACGCAGTTATATCTAGATTGGTATACAAAATATCCTATCACACTCCCAGAAAGTACATAAGTAGATCTTGTACAGTTAGAAAAAGTAGACTTCGATGTTATTCTAGGTATGAATTGGTTACATTCCTATGATGCATCAACCGATTACAAAATTAGGATTGTTCTTTATCAGGCGGAACCAATCTTATAAAGGAAAGGTCGTAGCTTAGTGCCTATTGGCTTATTTGTTTCTTACATTAAGCCTAGAAAAATGATTTATATGGGTTATCTCTATCATCTATTTTAGGTAAAGGATTAAAGCTCTAAAAACCAATCATTTGAGTTAGTTCTAGTGGTTATAGAGTTTCTAGAAGTGTTTCCAAAAGATCTTCCCTGAGTTCCTCCCAAATGGGACATCGACTTTTAAATTGATCTCCTTCTAGATACCCAACCCATTTTTATTCCTTCTTACAGAATGATTCTAGCTGATCATATGGAATTGAAAGAACAATTAAAAAAGCTTCTATATAAGGTCTTCATGAAACCTAGTATTTTTCCATAAGGGGCACCAATACTTTTCGTGAAGAATTATAGTTCTATCTGGAAGTGAATTGACTATAGGCATTTAAAAAAGGTCACAATCAATAATAAGTATCTCATCCCAAGGATTTATGACTTTTTTGACCAACTTCAGGGCGCTAGTAATTTTTTAAAGACAGACCTCAGATCGGATTATCATCAACTAAGAGTCAGAGATAGTGATATTTTGAAGATAGCCCTTAGAACTCTATATCACTATTATGAATTTGTATTTATGTCATTTGGACTAACAAATTCTCCTGCAAGTTTCGTGGATTTGATGAACACAGTCTTCAAGTAATACTTATACTTGTTCGCTACCGTTTTTTTGATGATATCCTTATTTACTTGAAGAACGGGAAAGAACATGTGAATCATTTAATGGTTGTTAAGTAGACTCTCAACGACCAGAACTTATTAACTATGTTTAGTAAATGAGAGTGTTGGTTCTAATGCATTGCTTTCATTTGTCAAATTTTATCTTGCGAGGTAACTCAAGTTGATTCTAAGAAAAATAGAACAAGTGAGATAATGGCCCAGACGTAATTCTCCTACAAATATGAAAAGATTCTTAAGTATAGAAGATTATTACAGAAGGTTCGTGGAAGGGTTTTCATCCATAGCCTCAACATTGACAAAGTTGACTCAAAAAAGGTTAAGTTTCATTGGTAAGATGATTGTAAGGAAAGCTTCACAGAACTGAAGATTAGGTTGACTATACGTCTGTTTTGACTCTACTAGAGGGTTCAGAAGGTAATTTGATTATTGTGATACATCCGGAGTCGGCCTAGGTTGTGTGTTGGGGCAGCGAGGAAAGGTTGTACCTCATTCTTCCGTACAACTTAAGGTTCATGAGAAGAAGTATCTTACTCATGACCTTGAGTTTTCATTAGTATTGTTTGCACTCAAGATTTGGGTACACTACTTGTATAGTTTTCATTGAGATGTGTTCATAGATTGTAAGACACTTCAGAATGTGTTAACCAAGAATGAGATGAATCTTTTCTAGAAAAGATGGCTTGAGTTCCTTAGGAATAGTGACATTAGTGTGCACACACCATCTTGGTAAGGCAAATGCAGTAGCAGCTACCCTTAGCAAACTATCTGTGGATAGTGTAACACATGCTGAGGAAGAAAGAGAATAGCTACAAAAGGATGTCCATAGGTTTTATCATTTAGGAATTTGTCGTATGAGCATACCAGAATATGGTGTGACAGTTGAAAATTCGTTGGAATCTTCATTGGTAGTGGGGTTTAAGGAAAAGAAAGACAGTCATCCGTAATTGCTTTAACTATAGGGTAAAGTCCATCAATTGAGAATTGAAGTTTTCTTCAAGGAGGAGATTGTGTTCTTTGCCATCATAGTAGATTATGTGTTCCTGAGGTGGACGAGTTGGTACTCAGTTTAATCTTAGCACAACATTTCATCCACACATTAATGGTTAGGAAGTCGTACCATTAAGAACTTAGAGGATATGTTGAGAGCTTGTCTAATCGATTTCAAGGGTAGTTGGGATGATCACCTTTCTCTTATAGAGTTTGCCTACAGTAATAGCTACCATTCGATCATTTAGATAGACCATTATTAGGCATTATATGGGCGTTAATGTCGATCTCTGGTTGGTTGGTTTGAAGTAGGTGAATCAGCCTATATAGGGCTAGGTTCAATCCATTATGCTATGGACAAAGTGCAACTGATTAGAGACAGAATTAAGACATCTTATAGTCACTAGAAGTCTTATGTATTAAGGAGAGTTCCAAGTTGATTATTGGGTTTTCTTGAAAGTGTTTCCTATTTTCACGAAAGAGAGAACCCCAAGTCGTAACAAAGCGTATTTGACCTTGAAAAGGTCCTATACAAGCCTTTAGCATTCATTCATCAAATGTGCTATAAATATTGTGCGGAATTAAAACATTTTTTTATAAATCAAATAATAGGAAGTTCTTTTATGTAACGAAAGGATACTAAGTCTCAACATAGCATACTTAGACACTTCTCCACATAAAAGGGACACGACTCTTTACAATTGAAAGAAAACTACTCCAAGTCTATTACTTGAATTTAAATAAACTAATAAGATAATTATCCTCGAATGCTTGAGGACATACAAAGACTTGGGAGTAGCAAATCCAAGAACTTCAATCTAGGAAGGAATACCCTAGGTTCCACCTCCGACACTATGTAATAAAGCATGAATAAAATGGTGTTAGTACAAATATGCACTAAGCATGATTGTCATGCAAAAACATGCTAAAAGGGACATTTATTTGAGATATACGTTTTTCATGTCCTTTTAGAAAAAACATCATAAGACAAGTATAAGCGACATATAACAAGTCAATATTCACATATAAGTCAATACCAACATCATAGGCTTCTTTTCTAAATAGTCTATTTCATCACTTTAGATTCTCCATTTGAAGTTTCCGTAAGACCAACGTAAGTAATACATCGATAGGTAGCCCATATAACCTCTTCACACCACACCTAGGTTTTCCTCAAGACTACCATAGATGAGGACTTATCCTTTTAAAATTACGCCAATAGTCAAAATTCATTATTTAAGACATCTGAGGTGACATTCATGCATTTAAGGGACTTCAGATAATAATCATTAAAGACTTAGGGAACCCACTTTAGAATCTTCAAACCCTACTTGTGACATGTGTAGTAAGCATCTCATACTACTACATACACATTGTAGTTAATATCTAATAACTAGAGTGCATATCACACATGATGGGAATAGGCATTAACTGACATAGAAAACACTATCTTGGCATGGAATCTGGTGTCATAAGACACCACAACATGAAAGATTTTATACTTTCCAAGGGTAAAACTAATACATAACCCATGTTGGCATATTGTTTAGGGCATATCGAAAAATGTTCATACTCTAGACTTTTCTTTGGGAAGAGACACCATCTTAACCATATTCACTCGGTGCTAGGTTTAGGTCTGATAGAGTAGTTTATTCACATGTATGTATTAGAGAAGGAACTAACATTAGGTCTACCGACCCATAATACTTCTACAAAGAAGGGTACCATGCTAGGTCTACAAAAAAAGTTTCACTAATAATAGCTTATTGACATTCTTAGAGAAGGTTTTCTACCATTTTAGCCCACCATATCTAGTCAGTCATTTCATATAAGAAAGAGGCACACCATCAAAAGGTCTACAGCTTTAAGGCACTACATTCACTTAGGGGTCTAGAATCATCATTAAAGGTCACCATACTTAGGTCTACCAATCAAGACATAGCGTAGAGGCCTCATTCATCAATCTTAGAAAGTGCACCATGCTTAGTTGTAACGATTATAGACTTCATTCATTCATTACTCTAGCAAAGGATGCCTATGACTACCAAGTCAAGAGATCACATTCAACAACTTTCATGAATTAAGGAAAGGCCCCTAAGTCGACCAACAAAGATATAACTTCACAATATAGAGACCCTTCAAAATCTAACTTCAACAAATATGAGCATAAAAAAAGAATTATACTTCCAATAACAATAACATAACATCTTATATATGTCAAATCCCGAGAGTATGAGCATCAAAAAAGAATCGTACTTCCAATAACAATAACATAACATTTTATATATGTCACATCCCGAGAGCACGCAGTAGAAGATATGATTTTCTTGGAGCGCGACATGGCGTACTTGACCTCTCGAAGGTCTTGTACAAGCCCTTGACATCATTCATTACATACATGTATGAAAATTAGTGCGGGAATTAAAACTTTTCATATAGATAATATCACATAATATCTTTTATCTTAAAAACATAGGAAAATACTAAGTTTCAATGTACGCCAATCTTAGACTCAAGAATACTTGGGACACAACCCATATAATCAAAATATTGAAATACTTAGTATATTATAATACTTTGAATAAAAGAAGTCTAAATATAGCTATATCCTCGAGTCAAGTGAGGAAATACTTCTTCTTTGGTTTGAAAAAAATCCTAGTTTCAAAGCTTCGCTTCAAGAAGCTTCTCACCTTCTACCTACACGTTTAGATATAGAACAAATGTATGGAATTAGTACAATGCATGTAGTTAGTATGATATAATGCATAAAATCATGAGAAATGGACATTTATGAGAAACATGGTCTTTTTGATTAAAACGTCATATTAAAAGTATAAGGATCACATTTAAACACTAAGCATCACATTTAGAACACATTCCAAATTGTAGACAATTTATAGTAATATTACCGTAACTCAAAGTAACCTTACAATGAACTTCACAGTGTTTCTCATATAATTCATACATCACAAGATATCTTCAAGAATACAACAAAACACATATACATTAGATCCTCCTACCAAAGACGATTCTAAGACTCGCTTGTGTGAGTTATGAATCCACCGCCCATACAATCCCTTCATACACACCTAAGAGATCCTTTAGACTACCTAATATAAGATCATCTCACTTCACATAATAGTATATATAATATGACATTCTCCTCTAAGCTAACGTAAGTAATTCAAGAAGAGATCGCACATCCACCCTGTCCAAGCTAACCTAAATTATTGTTAAAGCTACCTAAGTTTAGATCATGTCTACTTTATCAATTTACTTTCCGTATCTAGAGTTATTCGTGAGACTCCCTAGGTAAGACATGAAGTGACCATTACTATGCCTCCTTCACACCTTATCTAGGCAATCCTTGAAATTTTCTAGGTAATTACTTTTTCATTAATCATGTTCTCTAACTTAAGTCATTATCTTCACTAGTACTTTAAGAGACATTCAACATTTAAGGAAATTCAAATAATGGTCTTTGAGGAAATCTAGGGACTCACAAACTAACACCTTCAAATTGTAATCATGCAATGTCTAGATAGCGCCCCATAAAACTACCTAATCTTCATAGAATTTCTCCAATACTAGTAGGTATCCCACATGATGAGAATAGACAATTACCGACATAGACCATACTAGCTATGCATGAATTCGGAGTCATGCACCTACTCTGATGAGGGTTGTTTTACTTTCCAATGGTAGAACTAGGACTTAGTAGGCACATGGTTAAGGAATATCAAGGGTTCCTTTATTTTCTAATGTCAGCTGAGTTAGATAAACTCCCCTAGCATAGTCACTTGGTAATAGGCATTGTTCTCATAGAGTATTTCAATAAAGGAGTACATGAAGAGGTTCCATATCTTGTTCACAACGTAATCACATTACACCTGACCAATGAGGATCTACTAAGGCTACCTACAATGGTCAATAAGATAGCTCAATGACATTCCTAAAGATGTCTTTATGTCGTTCCAGCCAATCACCCTATGTCCATCATTCACACAACGAGGATACTATTACGGCTTTCAACTTTAAGGATATTAAAACCTTCCATCTAGGTTGAAGGTTCCACATAAAAGACCTTCTTCACAATGTTTAAGGTCACATACCAATCATACATACAAGACTAATGAGCTTTAGAATACTAAGTCATGAACCATATTCACATTTTGCATGTATCAAGTAATGGGCACAAGTCTACCAAAACAAGAAACACACATACATCACCATATCACATATAGCATACCACTAAAGAAACGCATAGGAACAACTACAGATACTTGCAAGTAACCCTACACACCCTCTATATAATCATCAATATAAACCATCTCACATATATCATGCCACTAAAGAAACACATAGGACCAACTAGAGATACTTGCAAGTAACCCTACACACCCTCTATATTATCATCAATATAAACCTTGATGAGTCTCTATAAGTCATCAAGAAATATCATAATTCAATATCAAGTAACACAGAAGACTTCACTATAGAGTACTAGAGATACCTATCATCAACTAGGACAATTCATGCTTAGACTTCACATAACATATAATTAATCACGACCATCACATTACTCACATGATGAAGTTATAACATAATAATATGATAATACATAAAGTAATGCTGACGAGGCCACATTGTTTAACAATTCATAAAGTAATGTCGACGAGACAACATATTTCAAATGTATAGCACATAAGTACCGCCACCGTAATTGAACCATACAAAAAATCATCATCATCTAAGAACTAAACTACAAAATATAGAGAAATTTAGGTTAACATACAACCATTTCAATCTCCCCAAATAACCCAACACAATAACAAAAGGCCCTGACAAATGACCATAATCACAATTCAATCCAAGAATCATAATATACAATGAATTCAATATATTACAAGATAAATTTATTAAATTAGGACAACCTACTAACAATTCAAACATAGTTTTTTCATAATTCAGTAGTCTTAATCAATCTACACAAGAATTCATTAGTATAAAGACATAACCAAATCACCCATAAAATTGTAAAATCTAGAGTTTCATAAATTGCATGGGTTCATAGGTTTTTTAGTCTAAAATCACTAAATTAAGAACAATTCAATCAATATACAGTGATTTAATACATTTTATGGAAGAACTCATAGCTAGATTACAAAATAGGACAATTTCATCTTTTAAAACACATTGGATATCACTTTAAAGATTGGATCCTTGATGAAAAGAGATTCAAGGATGAAAGACATAACATAATTGATGTTAGACCATGAAAATTCAAAAGAATTGATGGAGAATCCCACTTCCAAGCTCCAATCTCCCTTAAATCTTTAATGGTCTTCTAGAGTGTTCTTTAGAGGTTTTGGGTTTTGACTTTAGAATAATGAATTCATCTGAGTGTTTTAGACTTACAAACCAACTTAAAATACCCAAAATAAACATAAGAATTCATCCAACTAATTTTAGGAAGGCTAGGTTAAATACACAAAATGACCTTGGGCTTGCTGAGACACCAACATAATTTATCCAAGTGCTAATCAAAAGAGGGACTGACGGTTAGTACATCAAGCAACATTCTGTATTGGTGCCCCTTTGTATTGGTCAGAGACCCAAAATTTGTGGCTTGATCTCCCCACTCTAAGTGTCCTACGCCCAGTCGACGTGGCGTCACTTCACCTATGAGGCGTAGGTTTCCCTCCATAAGTGTTATAAACATGGTCATTGTATTCAGTCATTCAATGTTAAGTATTATCACTTTACTAGTATGTTTTTACATTATAACTGCTCAGATATATGGTTTGGTTCGGTTATGTTTCTTGTGCAACTTTAATCTATCCGTCATGCTTAGTACCTGTCAAGTATTGAAACATACTCTATGTTACATCTTGTCATGATGTAGGTTCAGGAACTCAGCTTCAAGATCACACATGATCAATTTTGGATCTGTAGTTCAGTAGCATCACTGGTGAGTCGTTATTATTCATGGACGATTGACAATAATTGTCTTTCTTTGCTTTTAGATTTAGTTTAATCTATTAGTACATTTAGATGGGGCATGCTCCAACACTTCAAGTTAATTAGAAGCTTCTTTAAGATATAGTTAATATTCAACTTTGTTATTCAACTTTTACATTTTAGTTGTTGTTAAACTCTTAGTTTTCATATATTAAGATTTAGTATATGAGTATTCCCCATCATTTCATATTTTTTTATGATTATCTTCCGCACATATTATATGTTGATTCAGCTTATTTAGTTTGTTTATGATATACCACAAAAGTTAACTTGGGGTCACTTGTGATCCTGGGCCTGCGTCCGCATATGGGGGTAGCTTTAAGCTGTGAAAGTAAGACCTTACATTCAATGAGAATACAGGAAAGAGTTTGAGTTAGTACAATAAAATACTAAATATGATGGCTAGCATAAATTACAACCATAAGCATATCTTATGCATTCGTCAACATCAGACGTACAAAAATCATAAGGGACAATAACATAAGCCATAGGGATAATAAATGCATCTAGATAAACATAACATAAGAGAAACAATTCATAAGTAACCTCAAGGCTTGCATGTGAAATGAATGAAAGGAACCCATAATCTCACCCATTCAAAGCAAACTACTTTAGGGATCCTATTCATATTCATTATCTTTTGACCTCTTCCTTAGCTTATTTATCATATTCAAAGAAACATTCCCCTTTACAGTTTGTTTAGATCATTATTACCCATTGTTTCATAATGTATTGTATTGTATTGTACTCTATCATATGGAAGATACAATGTTTGGCTGGATTGTATTATTTGTTGTTGCTTAGTAATATTTTAATTGTTTTTTTGATTGTATTGTGCTGTATTATAATTTATAAATTTACTTAAATATCCTTAATTATTTTAGGGTAGGAGGTTTGACTAGATTTAAATTGTTAAGGTAAAGTTTAAAATAGTATTTGAAATATTATGTAAAGGTATAATTGAAAAAAGATATTAAGTAACAATGGGAATACACCAAATCGGTTGTTCCATAAAATAGGGGTTTCCATGGTTGAGTCTTTATAGAATTAAGTTGTATCTAGTTATTATATAATTAGTTCTCCCTACTTGGTACTTGAATGAAATTGAGGAATATGAACCCTTGACTTGGTAGGGTTAGGAACCTTTGTCTTGAATGAATGAGTGAATGATATTCTAGCATCGGTAGGCCTAAAGTAGGTACCCTTTTACGAAAGACTAATATAGAACCATGAATAATAAAAGAAGCTTAAAAATGAATCCTTGAAGTGATAGACTGTAACGGTGCCTCCTTTTGAGTAGAATGATTGTCTAAGAGGTAGGTTGGGTGGAACAACATAAAACCATCTCTACAAAAGTCATAATAGCTATCCTTATCAACCTTTATCAGTAGATCTTTGTGGTGCCCGTGCTTGTAATGGTATTATAAGTTTGAAGGGCTAAGGGTTGGTTCCTTGTTAAATACTCTCATGTGAATGAACTTAATCCATGAGAACCAAGACAAAGTAATTAGTTAAAATTCTTATGGTAGTAGCTCTACTGGAAGAATGAGATTAGAATACAAAGAAGCCTCTAGATATCCCTTAAACCATTTGCCAACTTGGGATGTTTCCTAGTTCTACCTTTTTCAGGTAGAACACCCTACATGGGTTAGGGTAGACTCCAGATTCCATACATAGCTAGTGTGGTATATGTAGGTTAATGCCTATTGTGATCCTGTGGGATGTGTGATATACCGTGGTCTCATCATGCTTTCAATGCATTTTTGTTAAGAGTTGTGTGTGTCTAGAGCCTTTTTGTAGTAGTATTAACATGATATTATGTTTGTTTTGCAAGAAAGATGTCCAGAATAAAAACGCAGAAGGTAGCTACAAAATACTGTAGAAAGACAACCTACGAAGGACATCGACGTATCGTCGTTTAATTGATAGTCCCTAGGTGGTGACCGTCGATTGAATTTATGGACAAACTCGGGGAAATCTTACAAAGTTTGGAACTACAGAAGGTATTGATAGTCTATCGATGGATTAAAGGACCGTACAGACAGCCGTTGATTTTATCAATGATAGTTTAGTACACGATGTTGGAGAAATTCTAAGGATTGAGCGACGGAAGGCATGGATGGACCGTAGGTGCATCGGCTAACCGTGTTGTTCTAGTTTTAGTTTTGAGATTAGTTTTGGCAAACTTTGGTAATAATTCAATTTTAGGATTTGGTTTTTTGATATATCTTGCAATGTAAAGTTGATTTTCTGGGTTTATTCTTATTGTTGAACTATGTTCATGATTTCTTCGTTTGAAATTATGATTATGATCTCGCTTGCATGGGTAACTAAATCTACAACTAGGGTTGTCGGAGCCATGGGTAATTAACAAAGTAGACCTAGCATATAAACAATTCTCAAATAGTTTCTTGCATCTATTGATAATTCTTTCGTTTAGAAGTCTTTTTCAGGAGTGCACGCGTTAGAACTATCCGTTTTGCTACTTGACGAACCAAGGAGGTAGTAATAGGAAAAGAATTATAAACATAGATTCAGTAGGATACCATCTAATAGGCTAGTGTCGATTGGTGTGAATTAATATCTAAGCCATACATCAATATGATGTCTAATATGAAGTAAAGGGAAGGGTTAGTAAATTATATACACGTAGCCGGACCAAGGTACGGGGTTAAATTCTCTAGATGTCGGACAAAGGATACAGAGATACATAGCTTATTACATTACATGCAAAACACTAGTGAAGAATTGCTATGCTAGGATATGACTTATGAACCAATAGGAACACATATATACTATTAAGTGTCAAAACTTGATAAAAACTCGATTTTTACCTTTGCTTACTTGTTAATTTAGAAGTGTTAAAGAAAATTGTTTCACAAACCCCCCCCCCCTTTTAGTTACTTGTTTTCAGAAAAACCTTGGCTAAATAGATATAATTGTACATTGTAGTTAAGTCTAAACCATTTTTCTCATGGTATCTACCCTAACTTACTAGTTAGGTTCTTTACTTGATTACGACCACTTATACTTCTTTAGGGAGATGTAATTTGAGCGTATCAAATTTTGGCACCGCTGTAGGGGAATTCTGGATTTTAGATTAAATTTAAATACATTATTGCTATTTAGTCAACAATTTCCGGATATTACTTTTTCTTTCTGTTTGTATCTTTCATGTTTACCTTTACTATATGCCATATACACTATGTCGAGGAGATCCACTCATTCTATCAGATCCTGAACTTAAATGTACATTGGGATGAATGGAAAATCAACCAAACCCAGCCAATGAAGGTGATGGGGAAATTTATAAACCTCCATTACCGGTTAAGACACCCAATCATGTTCATGTTGAAAATAAGTTGGAGAAGGCTGTGAGGATGAAACCCCCAGTAGTTTGATGCATATGCTCACCACGAGAGGTTTATTCTTAGTACTACCATAAGAGACCCTCATGCTCACATAGCGAAACTGAGGTGTGTGTGTAAGAGTTGCGTGGGTAGGCTTAACTTGATATGAATGTCATCGGGTTGCGAGTGTTTCCTCTTTCACTGACAAGAGATGCAGCAATATGGTTTACTAAGATTCCCTACAACTGACCTTTACATGTGATCAATATAGAGATGTGTTATTAGCTAGGTTTTACCCAGTGTCTAAGAAGTTCAACCACAAATATAAAGTGAAAAACTTTGTGGCACTAGCTGGGGAGTCAATGAGTAGCTCTTGGGACAGATTTACTGCATTTGTGAGAGGCGTTCCAAACCACCGATTTATGATGATTCGTTGAAAGAGTACTTTTATCGGGGTCATGATGATAATAATAAAGTATTAATCGACTCTATTTTTGAGTGTTTCTATGGAGAGTACACAAATGCAGAGATCGTAGAGAAGTTGGAGAAGATATCTCGCAATAACAAGGCTTGGAGCACTAGAATGTCAGACACTGGGAGAAACACCTTTGTAGTAAAAGCTACAAACCATCCAAAACTTATGATATGCATGAAGAATTGGCACTTATGAGAACATAGCTAGGATTGGTCTCGAAACATGTAAGCAGAGGTGCAGAAAAGGTAAATGGGGTGAACTACTTGTCTAAACCACCACCGGCGGTAGATGAGTACTATTATGAACAAGATTCCTATGCAGTAAAAAAGGAGACTGGGGGTTTCCGATCAAACACCCAATGCCACATTCAGGAGAATCGACGCAAAGTTTAAGGAAATAAAGGTCAGAACTATGGTAACTACAATTGAGAGGGTCAATATGCTCGTGATTGAAACTACAACAGTGGCAACAAATTCAACTAGGGTAACTATTGCAGTTGGAATTATCTAAGTGGGACCTATGTTCCCCCACAAAATCAAGAAGTTGCTCCTAGGTACGGTGGAGGTAGTTGAAAGTATGTTAAAAAATATGATGAGGAGATTTTATTGTAGTGATGAATCTACCAAGGAGATGAGAGATTATTTAGGTAATATTTCACAAAAGGTGGATGCACATGCGATTTCAATTAATTATCTTGAGTTATAGATGACTCAATTGTCTACTACTGTGACTCCATGCCAACCCGGCACCCTTCCTAGCAACACTATCAAAAACCCTAAAAATAATGGGTAATTCATGGCCGTCACTACTCGAGGGGGTAAGAAAACCATTGATCCACCTATGTCGTCTATGGCAGCAGATGATATGAGAATAAAACAAAGAGGTTGTAGAGACTAGTGGAGAGTTGGTGGACAACACGGTGATAGAAGAAGAGGTATCTCAGAAAGTGGTCCCCATTACTTGACCTCCACCACCATTCCCTCAAATATTAGTGAAGAAGATTGAGTATGTTAAATGCCGGTGATTTATCACTATGTTGACACATCATTCCATCAATATCCCTTTGATAGAAGCTTTGGAACAAATGCCAGGTTATGCTATCTTTATGAAGGATATGGTGAGAATGAAGAGATCCGTGAGTATTGAGGATGATGAAAGAATGCAGCGTTGTAGTGTTATTGCTACAATGTCACTTGTGTAGAAAAAAGAAAATCCTGGAACTTTCACCATTCCATGTACAATGGGGTTGCTACACTTTGCTAATGCACTATGTGATCTTGGTTCAAGCATAAACCTCATTCATCTTCCTATTTATGAAAAGTTAGGCTTAGGTGACCCATAGCCAATTACGATGCGGTTACTGATGGTCGATCAAACAGTGAAGAGGCCCATTTGTATACTCCATGATGTGTTTATGAAAGTGTAGTCATTTATATTTTCGACTCACTTTCTGATTCTTGACTGTGAGGTTGATTTTGAGGTTCCCATTATTCTAGGAAGGCCATTCCTTTAAACCAGGTGTTGATTGTTAGATATGGAAAAGGGGTATATGAGTTTAGGTTGAACAATGAAGAAGCAACTTTCCACATATGTAGGTCTGTGAAGCAGAGTGGTGATCTCCAAACCGTATATGCTATATCATATAGGGTTGGGATCATATCAGATGTACAAATTGAAGAGTGACAAGGTATAGAGGCACTAGAGGCAGTGATTATGAATTTTGAGAGTGATACTATTGAAGATTATAGGTCTCTAGTTGCTATACTTGAACGAAATGAATATCGGTCAAAACCAACGAAATTTGATTTAGATATGAAGCATTGCAAGTCTCCATCTGCAAAACCAACTATTGAGGAGGCTCCGGAATCAGAGCTTAAGGCTCTACCACCTCATCTGAGGTATGTGTTCTTGAGTAGAGATGACACTTTGACGGTGATAATTGTAGCGAATTTGAATGGGCAACAAGTAGAGTGTTTAGTGGAGGTTTTGAAGAGGTTCAAATGAGCCATTGGTTGGACTATTGTGGACATTATTGGGATCCCCCCAGGTACTTGTTCACATAAAATCCAACTCATGCCCGATCAAAAACCAATTATCGAGCACTACGAAAGGTTTAATTCACCTATGCAAGAGGTAGTTAAAGAGAAGATAATCATGTGGTTTGATGCTGGAGTCATTTATCCTACTGTAGAAAGTAGTTGGGTGTGCCCTATTCAGTGTGTGCCAAAAAAGGTGGGATGACAGTGGTGCCTAATGAGAGTAATTATCTAGTTCCAATGCGTCCAGTGATCGGAAGGACAGTTTGTATGGATTATCGGAAGTTCAATTTATGGACTGAGAAGGACCATTTCCCCATGCCCTTTATGGGTTAGATTTTAGGTAAACTCGCATGAAAAGGGTGGTATTGTTTTCTTTATAGCTATTCCGGTTACAGCCAAATATCTATTGCCCCTCAGGATTAAGGGAAGACGACTTTTACTTGCCCTTATGGGACATTAACATTCAAAAGGATGTTGTTTGGGTTGTGTAACACACATGCCACTTTCCAGTGATGTATGATGTCGGTATTCGTAGATATGGTGGAAGGCACTATTGAGGTGTTTATGGTCCACTTCTATGTTCTGGGAGACTCCTTCGATCGGAGATTGAGCAATTTAGCTAAGGTGCTCAAATGGTGTGACGATTGTAATCTAGTGCTTAATTGGGGAAAATGTCATTTTATGGTTAAAGAAGGTATAGTGTTGGTCCATCGCGTCTCGGAGAAGGGGATAGAGGTTGCTTAATCTAAAGTCGCAATTATAGAGAGGCTTCCTGAACCCATCTCTGTAAAAGGTGTGAGAAGTTTTCTTGGAAAAGTGGGTTTTTACCGGAGGTTTATCAAGGATATTTCTAAAATTGGACATCCTTTGTATAAATTACTCGAGAAGGAATGTAAGTTCTATTTCGATGAACCTTGTCTGAAAGCGTTTGGAGAGTTCAAGGAGAAGTTAGTGTCCGTTCCCGTTATTATTTCCCAACATCAAAGTAAGCAATTTGAGGTGATGTGTGATTCTAGTGGGGTTGCTCTTGCTGCATTATTGGAACAGAGAAGCTATAAAATCCCTTACCCCTTTTACTATGCAAGTAAGACGTTGAATGAAGCTGAAAAGAACTACACAGTAACCAAACAAGAGCTTCTTGCAATGGT
Organism: Solanum pennellii; assembly: GCF_001406875.1. Classification (NCBI taxonomy): domain Eukaryota; kingdom Viridiplantae; phylum Streptophyta; class Magnoliopsida; order Solanales; family Solanaceae; genus Solanum; species Solanum pennellii. The sequence goes on from NC_028639.1 coordinate 12,276,421, forward strand.
GTTTGCATTCGAAAAATTTCGCTTCTATTTTCTTGGTACGAGGGTCATTGTGCATAGAGACCATTCCACATTTAGTAATTTCACAACAAAGAAGGATGCAAAGGCAAGGTTGATTAGATGGGTGCTATTAATGTAAGAGTTTGACTTCGAGGTAAAAGATACAAAAGAGACTGAGAATCAAGTTGCCGATAACTTGTCTAGGTTAGAGGACAAAGCTATGCGTGAAGTGGGAGATAAGGCTAAAATTGATGATGAATTCCATGATGAACATGTGTAGGCCGCTTCTCAAGATTTGATTCCATGGTTTACAGATTTTTCAAATTATCTGTTTTGTGATATAGTTCCATCAGAGTTGTTTTTTTATTAGAGGAAGACGTTCATGTATGATGTAAAAAAGTTCTTTTGTGATGAGCCTTACTTATACAAGAGTTGTATTGATGGAATTATTCGTTGTTGTGTACTGGAAGTTGAGATGTTGAGTGTTTTGGAGGCATGTCACTCCTCGCATGTGGGTGGGCACAATAGTGGTATTCGAACTGCGCATAAGATTTTTTAGTGTGGGTTCTATTGGCCAACCATTCACCAAGATGTTCACGAGTTTTCCAAATCATGCGATCGGTGTTAATGAGATAGAGGAATATCCAAGAGGCTAGAGCTCCCTTTAAATCCTATTTTGGTGATTTAGTTATTTCATGTATGGAAGATTGATTTTATGGGCCGTTTGTGAGTTCTCATGGAATGATGTATATAGTTGTGGTGGTTGACTACGAGTCAAAATTGGCGGAAGCTATAGCGCTTCCCGACAATGAAGGAAAGAGTGTCACCGCATTTTTGAAAAAAATATATTCTCTAGATTTGGCTCACCTATGGCCATTATTAGTGATGGTGGCTCTCACTTTTTTAATAGGTTGTTCAAAGGGCTATTGGAGAAATATGGGATGCACCATAGAGATCTAGCGAATTCTGGAGAAACGATGAATACTAATAGAACGGATTGGTCAAGGAGGCTTGATGATACTCTTTGGGCCTACCGGACTGCATACAAGACTCCTATTGGTATGTATCTATACCAACTTATATATGGGAAGGCTTGTCACTTGTTGGTCCAGTTAGAGCACAAAGAAATGCGGGCAATGAATAAATGAGGATGGATTGGAAGGAAGAGGCGAAAAAAAGACTAAGTTTGTTGAATGATCTTGATGAGTTTTTCCTCAAACCCTATGAAAGTTCAGTCGTTTATAAAGAGAAGATGAAGAATTACCACGACCAAATTATTGAAAAGCGACAATTTACCGTTGGTGATTTGGTGCTTCTATTCAACTTTAGGCTATGCTTGTTTCCGGGCAAACTCAACTCAAAGTGGATAGGGACATTCCTCATCAATAAAGTGTTCTCACATGGAGCGGTTGAGTTGGTGATTAAGAAGGGTGCAAAGTTCACAGTCAATGGGAAAATGATTAAGATATACATAGGACATGCGGAGAGTGTTCATCAAATGGTGAGTCCTATCACCTTGATGAAGTTTGATTAATCATGGATCCTGCTTCATGCATTGATGATTAATCAAGCGCTTCTTGGGAGGCAACCAAAGGTGTACCTTTTAGCAAACGACATGTTTTATTTTCTTTGTAGGAATAGTCGTATTTTAATATTTCGTTTTGTTTTTAATTTTATTTCATTTTGTTTCGAGTGCTACTGTTGGCTAGACACAAGCGTAGGGTATGTCTCTCAAAAAGTGTCCAGAAAATCACAAAAGAATAGTCTAATTGGTATAACATGTGCAGGGACCACGAACCGTCATTCAATCAACTAGCTGTCGATGGTGTCCGTACATCCCAAGTACGTCCCTTCAGATTATCTAAGTCTAGCTGCAAACGACGGTCCGAGTAGACGAATCATCGACAGGGTTTTGTAGGTCAAAAATGCCAATGACCCAACCTGACTAGACTTGTAATATTAAAGGACATAATCGTTTATATTCAATCCCACCTTCAAATTCTATTAAAATTCCCTTCCTAAGCCGTTTTTTATTGCATCCTTTCCTTCCTTTATCACCATCCATTACACTCCTATATTCCATATCACTCCAAATTACAAATTCCTAAAATTCCCCAAACTCCCTCTTCCCAAATTCTCTTGTTTCTCCGTTCTTCTTCAGACGATGATAAAAGTTCGGGCACGTAGGCTACTGTTTCAAGTTAATATCACAACCACATCACTACAAACTAAAAGGTATTTTGATTTACATTACACTTTGAATTCTCGTTCATAGTTGTTTAATCAAAATTCAAATGTGGTTCGTGATTGAGGGACTAAATTAATAGATCCTGCATGCTAATAACTCGTGTATTACGTCCATTAAAATGAACGAATGTGGTTGTGTCACTTATTAGTCTTCTTATAATGTGACTTTTGATGTAGTTGTATAAATTCCTACTTAGGTTTTCGTAGTATGTATGAATTAGAACATAAATTATGTGAAACCGAAACTCTAGGAATGACGAATACATTTTTTTGTTGGGTGTTATAATTCTTAAAAAAACTTGAGTGGGTCAAAAATTTTCCATAAAACTGATCTTGCGAAAAGGCCTAAAGTCTGTCTCAAGACAACAGTACGAGACCCTGTCGACAAACCGTCGATGGATAGATGTTTTGTCGATGGGCTCCATCGATTGGAACACCCATAAATTGTTGAAGTTTGAAACAACGAAAGTTAATAACGGTCTGTCTATTGATCGACGGGCTGTTCTGCACGATCATCGTTTCGTTCATAGAACTTGTTTTCACAAATTGTATAAATTATTCTAAGTGTTAGACAACGGAAGTGGACTATGGTCCGTCGATTGATCAATGGGCCATTCTTGACTTCTGTGATTTTGGTCTGAAAGGTCTGAAATTGTTGATCAATTAAAAAAATTTTAAGTGTCAGACGACGGACCATATCGACGGACAGTTGATAGTGCCCATTGACCTGAGGTTGCAAACCTAAATTGTTTTTTGATTTTTTTTTCCTTTCATCGCTCTGTTTCTTTTGAGTGTGTAGTATTGCTGAAGTGAGAGTAACAATTGCCCTATAGGTAAAAATGGCTCCTAAGAAATGTATCGTTTACTCAAGGGGAAAGTCCAAGTAAGTGGACTAGTCTCGTCGGGTGGTTTCCAATTTTGACAATGAGCAAGATCCAGAATACATTCCTCCGGGATCCACAACCCCAACACAAGCTGCATGAATCATTAAGGGCACCCCTCAGAAGGTGGTTCCCGGCGTAGTCACTGCCTCCCAGTCTGATGAGCAGCGAACACTGACCAGTTCACCTTCTGCGGCTGCCTCTCACTCTCAAGGAGCATCAGTCTTTGAATCTGACTCAGTATCTGGGTTGGCCCCCACTACAGGCTCGAATGAGGAAATTACCTCCGGTTTCTTCTCTTAGTGGACCACTTACCCAGAGGACCACGATCACGAAGCCTTGTCTAATGAGGCTTCTAACTCGTAGTCCACCCTTACACCTCGATCAGATTTCCATACACCGGTTGCTGAGAAACCTAACTGGTGGTGCGTCGATGGTCATTATCAGATCTACAGAGATGTATGAATATTTAATGAGAAGGGTGTGATGACTCGGTTGGTAAATGTTAAGCGTCGAGTTCTTAATGGGAGTTTGCATACAGTCCCCAAGGTGCATAGATTATTCAACCTGCACAAGTTTGAGTGGATGGCGTGGAGTTTGTTGTCTTACAGTGAGGATATAGTTATAAATATCTATGCTTACTATACGGCTACTCTTAGGGGCTATACTGATAGGCGGGCGAGACCTGCCAAAAGGACCGGCTCACCTCTGTTCTGATTTGGGGTTGCCATGTTGATATATCTAAGGCCGCCTTTCGCTGTTTTATGCATGACCCCACCATTGTCTCACAATGGGCAGCCACCATTATTGAATTTTACTATAGGTGGGAGACGGTCCAAAGTGGCACTTTCAGAGGACCACATAGCAGAGAGAGCTATGAAGAGGTTGTTAGCCCAACATCTTTCAATAGATGGTGAGTGGGAAGACTAGGTGTTAAACCCCCGAGGGTTAATTAAGACGGCCAACCTCACCTTTACGGCCAAGTTCTTATACTTGGTTGTTTGAAATTATCTAGCGCTGACTCATGCTGATAATGTTGTTACTTGGGATAAAGCGATGTTGCTTGAATTCATGGTAGCAGGGTTAGAGATTGACTTTTCAAAGGAGTTGATCACGGTGATCCATGGGAGGGCTTTCAAGACCTCTACTACTTACCCATTCTTCCACTTGTGCATGGATGTTGGAGTGTCTACTTGTCACTATGACACACTCCGATGTCCGGCGCGGACAGTTGATATAGGTCTCATCAAGGATGAGGCCAATGTAGCGGTACCACAGAGAGGGCCCATTGTTGAGAGGCATCAGTTGAGTTAAAACTAAGCGTACATGATAAAGTTAGCCAAAGGGGCTGACCTTGCAGCTTCAGAGCCTATTTACTCCACCCCGACTGATTCCGCCCATGTGGCCAGTCGAGCCTCCACCACATCCAGGTCAACGCCCCATCTGCAACACTAATCCTTTTAGCGCGAGTCTAGAAGTTAGAGGCCCAAATGTACACCCTGCTAAATCATATGTAGCTTTGGATGCAAAAATCATTCGCCGAGAATGAGGGAAGAATAGAAAATAGGGTGGCACAGCAGACTAAGAAAAAGATTCAGGGGGTTCACCAACATCTTGAGGACTTTGAGCTGCGGTTACTAGGATGACAGGCCCCCACCATTGAACTTACTACACTTCAGGCAGCGGTTGCTAGTTTGAGGGATGATATGGACGATAACCTAGAGATGAGGGGAGCTGAGCCCGAGAGTGCGCATATCAAGCTAGCAGAGAATGCGGTGCTTGATGCATTGTTCAAAGTCCCCATTGAATTGCAGTCTAAGCCATGTGGTTGATCCAAGAGGTACCTTTCTTGTCGCACTACTAGGAAGGAGATGATGCCAGTGCGAGGAAGAATGAGACGACGTACCTCGAGGCTACGATGAGGACTTCATTAATGGATAAGAGGCCCGCCAAATGAGGGCACGAGATATGGCCGCTGGGTAGTCTAGTTCCATAGCAGTCATCAATGAGATGAGCACCACCGATGGTGCGGATATTCATGTGGGCACCACTAACGGTGACCAAAGCTATGTTGTTATGTATTCCGAGACACCGGAAGCTCCTACTTGTTGAGAGATCGTCGGCGCTATGCGCCTCAGGTTTGTTTCACCTACCACCCTGTACTTATATTTTTTATGCATTGGGCCCAGTGGCATGCTCTTTTTGTTGGGGGTGGGGTAAATGGAAAGTGAGTGTCATGGTGAAGTCTGAGTAGCCCAACTCACAATCCTCTCTTAGGGTTCTCTTGCCTGTGTTCTTTTTCCCCAAGACAAACGTTAAAATTCCCTTGAATATATGAAGATTTCCTTTAGGATCTTTGGTAATGAATGATGACTTGTTTTTGTTGTGTTGGAAAGGAAATATCGTTTGTTAGGGTACTCTTGAGGATCATCTAGGTGTGTATGAAAGGGTTGTATAGGAGGCCACTTTATGTCTTACTTAGGTGAGTCTTAGGCTAGACGTAGGTAGAAGGTCTAAATGGCTAAATGAGTTACTTATTGAGTATGGTCTTATCTTTAATATTATGTGACTATTTTAGTATGTTGTTGATGATGGACTTGTATGATATCTTTTACTCTTGATTGATGAAGCTTCTATGGAAATAACATGAAAAACATATTTCAACTAAATTGTCCCTATTTACATGATTTCTCGCATGGTCATCATACTTCGTACTTAATTGTACTAATTCCATATTTTTTTCTGTTTCTACATGTGTAGGTGGTAGCAATTAAGGATTCCTTTACTTCAAGATTAGAATTAGAATTCTCTCAAGACTTGGTATGTCCTCATGTGTTCGAGGACATGGATGTTCTAGATGTCTTTCAATAAAGACATTGTATTAGACATAAGTTTCTTTTCAATGTAAGGTTTCTGACCTTGTAATGATAAGATGTGTCTAAGCTGTTTTCTGATGAGACTAAATTCTTCTTACGATTTATAAAAGATCTTCCTTGTTGACTTTATAGTGAAAAGTTTTAATTCCACACTGCCTTTTATACTTATTTTATGATTGAATGCTACGAGGCTTTAATAAGACCTCCGAGAGGTCGAGTACGTCGTGTTACGCATATGGGGTACTCCTGCGTTGTAACAATGGTTACTACATGGATTAAAAAAATCCATGAATGAATAATCCATCAGTCTTTTATCACAAAGCTTGAAACATTGGAGACTTTACCTGACATAGCTTGATCCTCTTCTTTTTCTTCACTTTCTACAGAGAGAATATTTGACAGGGAATTGGATTTCTTTTGGGGGACTTGAATTAATTATTTTGAAGACGTGATTTTAGGAGTCTAATGTCATATATGCGTGGTGTAAACTAGGATAAAACTACATCACATAATTTTTTATTAAAATAGGAAAGACTCATTCGTTCCAAAATAACAGACCTACTGCTCCACTGCCCCAACCCACGAGACGCCGACCACGGGGAATGGTTGGACGCATGATTTATACTTGTTGGGCATTGTTAGTGTCAACAAGATTTCACATAAGCCTAGGGACCTATTTTACAATTCACTAGGCATGGGTCCTTCCCATGAACACTGCCTTAGGAAGATTCATGGGGAAAGCTCACCCACGTTACCAATATATGGGGCATGGTTCCATCCTCGGCTCGTGGCTGGAACCTATAACACCCAAATCATGTTAAACTTACAAGTCAAGGGTACTAGGTGTTACGAATATCCTATAGATTTTATTGATGATGTATATAAGGTATTGATGATCATGGAAGTGATGCTGGGGAAAAGGTGGAATTGGCACTTATCAACTCATGGGTGTTGTTGTAGTTTGGTTCAACTAATGAGAGGAAAAGTAGGATGTTAATGCTGCTCCTCTTGATTGGGAAAAGGTTTAAGTTACTTTCATTGAAAGGTTTTTACAACATTATATGACAGATGCAAAGGTGCTTGAATTCATCAACTTTCATCCATGAAACATGAGTGTATAGATATATGCTTTCAAGTTCATACGTTTGTCTCGATATGCTCCTACTATTGTTGCCTACCCTACGGCAAGAATGAGCAAGTTTGTTTAAGGTGTCTGAGATAGTGGCCAACGAATGTCGTAAAACTATGCTTATCAACAATATGGAATTTTCTCAACGTATGGTTTATTCTCAAAAAATAAAGGAGGAGAAAATTAGGGAAAGATATAGGGCACCAAAAAAGGCAAGGAATGATGATATTAGATAATCACATTCAATGTTCAATGACCGTGGTCATTCTAAATTTCGGCAAAGGTTTTATAGAAAAGGTTCCTCTAATTCTCATTCTAACTTCAACAGAGAAAATATTTCTAAACCAAAGACTAAAGGAGGGAGTGGTGGTGGATATTCATTTTCTCCTTGTGCTATGTGTGGAATGAAACATAAGGGTAAATGCATAGCTGGAAGAATGGTTGTTTCAGTTGTGGTTTGAGTGGTCATAAAATAAGGGATTTTCTGTAACGTTTCACTACGGGAAGAGAAGGTAAGAAAGTTCTGTCTAGTTATTCAGGCTTAAGTGATGTAAATCAAAATCGATTCTATTCGCTTCACTCTTGTCATGAACAAAAGGTATCTTACATTATCTTTATTGATATGCTGGAAGTGTTTAATCTTGATGATTATGGCTTACTTGAACCCAGTTCTACCATTATTTTGTAACACCATATATGGATGTAAGATTTAATATTTTTTTTGATGTGTTTTTATACCCTATGTCTTCTCATATAGGCCACACTATTGTGGCTAAGCGATACTATAGAAAATTTTCCATTTCCTAGACTTTGATGTTATTCTTGGTATGGATTCATTGATTCTTGTTATGTGTCCAGTGATTGTAGAACCCGACCGATCAAGTTTAAGTTTCCAAATGCACCCATGCTAGAGTGGGTAGGGGGAAATTCTATGCATAATGGTCAATTACTTTCTTGTTGTAAGGCTAGAAAGATTATTTGTAAACATTGAATATACCAACCTTTTTGGTTTATAAATATAGATTCCAAAAACCCTACTCTTTATTTAGTCCCCTATTGTTGATAAGTTAACAAAAGTGTTTTAGGATGATCTACCAGGTGTTTGTTCAAAAAAGGAAAATGACTTAGGTAATGCTCTTCTCTGAGGTGTGCAACCTTTATTGATTCCTCTTTATAGAATATCTTTGGAAGAAATCAAGGAGTTAGATGAGTGATTTAAATATTTGTTACAAAACAACTTCATCCGACCGAGTGTCTCTCTGTGGGGTGTTGTAGTATTGTTTCTTCTCAAGAAATATGGTTCACTTTGTATAATTATTGAGTGCCAGCAATTGAATAAAGTTATTTTTATGAACAACTATCCTCTTCTAAGGATAGATGATTTGTTTGAAAACCTACAAAAAGTAAGGCACTTCTCCGAGATTAACCTCACGTTGGGTTACAACAATTCAAGGGTAAGGAGGATGGCATTCAGAAGACAGTTTCTCAAGCCCAGTATGCTTAATATGAGTTCTTGGTAATGTCTTTTGGCATGAATATTTGTATTGAGGAATTTATGGGTTTGATGAGTAAGGTGTTTATAAAATACCTCGAGATATTTGTGATTATGTTCATTGATGATATATTAATATATTCAAGGCATGAAGACAAAAATAACAATCATTTGAGGATAGTCTTGCAACTCCTTGAGGACCAAAAACTCTTTGCAAAGACTTGTAAATGTTAGGAATGGCAATTGGGCGTGTTGGGGTGGGTTAGGGCGGGGCAAGCCTCAACCAGCTAGTATTTGAACCCGCCCTACCCCGCCCCACTAAGAATTTTTTTAATCTTATAACTCGTTCTGCCCTTCCCCGTTTAAGTTTTAATATGCACTTTGTATATGTTATATTAATTCTTTATAGTTTTTTTAATGGAAAAATAGAACAACGGTCAATGAAAAAAGATCATCAAAGAATAATCTATTAGCAAAATATTCTACTTTATAAATTTTCTAAAGCACACTTATATATCCCCACTAATGTCAATCACAACTATATTTTATAAATGGAAAAGGGCCTGAAATACTTTTCAACTATGTGAATCGGTACAAAATTACCCTTCTTCTACCTTTTAGGCCTAAAATGCCCTTAACGTCAACCTATAAGCTCTATTTTGCCCTCATCTTTGACAACCCAAATTCATTAATGACGTGTCACTATTTTATCGGTTACCGTAATAATTAATTTACCTAATTAAGAAACCCATATACCCACCAATAGAATCCCCACCCGCTTCAACCCAATACTACCCAAATCATTTAACTTGAAGAGTTCTTTCCTTAATTCAATCAACAATTTCTATTGAAACAAAAGAACTACCTACGTTTAATCCCCAATATTATGTTGCTAAACAGGAAAAAAAATGCAATCCATCTTATCCCTTTAATACTGCTGCTTTCTGCTATTGTTTTGTGGGTTTTCTATAACTTCGATAATTTTAGTAAAAATCTCACTATCTTTGTGTTCTTGATTCAGCTAGATGTGTTTCAAGATTCATTTTTAATGATGTGTAGAGTCGCGGTTATTCATTAATAGTTGAATTATTTCTTTCCCATATGGTTATTACTTGTTTTTTTTTGTAATGTTTAGAATTTGGAGTGTTGAGGTTTCAGATTTTTTTTGGCTTTATCAAATCAAAATTAATCTAGAATCATTAAGACATCAACATACTGTCAATATGATTTAAAAGTAATGAAACAAAAAATAGTATCTAAAAGCTTCATTCTTAGATATGCAAAAGTGCAAGAAATTGCAAAAAAGCATGAAGATACGAGTTTTATCAAATTCCCATATCCTAATAACTCTGTGAAACACGGAAATCCTCATTCATAGAATTTGCAATCTCGCACACTCAAACCTTGAGTAACTGATAGTTCAACTGGTCAACTTTCTCAAAGTCGGAAACATATAGTGTATAGAGTTACTTGGAGCAGCGAACCTTTAACTTTACCATATCCTTGTTCTTGTTGATGTTGACATTTCGAGCATCCTTCCTGCTGGCTGTCAGAAAGAAATCCTTGATCTTATGGATTTGCTTAGGCATTTTCGATATGGAAAAGTTGGGCTAAGTAGAACAAAACAGCGAGCTCAATGATTTGGGTTAAAAAGGGTTCGCCTTTTTTGAGAGGATATATGGATTTTTTAAATTAGTTGAATTAATAATTACGTAACCAATAAAAAAGTGAGACATTATTAATCAATTTGGGATATTAAAGATTAGGGAAAAATAGAGCAAAAATGTTGCCATCAATGACATTTTAGGACCAAAAGGTAGAAGAAGGGTAATTTTGTACCAATTCACATAATTGTAGGGTATTTTTGACCCTTTTCCGTTTAATAAAATATGAAAATGATAGAGGCAAACAAAAAAATAAATGTGACCAATTAATAATGTTAATCTTATTATTATTTTTTTGGTTTTGGGATCCACCCAAGATTAATTGAAATAATGGGCTTTTTGGCCCAACACAAGACATCCCTTCTCTGCCATTTTAATGTTTTAAATATATTATCTTACACCCACCCTTCCCTACCCCGCCCATTAAAGTAATTCCCTATCTTTCCCCATTAAGCCATTTCCCTACATGACCTATTCCCATCCTCAGTAAATGTGTGTTTTTGTTAAAGTCTATGACTTGTTTTGGCCACATTGTTTCCCGCAACGGTATTGTGGAGATCCTAGAAAACTAGATGTGCAACACCCCGGAAATACAATGACATTGACGAGCCAAACGTAATTAATGATAAGTAAAATGGTGTTTACAGACCTAAAGTAATGTAGTTAACTTAAATTTGAATTAATAGAGCCTAATGTCAAGTAACGACCATGACTTCTAGAAACTAGTGAAGTTGAACTAGTAAATGTCCTTAGGTGTTAATGAAGGTTTTGGAAGTGTAGAATGAAGGATAAAACTTGAAAAAATACTTTAAATAGTTAAAATAATGTTTATAGGATCAATTAGTTCTGTTGTGACCCCCCAAGAACCACCTTAGGGGTCCTTGAGGAGGACCAAACACTTGGCCAGTTAGCTGCTCAAGGCTATAAACATTTGTACTTAGAGGGAGAACCATGTCGCGAAGTAGCTCCACCAAAGGCCAAAATGTTGATCCGTATCGCGAACTCCTCTATCCCAAAATTAATTTCCAGAAAGTTGAGGGAACAACTCCGTGACGCGGACTTCTGAAAATTAAAGCCATGTTCAACTTGGTTAAAAGGTCCAAATAAGTGAGGGGTGTTTTAATTATTTAAGGGAGTGGTATATAGTGCCTTTAAGTAAGTCTTACCACACTTTTACTTATCCAAATCAAATCCCCAAATTGAAAACTCAATTCCTTCCACATCTCTCTTAATTCTCTCTCTACGCAAACTTCCTTTGAAGAACATGTATGTTAAGCTACGTATGATCTTTATGAATATATCAAGTTATAATGAAATATGACATTATAAATGTACGTATGCTTATGGGATTTTATTCTTTGCACTGGTCAAGTGTTGTTTGGGTGTTCTACATGTTGGGGTGCTAATATGTTGGGTTTGTTTATAATGCTTACTTTATGTGCATGTTTTGTTTACTTGGTAAAATGCATGTTTTGACTAAAATGTTATTTTATACATGCATTAATGATTGTTATGAATAGAAACCATACTTAGAATATGTGATGTACTAACCCATATTTTCTTCCCTTTTACCAAACAATGTAGGTTCGGGCCATTGACGAATCAAGCTCCCGTCACTTTTCATGGATACTTGGAATTTTCTTCTCAATGTTTGTGACTTCTCAACTGTGAGTAAAAGACCCTTATGATCTAACCTTTAGTTCTTTGCTTATGTTGGAAGATGTTGTTGTATTTTTTATTCCTAGACTCCTCTTTGATGTGATGGCTAAGTCCAAAATTTGTATACTTCTATGTTTAGGTAGTATGTGATGACGAAGTTAGATTCTATTTTCATATATGATTTGGAGTTTAACTTATAAATAATTAAAAGTTTTAAATTTTTCCTGCATTTTTATTCTATGATTCATGTGATGACAAATGGTATGGGTTTGTCTAAGTTTTCTTAGAGGGAAGATGCAAGTTACGACTAAGGGGAACTCCCTAGTCATTACAAGATGTTGTTAAGAGTTCGCTTAGAATTTTTTCCTCTTTTAATATTAAATGTTTCTTGTGTTTAGCCGATACTATTGAAGGTTTGTGGAAGGGTTTATAATGACTCAAAAAATGATAGGATAAACTAAAGAAAAAATGTGGGTGTTAACATCTAACAACCCAAATCAAAACCCAATTGATAGGATAAACTAACAAAATGAAGAATTTGGGATTTATTCTTAAAAATCAAATCAAAATCCCAAAGTTCTTCTCTCTCAACATTTCTCTCTCTAACTCAAGGACGAAGAAAAAATTAATGCTAGTGTTTGGATTAAAGGTGTTTCTTCATCAAATTTCATTGGAAATCTTAAACATGGTATGATGATCCTTCTTCTAGAGTTAGTTTTCTCCCTAGAGTCCATTCAAAGTAATTTTTTGAAGTTTTCATGTTCCTGAAAATCGTAGGTTTTTAATTACTATCATGGGTTCTTTCTTCAAACAATTTCATATGGTCACTAATGTCACATATTGACTGTATGGGTGTTTAATTGATGATTTATGATAAAAGTAATATGTGAACCCATGATTTCTCTTAATTCCCAAATCGTGTCTTATGAAGTTGGTTTGTTGATTATGAAAGCCTATGATGGGAATATGTCTAAAATGCTTTGTATTACTTATTTCCATGATTATCTATGAATCGATTATGAAAAATTGATGGTGTGTTGAACATTTGAGATTCGTGGCATTGAAGAAAAGTTATGACTAAATTGTATGTTGAAGTACAATATGATTCACAATTGATCCCCCTTAAAAGTGGAAGTGTTTACTTACAAAGTATGTGAATCTGAATTCAATGTAGTGAAGGTGATCATGTCCTGAAGGTATTTCTGTGATTATTGAAAGGGTATTTCTCAATTTTACACTCATAAATGATGACAAAACGTGAAATGTTATCTTCTACATATTATATATCTTTAATATGTAGGTTTAGGCATCCTATTCTTGTATAATATATCATAACTCATATCTTAATGTCCTAAATTCTTAGACCTAATGATGGTAGCCTTTATGAATGATACAATTAATGAATAAGGAGGTATTCTCGGTTATGTAATAAACCAGTAGACCTAATGTTTATTACCTCTTCATGATGCTTCTAGGACTCATTTTGATGTTAAACCTTGAAACCTACACCTCGTGGTGGTAGCCCTTCCTTGTCTGAAATGATGAACCTTGAAATGGTAGACCTAATGGTGGTGGAACTTATATGAAAGACAACGAGCAATCCTTTTAATGTAGCTTGGGTTTGTAACCCAAATGTTTGTGGCTCTCTTAAGTATAATAATGTAATGGAATGAAACTATTTAATGGGAATGTGGGCTAAGCCCGAAAAGGATAAAGTAATATGGAAGTTCTCCCTAAGTTAGGTCAGATTTCAGTAAACATCTTCCTTATCTCTTAACTAGGTGCCCAAATAGTTCTAGATAGTTTATCCACTTAAGATAAAGTTAATTGTCTTACCTTACGCAAGTACACAACCTTTTTACCGTGTGGATTACACGACACAGGATACCATGACCTATCTGTCCTGGTCTATGTAGGTTAAATGCTTAATTTCATCATCTGAGATGTACATTATGATTTCTTTAGATATTTAATGACATGTGGGTTGTATTATGGGATATCATCCATACATTGCATGAGTAGGCTGTAAGAGAGTCATAATGAATTATGCAATTATTAATGACTAATGTATGAAAGTCCTGTAAATGAAGTAATTGCTGAATATTGACATTAAAATCCTAATGTGCTATGCATGCTATACTTGGGTTTCTATATTTGGGTTTTATTATGAGGTATGTTCCCTTGTCATGCCGTATAAAGTGTTATTTATCTTATGCATGTGTCACATCCGGGTTTACCCCCTAGACGTAACCGGCGCCATTGTCCTTTTGGAGGACTAAGATTAGCCTCTTAGTTTACATCCTTACGTACATAGGTCAAATTTAGAGGAAAATTTAAAACATTTAATTACTTCTACTTGGAGGTTTACATAGAATTCTACATACACATAACATATATATATCGAGTATACATAGACTCTTCGTATAGGAAGGTTACATAGCCTTCTACTCTTATTGCACATATATATATACACACACACACACACACAAACACACACACACATATATATATATATATATATACATATATATATATATATATATATATATACATACATACATACATATATATATATATATATAAGATAGAGTATAATCTTCAAATATTGTCTCATCTCATAACAATCTAATACGATTAGAAATTTTGGCATAGCCCATACATCAATGTAAAGATAGCCACATATAGGCTTTATACAATCCGTACTCAAATGAAAGGAGATTGAATGTAAGAGACTTAGAACTAAAACAACATCATAAGCTCGATATTGGCATCGCCCTCGGAAAATGAGGTCCTACCTTACTTAGATGTTCAATGATCCAAGCGTTCTTAGAGTTGCCTTTCAAAACACTTCAACGACGGGAACCTGAAATGTTGGGGAAAAAGGATGAAATCGGGTTAGTAAGGCATTTGTACTAAGTATGAGACCATATGCACACATACGTTAAAATCATGCTAAGAAAAAGGGACATTTCGTAAAGTATGCACTATTCATTTAAAACCTTTATGCACACTCAACAAAACCACACCTATTAATATTGCATATTCATTAAGCCATAGGTATGTACATTATAAGAACTACAACATTATGTCTAGTCAAGTCAACCATACATATAACATAAGTAGATGCATACTCAAACAACTCTATCATCAGTTCATGTTAACAATAAGTAAGAATAAGAGTACATTCATTATAAGCAAAGCAAGAAAATTACTCATAAACCCCTATCAAGTCAACATGTGCAATGACCAAGCAAAGCCCCATAACCTTACTCAATCAATTAACTCAATAAGAATCATTACTAAACTCCTACTTCACATAACATGGCATTTAGGTGTACATATAATCTTACTTTAATCATATAAAGCAACACATATCCATAAGTGAGCAAATTAACATATAATATCAATAATGTGCAAGTTCATCATATATATTTCATGTAGTATTTCAAGAACAATAATATATAAGAACTCCTAAGACTCCTAAGACTCCCTTCAAGTCTAACTAGTGCAATGTTTAGGTAGAGTCCCATACCCCGACCTAGACTAAGCTAGATCCCTTAGGTTATCATAGTTCGAGTTCAATCCTTTAGTTCATTTTACCTTTAGGGAACATCTTTCCATAACCGACATAGACCGCATGAGGTAATGTGTAATACGATGTCAGAAAATCCTACACCGAAGGAAGACGGACTACTTTCCAAGGTAGTACCAAAACATGAAACATAGAAACTATGTGAACCCACTAGCTAATATTCCTATGAGGGCAACATAGTTCAAGAACTCGGAGATATAGTTGGGACCCTCTTTATGGCACATCCATTGTAGGCTCCAATCTCAAGAGTACATTAGTGATCCAACCTTACCTAAGTGGTAAGGGACACTCCTCACTCTAGTTCACTTGGTGCTAAACTAGAGTCCCTTTTTAAATTGTATTTAAGCCTTTATTATCAATCATAGCTTAGTTTAGGTTATAGCGTCTAACCCTTGTATAACATCATCATCATCATAGCTCAATAAGAATTACATGAGTACAAGTCCTTTCATTACAATTCATATAGGTGAGTTAGCATATTAACATTTCATATCATGATAAGGCATATTGGTAAATCATTCACCCTCCTTATAACGTTTACGTCTTAAGATAACACCTCACAATCATAATCAAGACATTTTAATTCAACATGATACCACCCTATTAATCCTAATACAAGGCACTCCAATACAACATCATGACTTAATCACAATTAACAACAATTTGAAGTAAAGGATAGAGTTCATAAGACTTACCAAGGCTGCTTCATAGTTCATCATCAAGGTCTTATCATAAACCCTCAATTCAATTTAATTTGGGTACACCTTATCCTAAATAAATAATCAACATGATAACACGACTAGAATTATCATTACATCACAACTCAATGCTAGATCATAGCATAAGACAAGATACTTAGGTCAATTCACTTCCTAACCTAGATCATCTTTTCAAAAACAAGCTTAAAAGACTACAATTCACTGTAACTTGTTCATTATTAATTTATAAACATCATATAATGGTAATTCTATCAATAACAAAGTTAATTTAACTAAATACAACCTAATTTATATCAAAATCAAATGTAGGATTAAAGGTCAAGGGTCATCTTCGACACAACTAGTCTAAACCTTCAAGATATGTCAATATTAGGTTAAAATAAATGTTAATCAATTCAGATTATCCAATATAAAAAATAAAAAACCCAATTCATAACATAATTTTCGAGATTAAGAAAGACCCACATGAAAACTTAACTTTTAAAAATACTTTCAAGGACCATTTTGTGAAAAAAGACCTCAAAGGTTAATTAGATCCCATAACTCAATGTTTGATGAAGATTTAATATTGAAATTTTCCCTTTACAGCCCTCAAATCTCTCCAGTATCTAGTCTTTAATGGTGTCTTCACATAGAGAGAGAAAGAAAGTTTTGTTTTGAGAGTTGTAGTTAGACTTATGGGGTTAGGGTCTTTTATATGGGGGGTTAATTAAGTTAATTAGTCTTCCCTTAATCCCTAAATAACAACCAAACCCTTTAATGAATTAGTTAAGACAAACTTAAAAATGTGCACATCCTCGTTCTTATAAGAGAATATGCAATTGTTTATCTTCAAGGAATTTTCTAAGTGTTGATCAACTTTGGTAACCACGCCCTGTCGATCCTCACACGGATCGTCGACTGCATCTCGTGGTTACATATTGCCCAGGCAATGTTGACACCACTGTGCAAAGGTCCTTCTCAACGGACATTGGTTGATCCTTGGGGAGTATTACCCAAAATTTTCAACCATGAATAGAATTAAACACATGTTATCTATCCTTCCACCAATTTTCATGGATATTCGACTCCTAAAAGCTAGTCAAATAGGCTAAGGCACGCTGGTACCTCCTAGAACTAGTTTTCGCAGGTCATGGACGTTTTGATTTCTAAACTTAATTAATGAATTATAAACATTAAAACAGGCCTTTAAACTGTGTATAGACCTATTACACTTATGTTAGACTTTAAGCCACGTCTTGGATTTTCGAAGTGTTACAGTATGAATATTATGTGAAGGTGAAAAATATTTAATGGTAAGTTCACTTTTGTAGATCTTAATATGTTGCCTTAGTGTAGATGTTTGTACGGGATGCTATCCATACAGTGCACATGCTATAATGTGAGGGTCACATTAGGTGATGGTTTAAGGTGACTGTAGTGACTTGCATGTGATAGTGTCTAAATTTGATGTTATTACTTGTATGATTATTATAATATTGTATGTCTCTTATACTATTGTTCATAACATTTCAAAAAATGTCTAAATGATGGTTTCAAACCAAAATGTCCTTTTTGGAAGAATGGTTTTGCATAGTTATCCTATTTAGTACATTTTTGTGTGCTAACCCTTATTTCTCTTATTTTTACTACAAGTGTAGGTTTTAGAAAGTGATTAATTCTATAAAAATTTAAAAACTTGGATTGATATTTCACAAAAGACTTGGTATGTCATCAGGGATTCATGGACAAGCACTTTTATATTTCTTTTTATTCATGTAATAGAAAATTCTAGTCTTTTCGATTGTAAAGGGTCGTGTCCCTACTTTAGTTCATGTACACTGTTAAATGGACATGTGTTACTTAGACTTTTCTTATGTGTTTTTAAAGTGTTTCTAATTGAAATTTCAAATTTTGCGTTTGAAAAAAAGAAGTTTTAATTTTTTACTATTTTATGTTTATAGAATGTTTTGAATATTCTGAGGAATGATTGAGACCCTTCGGGGCCAACTACGCCGTGTCAATTCTGTGGCACTGGTACGGGCCATGACAAACATGGTTATAGATCACAAGATTTTGGAAATGGTTTTCACGATTGATGTATCACAAGAAACATCTAGTGGAGTTTTGTTCGTTAGTATGAGTCGCGACACATTTACGAGCGGGAGGCTATAGGAAGTTTAAACGTTGCACTTATTTCATTATTTTTGAAATTGTATCTCAAATTTTATTTTATAGGTATCCTTCTTCCTAATCCTTCTCCTATGTTTATAAGATATTAATACAAGAAAGACGACATAAGGATAGTGGAAGAGGGACGTTTTAATGAGAAAGATCCTCCCCAAGGTCCTTAAGGTGGAAAAGTTCTTCAACGCAATGAAGTTTCGGCGGTTGTTCAACCCATGAAAAATGAGAAAGTTAGGTCGGGTCTTTTGATGATGACTCAAGTCGTAACTACTCAAGCTCAAGACATGACAGCTCAAGCTACTTGTTATAGCTAATGTGAACCCCATGGTGAATACTATGGCTTCTAGTTTGAGAGACTTCGTGAGGATGAATCCTTGGGTTTTACTAGGTTCTAAGGTGGGGTAAGATCCCTAAGAATTTTGGATTAGGTGTATAAGGTTTCTAATGCTATGGGAGTGACTTTGATTGAACAAGCAGAACATCCCGCCTAGCAAATGAATATTATTGCCAAAATTTGTTTCACTCAATCTAAAAACAATAGGCCTATAGTAGTGGATGCTATAGAAAGTGAAGAGTTTAAGAAAGCCTTACTTTGTAAGTACTTTCCCTGTGAGAAGGGAGAGGTTTAGGTAGAGGAGTTTATAAAAATTAGGTAAGGTAGTTTGAGTGTGGAAGAGTTCTATTTTAAGTTTACCTATTGTCTAAGTATTCTCCATCTTTAGTGTCAAACCCTAGAGATGAGATAGGTAGTTTTATTGCTGATGTATCCGATCTTGTTAATGAAGAGTGTCGAACAGAAATACTCCATGATGATAAGAACGTTAATAGGAATGTCATGTATGCTCAATTTATTGAGGAGTCCAAGCTTAAGAGGAAGAGTGGTTAGGTGAAAAGGCCTAGGACCGATGAGCAAGGACAACCTTGGTTAAATAAGAGTTCTGCAAACCAAGATTCTTCAAGAGATCCTAAGTTCAACCAAGAGATTGGTGGTGGATTTAAATATTCTAAGCCTACTTGCAACAATTGTTGAAAAAAGCATTTTTCGAAGTGACTAGCCGATATTAAAGGATGCTATGGGTGTGGAATAAATGATAAGGAAATGAAAAATTGTCCTACCTTATGAACAGAGGAAGGGATGCCAAGAAAGGTTATATTAGTAGCCAAAAGATTGATGCTCTAAAGAAGATTGTTTCTATGTGCATGAAGCTAATAAGGAAAAAGGAGCTAAACCGGATGAAAATACCGATAGGTGATGTTTCCTTATAGCTGTATGTTTTGGGTTGAGGTTCCTAGGTTGTTTTTTAGGTTAGCCTTAGTATGAATTCACCCTTAAGTCGGGTATAGTATGTCGAATATTTAGTTATTGAAGGTTCCAATATATTTGTCTTTTCCTTCAATTCTTACTTGAGCTTGAGACCTAGAGTTGCTTGTAGTTTATTTTATGTATTGGTATCTTGTATGATTGTATGTTTACATGATCTCCTTATGGTATGTATATTGTAGTTGAATTATTATTTAAATGAAAAAAAAAAGTTTCATGATTATGTTCCTCATGTTCATATGCACCTATGATGAGTTTCTTAAATACTTCATAAATTGACTTGTTGAGCATGTATATAGGTGTTGATTAAATAGTTGCATAAATTGTCTTATGATATTGTAATGAGTTCGATGTGAGTCGGAGAAGGAAGTTGCTCCAATGAAATAAGAAATTTAATTTTTTTGTGTATAATGAGTTTGTAGGAGTAGTTCTTTCCTGTTTATATGCATTGAACTTATTAAAGTTGATTTGTTGTTTCTTTATGTTATTGTTCGTATTGATGTGTATTGATTCATGGGTTGATAGTCTTGAGCCTTTTTCGTTAAAGTGTTTAAAGTGTCATTTCGGGAGGAATATTCCTAAGGTGTGGATAATGTAACAACTCAGATATTTATAGGTTAAACTATAGCCAAAGCGTTGGGGTTAAGGTCTAGAGTTAAGGTCAAGGCTTAAGGTTTTGAGTGTAGGCCATGGTGAGGGATAAAGGCTGTCAAAAAACTAGGTCTAGTCACTGCCTCACATCACCACAAGGGTCTTTCTGACTCATGGTAGCCACCACGAATAGTTGTTCGAGCAGTGGTGGCAAGGCAGTGTGCCCTAGTGTTATGCCAAGTCAAGGCACCCCTTCACAAGCCACTTCATCACTTATGGTCATTACCATGGGCCGTGGGGAAGGCTCGTAAGGTTGCCTTAGATGTGAAAAGATGTTGCAAAGATGAGGAGCTACTGGTCAAGGGACCACAAGCCATGGTGCCCTTAACGAGGCCTGAAGATGGGTGTGGAGGTGACTTGGTGTCAATGATCCAAGGCCTTGGACCCATGAGTCTAAGTCTAGAGCATGACCTCTACCACGACTGGTGATGTTGACCACGGATCGAGGCAGGGTCTATGATCATGCTTTGGTTTCATGAAGACTTGGAAACCAAATGCAGTTACTGCCTAGACGACCACAGGTGCCACCACGGGCCCTGGTCCTCTTCACGTACCGCCCGAGTGGTCATGAGCGTGGACAATACAGTCAAGTGATTTCCTTTATAGTGATTTCTTATTCAAGTAGTAATGTTGTGGGGACATTTAAAATATATCTATATCTATCTATATATATATATATATATATATATATATATATACATCTTTGTCCTCGAATAGGACTTTGTTATCCCTTAGCATACATCATGGAATATCATGGGTAAAAAAATTAGCAAAAAATTAAACTTTTACATACGAAGTATGCTTACACTTCTCGCTTATCGTAAATGGAGTTTACACTGACTCCTCATTTGTGATGTGTACATAGACATCTCATTTAGCATAGTCAATTTATTTAAGTCGTCTAATATTGTCTCGCATTTAACCATCTATCATAGAAGCTTAAGAATTTAGGCATAACCCTAAACTAGTACAATGTGACACATATAGACTTAGAACAATGTCTCAAAAGGATGAGGAAACAATTAATCGTCTTAGACATATCCAATACTAATGAAACTAGATAAGTTTAACCATCATCATACTTGAAGACTCACGAAAAACTTGGGGAAAAGTCCAATTTTTACATGCAAATGGCCTTGAAGATCTTCAATGGCCGGAACCTACAATGATGGTGAAAAGGGAAGAAACATGGGTTTCTACAAACCACATGTACTACGTATGACTACTATGAATAAAATAATCAATGCATGAAAAAAGGGACAGTTTCGTAAAAAACCATGCTTGGCATCAAATTCACATACGATGAAACATCATTAGTCAACCCAACATGCTATTAACCCAACATATAAGCAACCCAACCAATACTTGTGCAATGCCAAGTGTAGGACCCATAATTCTGTCCATAGCTAAGTATCACATTAAGTCACCTACTTCATCGTACAACATAATCTCATATTTCATCATGACATGTTTTGTTTATTAGATAATATATAACATGACATACATAAAATGTAATCAACTTAGTCATAAAAGAACACTACTAGAACCATCCATTAGGATCGCTCATGTGCAATGTGTAAGAGAAGTCACATACCCTCCCTCACACTATGTAGAAGCCCTTAAGAAAATCTGTACTAAGAGTTCATAAACATGACTTGTACGCTTAATTATACATTAGGAAAAGAAGTGAAATAACCTACATGATACCATGTGAGCTACATGGAATCCGGTGTTTTAGTCCCACACCGAAAGAGAGGGTCAACACTTTCCTAAGGTTTAACCTTTCATACATTGCTATCTAGATCGATCCACTAAGCTAGAGTCCTATGTGGTCACAAAGTTATGCGTCAAAGATATATTTACTAGAAACCTTAACTTTCTAGACGTGGAGGTTTCCATCTAACTAGACAACACATAAATTGGGAATCCAGACTTGCTAAACGTTAGGAAACCCATGTGCGGAGCCAGACTTACTAAACGTGAGTTCCCTATATAATTTAAATTCCCTTTTAGTGCTAGGCATTTATTCCCTTTAGTAATCATCTTTACTCATCATACAAGTTCACATTAGTCTCTACTAGACTCCTATGTAAACATCTCCTCATAATAGCTCATAGGTAAGCATAAGTGTGAACTGACCTTTAACATTAGAAACCCCATACAAATGAGTAAGCTTTTCACTTAACACCTTATTATAATCATGAGAACTACTTTCAATCTTTAAAAAATCATATCATATTATGCACATAAATTTCATAATTAATTTAATTGTCTACGGTTAAGGATGAGGAATGCTTGTCATCAACATCACAACCAAGGATTAGATATAAATAGCATTACTATTTATGTAACTCATTTATCATAGTTGAATTCAAGAAAGAACCAACCTACACACCTTTTTGCCCATTCATGTCTTTCATACTTCCATTACAAATAATTACATAACAAATACATAAACAAGGTAAGTTAAAGAAGTAATACATGGCAATTACAATTCTACATAATCCATATACTCATCATCTTCCACAATCTCCATAGAATATATAGATATAATGTGTTTAGGAAAGAACAAAGGTTCAAGGGAAGATCTCATGTGATTACCAACTATTAGACATAATTTCATATTTAATCAACAATAAAATATCATATTTTTCACAATTGATTAACAATTTTGTTTTGAAAAGAGAACCCATGTCTAGATTAAAACACTAATCTTGGAGAAGTTTAAAAATCTCTTTGAAAGGGCATCTTGGGGAAAGGAATCCAAAAAGTGAAAGAAATCATACCTCAAAATTGATTTTCCACGAATATGGGTTGGATTCCTTGGTGAATTCTTCATCTTCTTGAAGATCTATTGTTTCTTCAATAGAGGTTTGAGTTTGGGGAGAGAGAAACTAGAGAGAAGTTGGAGTTAAGTGGGTTTTGGGAATTTAGAGAAGTTATGTTAGTTTAATTAGTTGAAACCCTTTTATATTCCACAACTAACTAATTTAACCACCCCTTAAACCATAAATAATTAACTAACTAATTAACTAAACTCCCTCTCCTTAGACGATTTGCCATAGTGCATTAGGGCCTCAATCGATGACTCCACGTCGATAGGCCGTCAACCAGACCATGGGACGCGTTGGTCATTCGTGGTTCTTGTCAAAGACTCCTTTTTGAAGTCTTTTGGAACTGTGTCTAAGTGTCAATGAACGACACCATCGATGGAGCATTGACTAACGAAATCTTGTCCTTTGGTCTCAAGGGTGAACACTACCACATGATTGTATTTAATGGTCAAATGTAGGGTCCTCCTCAAGGACCCCTAGTGTGTTCCTTGGGGAGTCATACCCAAACTTTTCGACCAATAACACACTATAGAATTTATTCTAAACCTTTTACCAAATTTGACTTAATTCTGACTCTTAAAACCCCTTGAACCATTCCAAGGCACTCTAGCTTAATTTTCACAAATCTCCGGATGTCATGGTTGTTTCTTGATATTTTGATTGTATAACTTCCTAATTGAGTTTATCACTTCCGTTTGGACTTAGAAATAGTTTTTTAAGGTTTAGTTCATCAAGCGAAGCTCTAGACTAAGTCATGGAACTTCCAGAATGCTACATGTTTCTTCATCAAATTATATGGGAAACCTTAATCAAACTATGGTGACTCTTCGTCTAGGGTTATCTATATCCCTAGAGTCCATTAAAATTAAATTTTAAAAGTTTTTATGTGCGACAAAAACCTAGGGTTGTACTCAATATCAAGTGTTCTTTCTTCAAAAGATCTCAAACGGTTAATAAAATCATATATTGATTGTATTGGTTTTTAATTGATTATTTATGATAAAAGAACTCCATGAACCAATGATTTCTCTAAATTATTAAATTGTGCCTTATGAAGCAGGTTTGTTGATTATGAAAACCTATGATTGAAGTTTGTCTGAATTGCTTTTCGTTAATTATTTGTCTCATTATTTATGCCCCGATTACAGTAAATTGTTTGTGTTGACAATTTGAGATTGATGGCCTTGAAGGCATTTTATGAATAAATTTTATGATAAATTAGAATGTGCGCGACTATTGATCTACTTGAAAGGTGGAGGTGTTTACTTACTAAGTATGTGCATGTCAATTCAATGAAGTTAACGTGATTATTTCTTGAAGGTGTTTGTGTGTTTATTGAAAGGCAATTTCTCATTTGGACAGTCCTAAATAATGATAATGCAATGTGAAGTATTGTTTAGTACATATTGTATATCTTGAATTGGCATGCTTAGTCATCCCATACTCTTATAATGTATGAATCTTGACTTATCTCTTAATGTCTTAAATTGGTAGACCTAATGTTTGTAGCCTTTTATGAATTATTGAATGAATTAATAAGAAGGTCTTCTTGATTATGTATTGAATCGATAAACCAAATGTTGGTAGCCCTTCATGATGAGTTTAGGACACAAGGTGATGTTAAACCATGGATGGTAGACCTAGTGGTGGTGACCCTTTTTGTGTGAAATGATGAGCCTTGAAACGGCAGACCTAGTAGTGGTTCCCCTTTCTAGAAAATTATTTGAGCTATCCTTGTAATTTACCTTTGGTCGGTATGCCTAATGTTGGTTGCCCTCTCAAGTAGGATAATGTTATACAATAAACTATTCTATGGGAATGTAGGCAAAGAACCATAAAGGTAAGGTAAGATAGAAGTTCTCCCTAAGTTAGGCCGGATTTTAATTAAAGTCTTTCTTATCTCTTAACCATGTGCCCACATACGTATTGATGGTGGATCAAGTTGAGGTAAAGTTAATGGTCTTACCATAGGAAAATAGACCACCTTTTTACGGTGTGTGGTCATATGACACCTTATTTCGTAACCTAGTTTTCAAGGTCTATATTTGTTAAACGCTTATTCTAATCATGTGAGGTGTGCATTATGATTTCTTGAGAAGTTATATGATGTGTGAGTAGTTGTATTAGATGCCATCCATGCATTTATCGAGTAGGGTTTAGGAGAGTCATAGTGAGTTCTCTAAGTCTTAATGACTAATGTATGAATTTTCTCTAAATGAAATAATTGATGAATGTTGACTCTCAAATGCATAATGTGATATGCATGCTATACACGGGTTATATTATGAGTAATTTTCCCTTGTAATGCCTTATAAAGTTTATGTCACTTATGTATGGATATGGTGTAAAGGTAAAAAGGAATGAATGGTAAGTTTATTTTTGGTGACCTTAATGCATTGCCTCGGTGTGGATGGGTGTATGGAACACTATCCATACATTACATAACGTAGAATATGAGGTATACTTGAGGTGATGATCTAATGTAAACGTAATGATTTATATGTGATACCGTTTACATGTGATGTGATTTATACGTGACACCGTTTACATGTGATGTTATGAAATGTATGATGATTATACTTCTATTGTATTTCTCTTATGCTATCATTCATGATATTTCACTAAGGGGCAAAATGCACATTTTCCTACAAAAATGTCTCTTCAAAAAGCATTTTTTCATGGTTATCATACTTAGTACATTTTTGTGTGCTAACCCATATTTTTCTTATTTTTACTACAAGTGTAGATTTCACCAACGATTGATTTTATCTAAATTGAAGTTCTTGGATTGAGATTTCCTCAAAAACATTGTATACCCTCATTGATTTGAGGACAATAACTTTAATATTTCCTTTTGTTTATGTAATTGACAATTCTAGTCTTTTCAATTGTAAAGGGTCATGTCTATACTTTAGTTCAAGTACATTATTAAGATGACCATGCAAGACTTAGAATTCGGCTATCCATTTTAAAGTTTTTCTAATTGAATTTTGAATGTTTGGATTAAAATTTTGTTTCTATTCTGCAGTATTTTCCAGATATCAAATGTTATGAATGATATGAGGCTTGTATGAGAACCTTCGGGATCAAGTACGCTTTCTCTCTTCTTGGGCATTAGTCCACGTCATGACATGTTTCTTTGATTGCCTCTCCATTTACACAAAGGAAAAAAAATTCTTATGGTTTGAATAATGTGAAAAGAACTTTCAAGAATTTTAAGAGAAACTTACTTCTGCTTCGAAGTTAACTTTACCAGAAAGAAAAAAAGGTTCATTGTGTATATTGATACTTAATGAGTTGGGTTAGGATGTATCCTTATGAAAAATGAGAATGTCATGGCCTATGACTCAATGAAACCTAAATTGCACAAAAATAACTATCTTTCCTATGATATAGAACCTGTAGAAGTTACATTTCCAGTAATATTTGAAGGAATTAATTATATGGTAATCATGTCAATGTCTTTAACAACACAAAAGTTTCCAATATGTGATTATACAGAAGAATCCAAATCTTTCCAATGAAATGTGGCTTTAGTTACAAACAGGTTATGATATGGGTGTTCTTTAGCACCTTGGTAAATAAAATGTGGTAGAGGATGCACTAGGCCAATTATCATTGGGTAATTTTTCTCATTATAAGGGAGAGAGAAGGAGTTATTTAGAGATGTTTATAGAATAGACAAATTTGGTGATCGATTTGTTGACTGTATCAAAGGTAGTGTTTTTGTACACCCACGAAAATGAGTTAGGGTGAAATAGATCCTAACACTTGTTTCAAGATTTTTAATTTATTTAAAAGGTAAATAATAGTGTTTATAGGCATTATATAATGTTTGGTGAAGTTTTGAGCTCAAACGTCCTAGACGTTCAGAAACTAGTCGGAGTTGAACTAGTGTGTCATAGTGTTTTGTAGTGAAGTTTTGGGGGATGGTTTGAGGGAGAAATTAGGTATTGATGGTTCCTATGCGTAGCATGAAATTTAAAGGATCGAAATGTCTGAGAATGACGCCCCGGGGACCAGCCTAAGGGCCCCGAGGAGGACCTAAACATAGGCCACTGAAGCTGCCAAGCAGCAAAGATTAGGCAGCTGTTGCATGAGGCTCAACCAAAACGGAGTGGGAAAAAATCTTACACTAAGTCGCGGGAATATCATGAACCATTCTGTCTTGAGATTTTCAAGAAACAAGATTTGGAAATGCCTCCGGGACGCATAGTAAGCTCCAACATTTGGTTGCATCATTTTTTAGTCAAATTTGAGATGGTTAAATTGTCTAATAAGTGCAGGGGTGTTTTTGGTAATTTGGGGATGACTTATTGATTGTTATTGGTTATTTTTATACCCCTAAACCCATCAATCAAAGAAAAACCCTCAACTCAAAACAAAACCTCTTCATTGTTCTCCCCAAAACCTCCATTAATGAAGGTTTGCAGCTCCAAGGAAGAAGACTGATTTTCTCAAGTTTGCTCCATCAATTTTGTGGGATTTTAATCACAATTAAGGTATGGTTATTCATCCCTGAAATATCTTTCTTCAAGGAGTCAATTCCTATGATTTCTCAAAGATGATCAAAAACATAAATTGTCCAATTTCGTAATCTATAAATGTGTTCTTGCATAAATGGTTTTGATTGTCTTATGATTGAATTGATGTTAATTTGATGGTTTTAACCTAAAAACTCTATGAACACATACAAACCATGCACTTCTAGTTTTGACTATTTTATGGGTGAAGTTATCACGTCACAATGCTTATAAATTCTAGTGTAGTTTTCTTTAGGCTATTGAATGATGTAATAATTGTACTGGATTAATGTATAGGACGTCTTAGATTGATAAATCTATATTGTATAGACTTAGATTCATTGAGTATTATGATTTTTATATTGAACAGATGATCATGTCCATGGGTAAGGGACTTTTTGTATTGTTTTTATTGGATTATTTAGCTATGGATTGAAGTGGAGAAATGGATTGGTGGTACGCTACCCTAGTTCTCTATTTTTTTTGTAATGTAGGTCTCAAATTATGTTGTTATTTGAATGGTTAACTTAGGGTGGCTGTACTATATGATTTACTTGTAAATGATGTGGCCTCATCGGCGTTACTTTATGTATTATGATGATCATGGCCTTGTCGGCACTACTTCATGTATTATAATGTATTGCGTAGTAGATTTATTTGAAGTATGATCATATCTATCTACGTGTGATTAAGGTGAAAGTATGTGTTCTTCTATTGACATTAGGTGATCATTTTAGACTATGACTATGTCCTTGTGTGTGTAGTCTTAGAGTTTATGCTTGATTTATCCTACTTGGTTATGTGAGTCTTGTGATGATTTGTATTGATGATTCTATAAAAGTAAGAATGATGACTAACAAGTATAGTTGTCTCTATGTGCTTCATGAAAGATATGCTATACATGATAATGAAAAGGATGTGTCTCTTGGTTTGGTATACTTTTACTTGATACATGAATAATATGAATATGAATACCTTGACTTAGTAGGCTTATGCACCTTTGTCTTGTATGTGCATGAATGAATGTTGAATGAAAATCTAGGATCGATAGACTTAACATGGTTCCCTTCTAAGTATGACTAATACGTGGAACTTTTTAAATAATAAGAAAGTTAAGAATGAGCTATTCTTATAGACCATGAGTGGCAGCCCTTGTGGACCCATTCTTTGTAGAGGTATAAGGTGTTGATAGGACAAAGATATGGTACTTTTTCATATATCTTTAGATTATTGAACTTACTATATGAGAACAAAGTCTAGCACCGAGCGAATACGTTATGGGTTGTAGCTCAACTAAAGAAGGAGACTAGAGTTCAATGTGACTCTACTTGAGTAGACTGGAGTTCATAAAAGCCCTCGATATTCCTTAACGATGTTCCTATATGGGATGTGTCCTAGTTCTACCCTTGGCAAGTAGAATACCTTCCATCGGAGTAGGGTAGACTGCAAATCCCATGATTAGCTATAATGCTCTAGGTCGGTTATTGCCCATTCTCATCAATGTGGGATACATGCTAGTGTTGGATAATTACTATGAAGTATAGGTAGTAGAATGGGACACTATATAGATATTGACTATTAGGCTTTGATGATTTTAGTGAGTGAGTCCCTAGATCTTCTCCAACACCATTACTTTAATGTGCTTATTTGAGGAATGTCTCTTAAATGAACTAGTGAAGATAATGGCTTCAGTCAGAAAGTACGTAAATGACTAAGTACTTACCTATAGTAGTTTAAATGTTGCTTAGTTGAGGTATGTAGGGGGCATATGAATGGTCAGTTCATGTCTTATCTAGGGAATTCCTAAGAACGACTTTAGATAGGGATAGTAAATTGAATAAGTAGATGTGATCTAAACATAGGTTATCTTAAGGATTATTTAGGTAAGCTTGGAGAGGGTGTATTGGCGGTCTTTTCTTATATTACTTAAGTAAGTCTTTTAATATCCTTTGGGAAGAGAATGTTATGTATATGTGCAATACCTCAAAAATGACTTGGGTGAATCTAGATCCTAACATGGTTCTCATGATAGTCTAAGGTCCTAAATTGTTCTATAATTTGTTTTTGAGGCAGTGTCTACACCTTTAGGTGATTTGGAAATGAATCGTCAAGGGACGAGTAAGACGTTGGACTACTAAGTCACATATGTGTTCATGTGTGGTTAGGTGCCTATATATGTGTTTCATGAATAATGAGGTCCTAATATGAGTTATTATAGTGTTTATAGGTTGTGTGTTAGGTTTCGTGACGTTTAGAGGTTCAACGTCCAAGAACGTCCATGACGTTCGTAAGGTTTGTCTTGGAATACATTGTGTGTCTTGGCATGTTTCATCATGTTTTACGTGTTTGTTTTGTATGAAATTGATGTGGGAGTCCCTAAACTCGTATACAAACATATACGGCTTGGCAACATCTGGGGTGAAAGTCTTCAAGGACCATCCAAGGGTCCTTGATGAAAGACCCTTCAAAGAGACAAAGGTTGTCTTAGACCATCCCAATCTACTGAGGCAATTGACGACAAATAGGCTGGTCGACGCCCCGTCGATCGAGGGAGTGGTTTGAGAGTCAGATTATGGAGCTAAGCTCCCATTTTATAGCATCTGAACCCATAGACGGAGGATAGGACAGTCCGTTAGTGGACTGACGTCCCGTCGATGGCAATCGTCTATGAAAGCTGTCTCCTGCGCAACTTCACTGCTAAGTTAGGGGTGAAGTCGTAAATTCACCCAACGTGAAAATAAGATAAATGGAGGTTACTTAAGGGTATTTTGGGTATTTTAAGCATGTTTATAAGACTTAAACATAGAAGATTTCATTCATCAAAATCAAAATCCAAATTCCCTTAGAAATTCTTTAGAACGCCATTGTAGCTAAAACACAAGGAAGGGCTTGCATTGGTGAATTGAGTGGATATTCTTGATAAAATTGGAGTATTATCTGTATGAGGCATGGTTTTTGATAGTTGAAACTCTATTTATCAAGGAGCCCAGCATTCAAAGAGTTTTCTAAAGTTTTCAAAGATGAATTGTCCACTTTCATGATCTATCCATGGGTTCTTGCATTAAAGGTTTTAAAGCATTTTATATAGATAGAATTATTGTTAATTATATGATTTTAAATGAATTAACCTATGAACCCATGTAATTGATGAACCCTTGTTTTTGACTACTTTATGGGTTAAGTGATTTGGACTAAATACTTATGAATTCTGGTGTAGTTTTCTATGAGCCATTGATTGATGTAATAATTGTATTGAATTGATATCTAGGTTGTCTTATATTGATGAATCTATATTGAATTAACCTAGTTTCATTGAATATCGTAGTTTATGTATTGAATTATTGGTTATGGTCATGGGTAAGGGCCTTATGGTATTGAATTGGATCATTTAGACATGGATTGAAGCGGTGAGAATGGATTGGTGGTACGCTGCCCCAATTCTCTTTATTTTGTGTTAATTAGACTTCAATTATTCTATGATTGGTATGGTCCACTTAAGGTGGCGGTGATACGTGCTTTACTTGCAATTGACGTGGCCTTGTCGACGTTACTTTATGTATTATGATGATCATGGACTTGTCGGCACTACTTGAAGTATTATGATGATTTGGGTAGTTGAATTATGTAAAGTATGAGCATATCTATCTACACGTGAAGTAATTATAAATTATGTGTTCCTTCTATGTATATTAGGAGATCATGTAAGACTATGACTATGCGCTTATGTGTGTAGTCTTAGAGTGATAGATGATTGTTCCTACTTTACTATATGTGCCTATGATTGTTATATTAATGATGTTATGGTAATGTATAGGATGACATAAAGATGATAAGGGTGATTCGTAAATGCTTCAAAGAATGACATGTTATATGTTATAAAGTAAAGTATGTTGTGTCTTGTTTTTGGTAGACTTTTGTCCCTTACATGATATACATGTATGAATGATATGCTAATATGAGATATCTTTACTAGGTAGGCTTAGTACATCCTTGTCATGTATGAATGAATGATATATGAGACCTTAAATGATGTTAATAAGGTCATGTACATGGAACCTTAAACCTAGTGGTAAGGTTATGGACTTTGAAGTCGAGAGCCGTAATGGTATCCTTCGTGTAAAGTCTGATGGACCTAGGTTTGACTGGCTGAAAAGGAATCATATAATCCTAAGAAAGTCATGATGAATTATTTATGTCGACATTGTAATGTAGCCCTAGTGGACCTCTTTGGTAGGGTGAACGTGATTTGGTTATGAACTAGATATGGAACCCATATGTATGAATCTTTAATGTCAATTACTCCCTGTGAACAAAGGCTAGCACCGAGTGATTATGTTTCGGGAAGTATCTCTACTTGAGATGGAGACTAGAGTACAATGTAACTCTACTTGATATTCAGACTATATTGTATAAAAGCACCTCATATTCCTTAACCATGTGCCTACATGGTTTTTGTCCTAGTTCAACCATTGGAAAGTAAAACACCCTCATCAGAGTAGGTTGGAACTCGGGATTCCATGTCTGGATATCATTGTCTATACCTAATATGGACTATTCTCATCATATAGGATACCTACTAGCATTAGAAAAGTCTACGAATTTTAGGTGGTGGTATGACACGCTATCTAGACATTGCATAATAGGCTTTGAAGGTGTTAGTTCGAGTCCCTAGGTCTTGTGCAAGACCATTACTTGAATGTCTCTTATGTGATAAATCAGTCTTAAATTAACTGAGGGATGTAATTACTTAATTTAGAAAGCATGTTAATTGAATAAGTACTTCTCTTGAGTAGTAAAGGGTTGTCTAGTTAAGGTGTGAAGGGCGCATAGGAATGGTCACTTCGTATCTTACCTAGATAAGTCTAGCGTGACTTTAGTTAGGGAAGATGGTTGATTATGTGTACATGATATAAGTCTTAGGGAGTCTTAAGGATTGTATAGGTAATCTTGAAGAGGTCAATCATGGACGTTATCTTGTTGATTTACTTAAGTATGTCTTTTAATAGCCTTTGGAAGGAGAATGTCATATTATCTATGTGTTGATGTATAAAGTGAGAATGATTCTATCTTAGGTAGTCTTTAGGTTCTCTTACGTGTCTTTATGAGGGATTGTATGGGCGGTCGCTTCACAACTCAGTCAAGTGAGACTTAGAATCATCTTTCGTAGAAGAATCTCATGTTCACATGTTTGGTGTCTTATAAGTGTGTATCTCATAATAGGTGGTCTTAAGAATAATTTAGGTGTGCTTAGAGAGTTTATATGGGCGATCTCTTAGTATTACTTAACTGAGTCTTAGGATAGATTTTAGTGAGGGGATTACATGCTAGAACGTGTCTAAAAGTGATGTTAAGAAACTTCACTCTAACAGTGAATGAGTTCACTGTACATTGAAGTAGTTTATTGTAAGATTTTCCTTAAAATGTGTTAAGTTGAATATGTGATCTCTTATGTATTCCTAAGGAGTTAAATGTTATTATTGTGATTATGAGATGATGTTTTAATCAAAAAGAGCATGTTTCTAACAAATGTCCTTTTTCTTGATTTTAAGCATTATGCCATACTTAGTGTATGTACCTGTACTAATTCGATGTTTTTATCTATCTCTATAGTGGTTTTTAGGTGAGGAGCATTAGCGAATCAAGACTTGGATCGTAGCATAATTCAAGTGAAGTGAAGTATGTCCTTATTTGACTCGAGGGTATAGATGTCTTTTATTTCTTTTGAAGTATTGTAATAGACTAAGTATTTCTATATTCGTATTGTATAGGCCGTGTGCCAAAGTATTCTGGTGTCTAAGATTTGATGAAACGATAATTAATATTTCCTATTAGTTTTATATGAAAGGGTTTTCAAAGACTTATAGAATGTTTGTGGAAAATTTATAGTTCCGCACAACTTTTCATATGTTTTATATGCAATGAACGATATGGAAGGTCTTGTACAAGACCTTCGAGAGGTCAACTACGCCGGTTACGCTCTGAGAGTGTCATATCTTATAGGGTGTGGTATCGGGATGTGACAAGCTTTGTAATCGAGCCAGATTATGAATGTAGTCTTAGGAATCAAAAAGTTTTATCAAGTCACGTCTAGTAGAGTCTTGACCATCGGTGTGAGTTGCGACACATCTATGCGCAACATGTGATAGGACGATAGAGTTTTCCTTCTTTTCTACTCATATGTCATTCCGTAGAGTAAAATTTTTCAGTATTCTTTTCTTATGATTTTCCTTATATTTCTAGGAAGATGAATATGAGGAGGAAACTGGCTAGGAGAGTTGAGGAGAATGATGTGAATGAGGATATTCCCCTTCAACTTGAGCAAGCTGATCAAGTATCTCAAGGTTCTCAAGGTGTTCAATGTGATCAAGTCCCTATTGTGGGTGGAGGTAATGATGTTCTAGTGGTTCCTCTAGAATTTACTATTAGAGAGTTTATAGAGGATTTGCTTGCCTTAGCCCGAGCCGTGACTACTCAAGTGAATTTGAGTATGGAGCCTAGAGTGAATATTGTGGAGAACACTATGACATCTATATTGAGAGATTTTGTTTGAATTAATCCTCCTATCTTTCTTGTCTCTATGGTGGGAGATAATCCCCAAGAGTTTATTGATGAGGTGTATAAGATAATGCATGCTATGGGAGTGACTTCTAGGAAGAAGGTGGATTTGGCTTCATATCAATTGAATGATGTTACTCAAGTGTGGTATTCATAATGGAAAGGCAATAGATAGATTGAGTCGGGTCCTATTGAGTGTGAAGAATTTAAGGAAGCTTTTCTTGGAATGTACTTTCCCTGTGATAGGAGGGAGTTTAAGGTAGAGGAGTTTATCAATCTCAAGCAACTCAATATGTGTGTTGAAGAATACTTTTTAAAGTTATCTATGTTCTCTAAATATGCTCCGTCCCTTGTGTCTAACCCTAGAGATAAGATGAGTAGGTTTGTGATGGGTGTCGCCGATCTAGTGAGGGAAGAATGTCGTACGGTCATGTTACATTATGAAATAACATTATCTAAACTCATGGTGTATTCTCAATCCATAGAAGAGTTCAAACTTGAGAGGATGACTAGAAACTTGAAAAGGACTGGTTCAAGTGATCAAGATCAACCTAGGTTTAGCAAGAGGGGTCAAACTCAGGAAGAACCTGGAAGTGTTAAGGTGAAATTTGAGCGAGAAGGTGGTTCTCAAAATGAAAAGTCTACATGTGTCACTTGTGGAAAGAGGAACTATGAGAAGTGTCTAGACGGTACTAGTGGTTGCTTTGGTTGAGGGAAGGATGATTATAAGGTGAGATATTTTCCTACCATTGCTTCTAGAGGAAGAGAGGCTAAGAAAATTTCTCCTAATGATCGAAAGGATGATTCTAAAAATAAGAGGCGTTTCTATGCACTCTGGACTAGAGGAGAAAATTCTGACGAGGATGATGATGAATGATGGTAATTTCTTGTGTTTCTTGAGTTGTATGAGTTCCTTATAACTTGGGGAGTATGGTGTGTAAAGGTGTTTTGGTTGATTGTCTCGTCTCTTCTATTCAAATGAAGTTTGAGAGTAGAAAGTCATAGAGGTATGTTGCATGTGCATTATGTTTAGGGTCTTGTTGAAATTGAATTTCATTGACTCCTTGCATTGTGCAATTTGTGAATTTATGATTATGTTGTAAGATGTGTTTATGTGGTTCTAGATTTCATAGTAGAATGTTTAAATCATGAATTGCCTAAAAGTATCATTTTTGGAAAAATTGCACGATTCATTGTAATACACTGACAACTCACATTGAGATTTTTTGAAAATTGAGTAATTCATTCTTTGGTCTAAAATTGTTGTAATATTTTTATAAAAGATCTATATGATCATGTATTGATTATAAAATGAGTATTAACTATTTGGAATGAAAGATGTGAGTTTTATGGCATAATCAGTTGAAAAATTTATTCTATTTTCTTGTTCTGTTGTGATTCTCTTGAATATGTGAAAATGACGTCTCTCCTTGATTGTGTGTTATATGGTATATTCATGAGTTGTTAACTAAATCTCTATTGTTGGAAGTGTTCGGAGAGTGGCAAGTGTCATTCGAGGAGGAATGTTGTCCAAGTGGGGGAGATTGTAATACCTCAAAAATAACATAGGCGAAGCTACAACCTAACATGGTTTTCATTATGGTCTAAGGTGCTATATTTGTCAATAATGTTGTATTGAGGCAGTGTCTAGCGCTTTAGATTATATGGAAGTAAAACGTCAAGAGACGATTAAGACGTTTGACGACTAAGTCACCTATGTTTCTCATGTGTGGTAATGTGCCTATATGTGTGTTTCATGAGTTAATGAGGTCCTAATATGAGTTATTATAGTGTTTATAGGCAATGTGTCAAGTTTCGTGAAATTTGGAGGTCAAACGTCTAATAATGTCCATGACGTTCAAAAGGTTTGCCTTGAAAATACCTTGTGTATCTTGGCATGTTTCGCTTAATTTTACGTGTTCTTTTTGGATGAAATTGATGAGGGAGGTCCTAAACTCATATACGAACATATTCTTGTTAGGAACATCCGGGTGAAAGTCCCCAAGGACCATCCAATGGTCCTTGAGGAAGGACCCTTCACAGAGACAAAGGATGTCTTAGACCAACCCAATCGACTGAGGCAATCGACAGCCAGTAGGCTGGTAGACGCCCCGTTGATTGAGGGAGGGGGTTGAGACTTAGCCTAGGGAGATAATCTCCTGTTTTCAATACCTTGAACCTATCAACGGAGGACAGGACGGTCCGTTGGTTGACTGACGCCCCGTCGATGGGCAACCGTCTATGAAGGATGTCTTTGGTGCAGCTTCACTGTTAAGTTAGGGGTGAAGTCACGTCCAAATAATAGAAAGGGAGGTTACTTCAGGGTCTTTTGGATATTTTAAAAATTTTTATAATCCATTAACACTTAGAAGATTTCATTCTTCAAAATCAAAACTAAAATTCCCTTAGAAATTCTCTAGAACTCCGTTGGAGCCAAAACTCAAGGAAGGGCTTGGATTGGAGAATTGAGTGGAGATCCGTCATAAAATAAGAGTACTATATTTATTGAGGTATGGTTTTTGATCCTTGAAACTGTATTCATCAAGTAGCCCAACATTCAAAGAATTTTCTGAAGTTTTCAAAGATGAATTGTCCAATTACAAAATATATCCATGGGTTATTGCATTAAAGGTTTTAAAGCATTATATATTGATTGAATTTTTTTTAATTAGATGATTTTAAATTATTTAACCTATGAACCCATGTAACTGATGAATCCTAGTTTTTGACTACTTTATGGGTTAAGTGATTTCAGACTAGAGTGCATAAAAGCCCTTTATATTCCTTAACCATGTGCCTACATGGGATGTGTCCTAGTTTTACACTTGGCAAGTAGAACAACTTCATCGAAGTAGGTTAGAAATTTGAAATCCATGTCTAGCTATCATTGTCTATGTTAGTTATTTCCTATTATCATCATATGGGATACCTACTAGCATTACAGAAGTTTTATGAAGTCTAGGTGGTGGTATGGGATACTATCTAGACATTGCACAATAGGCTTTGAAAGTGTTAGTTAGAGCCATAGGTCTTGTCCAAGACCATTACTTGAATGTTTGTTATGTGATGAATGAGTCTTAAATGAACTGAGTAATTTAATGAATTAAGTTACGAAATCACAATAATTGAATAAGTACTTATATTAAGAGTTGTCTAGTTAAGGTGTGAAAGTGGCACAAGAATGGTGACTCCTTATCTTACCTATATGTCTTAACAATGACTCTAGTTAGGGAAGATGGTTGATTATGTAGACATGATATAAGCCTTAGGTAGTCTTAAGGATTATTTAGGTAATCTTGAAGAGGTCAATCATGGATTTTATCTTTTTGATACTATGTAATTCCTTATATAGACTTTGGAAGGGGAATGTCATATTACCTATGCGTTGATGTATTAAGTTAGAATTATTATATCTTAGGTAGTCTATAGGATCTCTTAAGTGTGTGTGTAAGGGATTGTATGGGCGGTCACGTCACAACTCATCAAGTGAGATTCAGAATCACTTTTGGTAGAAGAATCTCATGTTCACATGTTTGTTGTCTTGTAAGTGTGTATCTCATTATAGGTGGTCTTAAGGGTCATTTAGGTATGCGTAGAGAGGTTTTACGGGAGGTCCTCTTTGTTTTACTTAAGTGAGTCTTAGGATGGTTCTTAGTGAGGGGAGAACATGCTAAAAGGTGTCTAAATGTTAAGTTAAGACTGTAATGTGAAGGAGTTCACTATACAATGAAGTAGTTTACTGTAAGATTTTCCTAAAAATGTGTTAAATTGATTATGTAATCTCTTATGTATTCCTTTGATGTTAAATGTTATTATTATTATTATGATATGATGTTACGATCAAAAAGAGTATGTTTCTAATAAATGTCCTTTTCACCGATTTTATGCATTATGTCATTCTTAGTACATATGTTTGTACTAATTTCATGCTTTTATCTATCTCTATAATGGTTGGTAGGTGAGGAGCATTGGGAAGCAAGACATGGATCATAGCATCATTCAAGTGAAGTGAAGTATGTCCTCATTTGACTCGAGGACATAAATGTCTTTTATTTCTTTTGAAGTACTGTAATACACTAAATATTCCTATATTCGTATTGAATGGGCCGTGTCCTAATGTATTCGTGTGTCTAAGATTTGATGAAACAAGACATAGTATTTCCTATGAGTTTTTATATGAAAGGGTTTTGAAATACTAATAGAATGTTTGTGAAAACTTTTAATTCCGCACTACTTTTCATATGTTTTATATGCGATTAACGATACGGAAGTGCTTGTACAAGACCTCTGAGATGTCAAGTACGCCGGTTGCTCTCCGAGAGTGCCGTATCTTCTAGGGTGTGGTCTCGAGATGTGACAATATGTATATGCTATCATGTGAAGTTAGAATAATCTTATCTTAGGTAGTCTAAAGGAACTTTTAGGTGTGTGTAAAGGGATGGTATGGGTGGTCGGTTTATAACTCACTTTAGTGAGACTTAGAATCACCTTTGGCAGTAGGATCTCATATCTATATGTTTTGATGTACGATTGATGCTATTTGTGATATTTGATGCTTAAATGTGGTTCTTATACATATAATATGATAATTTTATCAAAAGAACATATTTCTAATAAAAGTCCGTTTTCAAGATTTTATGCATTAAGTCATACTTAGTACAAATGTTTGTAGTAATTCCATACATTTTTCTATATCTAAAGATGTAGGTACAAGGTGTGAGCGTCTTAAAGGAAAGCCTTGATTCTAGCTATCGTTCAAGAAAGTTGAAGTATGTCCTCACTTGACTCGAGGGCATAATCATCTTTATATTTAAATTTAATTTGACGTACTGTAATAAACTAAGTATTTTTATATTCGTATTGTATGGGCTGTGTCCCAAGTATTCTTGAGTCTAAGATTGGCATATGTTGAGACATAGTGTTTTCTATGATTTTAATATGAAAGATGTTTTAAGATATTTCGTGTGAAAGGTTTTAGTTCCGCATTACTTTTCATACATGTATGCAATGAATGATGTCACAAGTCTTGTACAAGACCTCTGAGAGGTCAAGTACGCCATGTTCCGAATCGAGAATCCTCTAACTTCTAGGGGGTACTCTTAGGTCGTAACAATTTTGGTTAAGAATGGTTCAGAATCATCTTTTGTTGAAGATGTGAATTCCAAGAAACATCTTCACACGATCTTGATAGAATCGAATGAAGTAGTTCATATGATGTTAATTGAGGCTTTCTCCAAGGAAGGGAGATTTATTTCTTATATATTAATGTCAATTTTTTTTTGCTACTGTAAACTACTTGAGGTAGCATATTTTATCAAAGGCCCATAATTCTAGATATTACTATCACTCGGGAGACTCAAAGTTGTATCTTACCTGTGGGAGGTGTATTGGTGGAATGGGATTAAGAAGGATATAACAGAATTTACTGGTAAGTATCCTAACAGTTAACAAGTAAAGGTTTAACATAAATGCAAGGAGGTTTGTTCCACGATATCACAATTCCTACTTAGAAGTTAGATTATTTGATTATGGACTTCATTTTTTGTTTACCCACTCGCTCAAGAAATATGACTCAATTTTGTTTATAGTATATTGTATGTTTTGGATGTCTCTGCGAAAAGGTGTCTTACTCATGTGAATCTTAGTACGACCTTTTATACTCAAACAAATGAGCAAGTGGAGTGCACTATCAAAATTTTCAAACATATGTTGAGAGCTTGTGTAATTTGCTTCAAAGGTAAGTGGTTGACTACTTGTCATTTACTAAATTTGTGTATTAAATATCAATGACATGTGTAGTTCTATGGATCCATTTGAAGGTTTATATGGTAGGTGGTGCATGTCCCTATTGAATTCTAAATTTTGACTTTTTAGGGCTATATTTTAATAGAAATAGAATTTGATTCGATGAAAACTCTGAAGTTTTTCATATTTGATGTTTAAAAGAAAGCCTGAACACTATGACACAAAAAAGGACAAAAAGGCTGAATAAAACGAAGATATGGAAGACTGAAGATCGCCGAGTCCACTTGGCGGATCGCCAAAGAGGACTACGTTGCCTTTTTTTCCTATGTGTTGATAGCTGAAGGGAAGGATTAATCGTATGAAGAATGGAGCAATCTGCGCTTTGATGAGTAGCTCCGCGAAGTAGTACCATAAATCCCAATGGACCAAAGCACGACAATGCTGAAGGATTTCCCAGAAGGCAGTGAAATACACAAATGGGTGAATCGCCCAGTCTTTCGGTGATTCTGACTAACGACGCCAAACAATACATTGTAGCATAGATTTGAAAAACTATAAATACTAGTTACAATTGTAGCTTTAAGATAGTCGAACCTATAATTATTTTTTGTCAAGAATATAAGATTTGACATTTTTATTCTATGTTTGATAAGGTTTTGAAGACTTGAAGAAGAGGAGGGTTTTGTCTCTTTCAATTTGGAAGTGGGTCTCTTTGATTCTTCTTGCTTTGCCTAAATCAAGACTTTTTTTGTCATACCCATTTGATTTCAACATCATTGAATGTATACTTTATATTTCTTGATGTGAGGCCAAAATCATCATTCTTGGAGTGTGATTTAGCAAATATGTGTAATGATTGTTGTTGGGTCTTTCTTGCTGATATATTAATTGGAGTTTAGTGGTGATTTTTTCTAGTAGTCGTGGAAAAATTTTAAAAAATTGTAGTTTCAAATACAAGTTTATTTATGTGTTTTCGGCTAGCTCAAGAGAGAATTCATTACCCCAAGACTACAAGATTGAAACCCTAAGGAGTAGATCAATATGAGGTTCAGCTCAAGAGAGTGAGACCTAGTCTCATATGCTAACACTCAGCTCAAGTGACAAAGTGGGATAAGGTGTAGGTTGTTCTTTATGCGGCAAGTAGGTATCCAAGCGAAACCTATTTAAAATGTTGTAAATTGCTCGAGAGAGAACTTATTTCCATTAAAACTTAGCATAGTCACTATTATTGAAAAAAATCTTCTATTCTGAACCTGTATCCAATAATTTAGTGTAATCCATATTGCTGCGTTAATATCCTAATAATTCTATATCTCATTGCTTAGATTTTCTTGTTCATTTCGTAATTTTTTCATACTTGTGAAAACCCCCCCCCCCCTTTTGATATTTGAAGATTGAATCACCCCTCTCTAATTTCTAATGTTTTTAATTATTCATTTCTTTAGTTACTACTCATAAGAATGAGATTCTAATTATCAAATAATTTTCACAACCATTCCCTTAGGACACCACCCCAACCCTTGGTTTGGTTACTATACTAATGCACGATTACAGACACTTGTAATGGAAGTTGTGTCATTTATTACGCAAATATCAAAAT
This sequence comes from Solanum pennellii, assembly GCF_001406875.1. Classification (NCBI taxonomy): domain Eukaryota; kingdom Viridiplantae; phylum Streptophyta; class Magnoliopsida; order Solanales; family Solanaceae; genus Solanum; species Solanum pennellii. The sequence goes on from NC_028639.1 coordinate 12,318,072, forward strand.
GACACTGTTGCCGAGAGAATGGTGTTACATGAGAAAATGTCGTTGAGTAAAGTTTTAATTCTCTCTTAGTTTTAGTTTTACTAACCTTTTTTAGTTTTATTTTGTCTGCTTGGGTGAATACTTCGGGAATCATGAGTGTTAATCATATTAATGGGATCTAGGGGCCACCAGGATGAAATTCGTAATCTCAATGATGTCGAAGATCAAACATCAAAAACATCCATCGCAAGGAAGGTGTTGAAGTCATTCGTCTACACCCAGCAAAGGGAAATGTAGTCTTCCACATAACGAGCACCATGTTGCAACATTTACAATTAAATGGACTTTTCATTGGATTAGCTCATGAATATCCTCATGAGCATCTTTGAACTTCGTATATATATGCGGACCCTTCTAATTTAAAAACATCTCTTACGATTAAGCCTTACTAAGGCTATTCCCTTTCTCTCTAATGGCAGAAGCTTGCGAATGGCTAACAGAACTGACACGAGAATCCAGCAATCCTTGGGAGTAATTGTTCACCGTATTTAAAGTGTTAATTTTTCTTTTTTAGGACATAATTTCACTTCTGGATAACACTCACAGCTTTAAGTTCCTGAACGATCGTGGATATTTGGTGTATTAATCCTGAGTATTTGATGTTTAAAACCTTTTATAGCAAAAAGGTTAACTTTATAGTAAATAATGGCGGTGGTTATAGTTCAAACTACCCAAGGTAGGGTGGAAACAAAGGTTGAGATAGAGAGAACGTTAGAAGGATTGAGATCCTGAATGGAGCGACCACAATCCGAATTGGAAAAACAGTGGATAAAGATAGATATGTGGCACCCCACAAGCTCCAAAATTCATAAGATTTTGAAGGTGATAGGTATCAGGATATGCTCTTAAATATCCTCAACAAAGTCGAAGGGTAAGATGAAATGATAAAAGGAATGAAAGAAGATATGTTCACCGTTTGTCAAACTATACCTCCCATTCAATTTCGATCAAACAGATAGAAACCAAAATGGTTTACATCCCGTCTCAATTTAATCCGAGAAAGCAAGGGGGTGTGTCTATAGATACTATGGATAACACTAAGAATGAGGTTTGAAGGTGGAGTTCTGTCGTGCCACGATTTTAACTATGTTTTTGTGAGGAAACCTAAAATCATTTTTTTATTCTTTATTTGTGATTTGATAAAATAATAGTGTGCTTGTTGTGCATGATGAAGTTTGGCAAAATGCTGGGAATGACGGTGTTTTTAAAAGCAAAAATAACACTCAGTGGGTGACTGAATGTGTTACCGACTACTATCAAATCCGTCACTAGACACAAGGAAATGCTATGCTAGAGTCTGTAAAACTCATGAGCTCAAGAACTATTGGTGATTTGAAAAATATTTAAGCTACCCTTACTTGCATCGCCATTTAGATTTAAAACATTGAATAGGAATTCTATAAAACACAACGAGGTAAGCGATGATTCGACGAGATGCTGAATGGTTATACTATTACAACTAACGTCGCCAAACGAGCACAAACTATCTTTTAACTGAAATTTTTAAACTTCGTAATCTCCTCAAGTTTCCCACACTTTTCATTCTAAAAACTCACACCTGCACATCTATCTTTTAATTTTTTGCACCCTTATTTTATTTTTGTTGATTTTGCACTTGTATTTGGATTGCATCGCTTCCTAGCATCTCGACCACATCTTAGTTAGAATGAAAGGTTGGTTACTGAGCCCTAAGTTCATTATGGTTAGTTTTGTTCTCAAATATCTGGTGATGTGAGTTGGATCTCTTTGGTAGGGTTAGAGTTGTTGTCTACTTGTCTTTTTGTTCAGTGATCTTGGCCATAATGAGTGAAATGCTTGACTCCTTAACATTGACTTGTAAAATAGATAAAGAACATTTGTGCATAATTATCACATGTTCTAATATTAATTTGAGTTTTCCATGGCTTAATTTAGCTTCCGACGGTTGCGGGGGTGGATTTGGGAGGTTGGGTTCAAAATGGGCATAATGGGATGTTTGGCGAGCTGGGTCGTGCTCGCCGAACAACTCGGCAGTTTGCCGATATCCACATCTCGCCCATAGTTACAAGATAAATATTTAGTTAATTATGTTACTTTTTGTTAGAAGTCTGAAATCATTAAGTGCATTTGTCACTTTGCCCAAATTATTCATATTCGCCCTTTGTCTACATCCTAATATCGACCTAGCACATCAATGGGCGCATCACCTAAGTAGTGAGTAACTCGCCAAATTGTATAGGAAAATTATTTCTTCATATAAACTTCAATGTTTTAGTCCTAACTCTTTTTCAATGATATTTCAGATATGGACAGACCCAAAATAGCTGGAAGAATATATGCCTTCCTGAAAGTTCGATAAATTTTTTAGGAGAAGTCAAAAAGTGAAAAATCCTCCCAAAATGGATAACGACGGTCAAAAGTCGAGTTCCAGCAAGAGGACAAATCCACAAGACCCTACTATGCTCTCATGGGGAAGTGGCTTCTTCAAAGCAATAAACTCATTCTTGGTAGCTCATGGCATGAATAGTTCAAGTAGAGCGGCTACCACCAAATCTGCCGAAGTGGGTCTGAGAACTATCATCCCATTCTAGGCTGACACATTAGGCACTTGAGCTCAAACAAATGAAGCTGCGGAGTAGACATGATCCCTCTACCTTCTTCTTTATTTTCTCTAGTATTTTCTTTAAAAAATAGTTATGTGCGTTTGAGGACAAATATTATTTTTTTGGTTGGGTGAAGTCTAACTTTTTTTATGTTAGCATTGATATTCATTTTTTTTGTTTATTTGGGTTGTTCCGTTTAAATTAAGTTTATCTAGTCTTTGTGGTTGTTTAAGCTTATGGATCCCATTTTGATTTAAATTGTAAAATTATTTTCACCTTCCAAAAAATTTAAAATTTTAATCAAAATTTTTTAACCTCTTGTATGTGCTTAAATGTGGTTGTTCATTAGAAAATTTGAGTCTCGGTTTCGGTCAATACGAATGACTGGAATAGTTCTTTCAATCTAAAGAACATGAAACTACGACGATGATGAGACCAAATAAAGTTACATAGACAATATGTGAGGTCTTTGCATCGCTATGTGACTATCCATGTGTCAAATTGATTCTCATCTGATGAATTGCATATTATGTAAAATTTAAAGTCTTGTTTGACGTAAGTATTGATGCCTTTCTGTGATAAGCTTACCTTGAACCATGAATGACAACACCTAGAATTTTCTTCGTTTTTCCAGCAACCTAAGTAATGCTCTCTCTTTATATGATCTTCGGAAATTTTGTAGAGTGTGAGCCCATTTGATATCTATCTCTTTTGTGACCTCCCTTATGAGTGTTTGAGCCGATATTGAATAACATTTGAGCCTTAACCTTCTTTGGAAGAAATTTGATGATGACTAGACCCTTCTTAATCCATCTACCTTAATCCTCATGAATGATTGATCTTATTTAAATAGTCAACAAAGGCCAAAAGTCTAAGTTGTAGGTGTGGTGAAAAGAAAACGCAAAAGTAAAAGAAGTGCAAGGAAAGTCTCCCTTAATCCATTTTGTTGCGAACATTATGAAACCCTCTATTTCTTAAAAAAATAGAAAAGAACAAAAACAACAATAAAAAAAGAAATAAAAAAGAAAGATGTGGAATAAAGTACAATAGAAAAAGGGTTTCCAAGTAATTTGTGGTAGTGTAAAGTATGATGACTTGTGAGCACTAGAAAAGATGAGGAAGGAGAGAGAAAGGAAGCGTCTTGAACTCCATAATTCATAACGATATTTAGTCATTAAACCTAAATGACCATACCTTCGCACTATTCCCCATAACAAGTCTTAGAATGACCATTTTGATGATGAGAAAGTTCAAAATAAATATCGACTGTAAAATAAGGGCAAACCTATGAGTGAAAGCACACATTGTATTCCTCTTTCAAAGAATCAGCGTTGAATCTGATTCCACAATTTTAAACTTTTATACCCCTTTCTGTGAAAATTGAATAATCATTTGTATGAAGTGATTAAAATGCTTTTGTGAAGCTTGAATTGTGATTTGAATGATATAATGCGAGCCTGACAATCTTTGGTAATAGTTTGTCACAACTTGAATGTTTGAGTGCATTATTATTCCTTGCATAAGTAATTTGAGACTTGTTGTGTATATTCATGATTGAGTCTTATGTAGCACTATTTGAGACATCCTTTTTGAACTTATGAACCAGAGTTTTACTTGAGAACTAGAAAAAGGTTAAGTTGGGGTGTTAATGAGTCCAGAATATGGACTCATTTAGAGTTATATTTAAATGGAAATAGAATCCTTAAATGATTAGCTTATCTTAATATCTGATGAAAACTTTTAAGTTTGAGGTATATGAAAATTGAAGGAAAGCATGTAATCTATGTCGGAAAAAAGGACAAATTATGTTGAAAAGAACGAAGAAATGAAATCCTTAAGACGGCCTAGTCCAGTAGGCAGATCGCCAAAGATGTTGCTTCACCTTTTGTTCTAGTGTGTGGACCCCTGAAGGAAAGGATCAAATCTACTTAACAAAGAAGTAGTCGGCTCGTCGTCGTGCAGCTCCACATAGCAGTACCATATTTCTTAATGGACCAAAGCACGACGATGTTGAAGGTTGTATTATAAGGCGGTCAACTACAGCCGAGTCTGTCGATGATTCTGATTAACGTTGCCGAACGATCCACTACAACACAAATCTAAAAACTATAAATACTACTTAGAGTTGTAATTTTTAGAGATTCGAACATTATTATTATTTTGTGTCATGAATATTAGATTTTCTCATTTTTACTCTAAGATCTTGAGGGTTTTGAAGACTTGAAAAAGAAGAGGGTTTCATCTATTTCAATTTTAAAGTGGGTCTCTTTGATTCTTCTTGCTTTGCCTAAATTAGGACTTATTTTCTCATACCCATTTGGTTTTAACATCGTTGAAGGTATAATTTTATTTCTTTATGTGTGGCTAAAAAATCCATTCTTGGTTTGTGATTTTGCAAATATGAGTTCAGATTGTTGTTGTGTATTGCTTGCTGATAATTTAATTTTAGTTTGATGGTGATTTCGTCTAGTAGTTGTCAAAAAATTTGTAGTTGCAAGTACAATTTTATTTATGTGTTTTTGCATTTCTCGAGCGAGAAGTCGTTCAAATAATACTGCTAACTTGATGGCCTAAGGACAGGGTCAACATGAGGTTCATCTCTTTAGAGTGATCCCTAGTCCAATATCCTAACACTTATCTGGAAAAATTGAGTGGGATAAGGTATAGGTTTGTCTTCATGTGGCAAGTGGGTGTAAGAGAGGAACTCATTTGAAATAGTAAGTTGCTCGAGAGAAAACTTATTTCCTCATAAACCTTAGCCTACTCACTACTACTCTATAAATCTTTTATTAAGAGAATGCATCCAATAATTTAAATTAATCCATATTGCGGTCACACCCAAAGAATTCTTCATCTCATTTCTTAGATTTACGTATTAATTTCAATTTTTTTTACACTTATGATAAAACCCCCCCTTTTGATATTTGACGCTTGTGTCATCCCCTCTCAAATTTATAATACATTAGTAGGTAATTTATTTAGCAACTACTAATTAGAATGGGATTTCAGTTATCTATCAATTTTCACGACCACTCCCTTAGGACACGACCCCAACCCTTGGTTGGGTTACATTACTATCGCATAATTGTAAAAACTTGTTCTGGAAGTTGTGCCGTTGAACACGCAAACATCAGTATCCTATAGGTTTGTTTAAAATGGTTGAAGTTGCATTGATATGTCCTCTGTTGGTATATGAGGCTATGTAGAAATTTCAGCTTATTAGAGAAAGGTCAAAATGGCTCAAATTCAGCAAACATCCTCTGTCGATTTTAGAAGAAGAGACCTTTAGTTTTATGTGACTGAATAGGTCTATTTTAATATTTTACCAATGAAGGGTGAAGTCATATTTTGAAAGAAAGGGAAGTTTAGTCTCCGTTATGTTGGATCATAACAAAATTTCAAGCATATTGGTAAATTTGCTTATGAACTTTATTGCCTAATGTCTTGGACTTAGTATATCCAATTTTTCATGCATCATTGTTGAATAAATGTGTTGATTAATCGATATCTATAGTATGATTGGATAGTCTTCACATAAAGGATTTTCTTTTTTAATGTAGAAGTTATGGTTGAGGTCTAAGACCAGCAAGTTGGGAGGTTGAGAAATAAAGTAATTGCTTCTGTGAACATTATCCGGAGGAATAACATGGTTTAGAGTGCTACTTGGGAGGGTGAGGCTTACATGATATCACATTATCGTCATATATTTCCTTTTTGTCCTTCTCTAGCTTTAGATATTTATTCCCTAATTGTTTACTCTGCTGGTATCATGTGTCTTACATATTCCCATGATTTCCTCATTAATGCATGTTCATACAAAATTTGATTTTTGAGAGAATGAAAAGTCTTTGTTGATTTGTTCAACTTTTTTTACATTTAAGTATGAGGTGCATATAAAACTTATGCAATTATTGTTTGAACATGCTTGGTGAGTTTAGATTAGGACTCATATAGGATTTTATTTATATATGTTTATTGTCCTAAAAAAAATTTTTGTGCCAATAACTTATGTAAACCCCTTGATATAAAGGTATACATGTTGAAGAACAAACTAAGGACTCTAATTTACAAAAAGGAACAAAGTACGCTCAAATAACGAAGAAAATTAAGCTTAGTGATCGCCACATCTACATGGGGAGTCACCGAATGGCAAACTGAAGGCCTGAAGTTCCTGTCTGCTAGGCCCTATCGGAAAGAACAAAGTTTGAGAAATAAAGGAGCAGTCGATGAATTGCCGAGCGGTTCCATGTTCCATGAAGGATCACCCAAAGTTACAGACCTTGAGGAGGTGCAATGCCAAGACAAAAAGGCGATGAAAGTGACCATAGGGCAGCTCGCTGAGTGGTTCGTGAGCTCAACATACTTCGCCAAGTCACTTTTCGCAGCACATTTTTGATAGTTATAAATAATTTTTTGAACATTTAGTTTAATATTAATTATCATAAGCTCTGAAGAATTGAAATTTTTTACTTTTGAGATATTGGAATTAGGTCTTTGAGATCCTCCAAATTGGAGCATTGTAAGGAGGAATCTAATCTTACCCAGGTTATGGAGACTCAATTTTGCTATGGTTATTACCTTTTTAAGATATCTAGCTAAACCACAATTTTTGGGGTGTCATAATATGATTATGGACTGATTTAATTTATGGGTATTTCTACTTGTTAGTTTAAATGCAATTTAGAAGTGAGTTTAATCATTAATCGTGGTTTAATATAAGAATTGTAGGATCAAATGCAGTTCTATACTTGTGGTTTTTCCTTCCTGGAGATAAAACTTTTGAAACTAAAATTTTTTATTTATGGTATGTGCGTTTTGAGTAGACATGGGACTAGCTCGAGAGAGTAAATCCTAGACCCAACCCTACACTTTCAGCTCAAGTGAGTGAATGGACTAAGGTGTGGGATGTTCTTGTTTTGCATGCTTGTTAATGTTAGAGAGAAGTTAACTTTATTTGGGGTTAATTGTTCAAGAGAAAGTTTAATACTTCTATAGTCTAGCATACATTTTAATATCTAGCTATTTCCAAATACTTGCAATAACACATTTGTATATATTATCCTATAATTCAACACATCCCAACAACTTGTCTCATTATAGTTATTTTGTATTGTTTGTCACTGTTTGTATTTCATAATTAAAACCTGTAACAACCCTCATGATTAACTAGGATAAACTAGAGTGTCCAATGTGTTTCAAGATTTAATAACTTGTTAATAAGGTGTGATATAGATTTTAATGGTTGGTTTGAAGAAGTTTGAGGTAAAACTTCAAAGGAAGACCATTTGTAAAATAGTCTTTTGTGTGCTTGTGTGCCTTTGCATGTTTTATGTGTTTTTATGTAGCGTTTGGAGTCTAAGATGAGTTGAAGAGACCCTAGAATATATATGGTCATGATTAGGGACGAAAAGTGCGGGTACGACTCCCCTAGGACCACTCTAAAGATCTTTCGGGAGGACCAAAATGTTTCCCAAGAAGCTGCTAAGATATCCTCATTGACGTCTGCCTTTGATGCCTTATAAACCAATCGTCGCCCTGTAAAAATGGGATGTATCTCCACACATTGTTGTAGGAGCTTAAACCCAAAATGAGGGGTCTCTAACAAAAACTACGGAGCAATAGGATGACTCATCGTCATGTTGATGCACCGTCAATGGAGGCCTTCGTTTGGCACTTGCAATTTTCCTGCAGGGTCTCTACCATCCTACCAATTCACCCCACATTCTAATTATGTGAAAAATGGTTATTTTAGGTGTTTTGATGTATTTTATGTTTGTTTAATCACCTAGACCTATACTTAGATTTCCTTTATCAAAATCAATACCTCCCTTCCAAATAAAGATCTCTCAAGACTCCATGGGAGCTTAAACCCAAGGTTAAGCTAGGATTGAATAATTCCAGTGATTCCTCCATCAATTTCGTGGGATTTCTACTAGTAAGGTATGATGATTTCATCCTTGACTCTTCTCTTGAATATTCCAAAGGCTTTTCAAAAGACCTCAAAAACCATAAAACCTTTTTCGAATTCTAAGCATGAGTTCTTGCATTAAAAGGTTTAAATTTATGGTTTTATGAAAAAAAAATTCCATGAAGCCATGTATTCCTTAAATTCCTAATATTGTCTCTAAAGTGATTGTATTGATTATGATCTAATTAGGTTGAATTCATGTGTATATTCCTTAAATTCCTAATATTGGCTCTAAAGTGATTGTATTGATTATGATCTAATTAGGTTGAATTCATGTGTATATTGTTATGGGCTATTTAATTACATGTTGATCATTATTGAATTGTTCATAGTTGCCTTATAATATTGATAGGTATATTGGGTTTTGTTTAATCATTGATATGGATAGATTGTTGGTCTAGTCTTATAAGCATTGTAATTAGTAAGGTCTCTTGTTTTGTGAAATTATTGGAAAGGCTAATGAACGGTGATTGTGGCTATTGTAAGGTGGTGATTTGACCTAATTCCCTTATTTAATGTAGAATTGATATCGAATTGCTATTGATTTGTATGGTTAACTTATGGTAGTGGCTTTTAATAGTTATAAATATTATGAACATGGACTTGTCCGCATTATTATGTGAATTGTGGTGTTATCAAGTTATGGTATATGTGAATATGTAAAGTTAAGATTTTCATGTGATATCTATATGATCTAGTATGGGTGCTATGATGATATGAATGAAACTACTAACTCTCCAGTTGTTGATATATGATGATGAAAGACTAAGAAGTGTAGTTATAGAATGATGTTTTATCTTGTTATGGTATACTTAGTTTTCCCTACTTCGTACTTGAATGGTATTGAATGAGTGTATGAATAAATGTCTAGAATCGGTAAACCTAAAGTAGGTACCCTTCTATGAAAGACTTAAGTTAAACTTTGAATATCAAAATGGGTTAATATTGAAGTGAACCGGATAGAGCTAGCATGGTACCCGTTTCATAAATGAACTATCTTAATGAACCTTGATTGGTAGACCCTGTTGGATCCATTCTTTGTTGTGGTATTATATGTTAGTAGGGCTTAGGGATGATACCTTCTCGAATACTCTTATATGAATAAACTTACTCAATGAGAACCAAGGAAAAGCACTGTGTGTATATGCTTAAGGTTGTAGCTCTATTCGTGTATGAGACTACAGTACAAAGAAGCCTTCCGATATCCCCTAAACAATGTGCCTACATGGGATGTGTCCTAAGTTATACCTTTGGCAAGTAGAACACCTTACATGGTGTGGGGTTTTATGACACATAATTCCATACCTAGCTAGGATGGTCTATGCTAGTTAATGCCTATTCTCATCATGTGGGATGTGCACTCTAGTATTTGATAGATTCTACAACGTGTAGGTAGTGGAATTGGATGCTGTCTAAAGATGGAACAAGTAGCCTTTTAAGATGCATAGAATGAGTTCCCTAGGTATTCCAAGACCATTATGTGAAGTCCCCTAATTTTTAAGTGGTCTCTTAAATGGATTTAATTATTTATTTTCACTTAGTAAAGGTATGTGAAATAGAAAGGTTATTACCTAGGGTAGCTTTGAGGATAACTTAGGTATGCTTGAAAAGGGTGTATGGACGGTCACTTTATGCCTTACTTTGTTGGGTCTTAGAGTAACCATAGTTAGAGAGTCTAAATGATGAAAGGTCTTACTTTTTTGAATATGGAATATGTATTATATGAGATTGTTGATTTGTATCATGTTTCATAAACTCTTATGATGAAGGTTTTTATCAAAATAGCATAAAAAACATATCTTTAATTAAATGTTCCTTTTTGCATGTTCACCATACATAGTGAATTTATTGTGCTAATTCCATATTTTTCTGTATGTCTACAAGTGTAGGTGGTGGCAAGTAAGTATTTATTGAATTTGAAGCTTGGGAAGTACATTTTACTCAAGATTGTTATGTTCTCATATGGTCGAGGACATGGACTTAATTCTAGTTATCTCTTAATGAAAAACTCTGTATTAGATATAAGTTTTCTATTAATGAAAGAGTTGTTACCCTATGATATTGGCAAGTATCAATGATTTCTTATAATGAGACTTAGTTTCTTTGTTACGTATTATAAAATAGTTTCCTTATGGAGTTTCTTGTGTATATTTTTAATTCCTCAATACTTCTTATATTTATGTGCTAAAAGAATGATAAGAGGCTTATACAAGACTTCCAAGAGGTCAAGTACGTCATGTTACTTGCAGGGGGTACTTCCCTGTTGTGACAAAACAAAAACCTCCAACTTGGCATTCATATCACCCCTTAATTTGAATGATGCTTTTATTCGATAATTTTTATTTCTATGACTGATTTGATCATGTAGATATTTCCCAATTGAATATTTTACAAATACTTCTCCATGAGGGATTTGACCCCAACGAATTTAGTTGGGTTATTTACTGACTAACCATCCTTGATGCTTAGAATTGGATGAAGTTTCGTTGAAGCGTTCATCAAAATGGCTCCGCTGCTAGGGAGTGGTGTTGATTTAGATTTTGTTCGTGAATTTGAATTTATAAATTTTAGTCATCATTGATTCTACTTATTTTAAAATTTGATTTGTCTTGCTGTTTTAGAATAGATGAAATGAATATGTCTTGCAGAAACGGTAGCCTAGTGAACGAGCCTTCTTTATGGATAACATAATAAAGTTCAAGCATTTGGAGAATGACTAAATTCATTAGTTGTGGCTCAGGTTTAAGACATTACTGATGCATTGTCCTTCACATGTATCCCACATAAGATGCTAATGGAATATTTCTATAAATTTCATGGTCATTCGTGTACCATGAGTTTACAGTATTTTTGATACATGTAACGCAAGAGTTGTGTGCATTCGGACACATTTAGCATTGTTTTTAATGTGTTTTTTCTTGTCTTTGGTTGGAAAGAAGTTCAGATGCGAAGAATTGAAGACATGGTTGAGAGAAGTGTAGAAATGGAGACCTACGGACCGTAGGTCAAGTTACGCCCCATAGATAATGAACTTAGAAAGGAAGGCCTGGAATTGTTGAGGATCAGGGAAATCTTGACGAATTGTGGAACCACGAGGGTGACTTATGGACCATATAGTGATCTATGGACCGTCATTTATCTCCATCAAAGTGACTAGAAAAGGAGTTTGAGAAACTGATGCAAAAAATCTAGGAGTAAAATGACCCAGTGGAGTAACGGACCACCTTTTGAATTACAATCTGTATATCTGGATTGTCAATGTCAACTGCGAGATTAAGGATTTTATAGAATGTAAAACTGCCTCTGTCCATAGCCACGGAAGGGGCCTGCGGACTGTTAACAGACTAATGGACCATAGGTCGGTGTTGTAGATCCAAGACACATCTGAGAACATTATTTCCTTATTTTATGTCTTTTATATTTAGGATTAATTTTTCAATACATAGGGCATGTAATCCTCTTTTGTGGTGGTTAGACATTATTCTTCTTGTTTAGTTACTCCTTTTGGAGAATAACTTGCAAATTTTTGCAATTGTTGATTTCTAAAGTATGTTTTGAAGATTTTTGCTTAACAATAAAAATTGACATTATGGGTTTATTCTTATTATTACGTAAGTTCATGATTCTTCCATCCAACACTATGAATTGTGTTCTTGCTAATATGGGTAACGAAATCCACAAATATGGTTGTGGGAACAGTGAACGATTAACTAAGTATGAATAGTAATTAAACAATTTTTGAATAGTGTTATTGCATTCATTGATAATTATTTCGTTTAGAAGTCTTTTTAATGGTGGCCAATGTTAGATCTCGCTGTATAGCTATTTGCCGGACTAATGAGGTAGTTAATAAGAAAAAAATTATCAAACATATATTTATTTTCATACTATCTAATGGTGTAGTGTCGATTAGTGAGAGGATGAAAACTATGTCATACATCGATGTGATGTCTAATATGAGGTAAAGGTAAGGGTTACTAAATTATATACACGTAGTCGGACCAAGGTGCGGGGTAAATTTCTTAAGATGTCGTACCATGGATTTGAATATGCCTAACTTTTCACTTTGCCTGTAATGCACTAGGAAGGGTTGCGATTAGTACGATTACAGTGCTATGAACTTGTGGGGAACACTTCTGCCCTAGTTATTTTATAATCTTTATATCAACTAAAGTTTTAATCTTGCTCACTTATTACTTATATAATTTTCCAAATTTATTTCACGAATCCCCTACCTTTCTATTACTTGTTTCTGGAAATACATTTGCTAAATAATAGAATCGTTGATTAAGATTAAGTCTAAACAATTTTCATCGATGGATAAACCCCAACCTACAAGTTGGTTTCTTTACTTGATAATGATCACTTATGTTTCCTTGAAGATGTTTAATTTGAGCGTATGACTCCTAAAAATAATGTAGTGGCTGAAAAATTTCTCTGGGTAGTCTTACACAAAACCTCTACCCAATAATAGCACAACTCCTCGATCACATGACTAAGACCAAGAAAGATACAGAGATGGACAAGAATCTGGCCACACCTTTGACTCAACTGGATGTCCTGGCCAAAAACTTAATGGAACTGAAAGAAATGAACAAAAATAAGACAGGTTAATTCCCCCATATGACCGTAGGAATTTCAAGGAGTAAGATAGTGGGAATATAGAAGATATACTATTACTCAATCATCACAAAGTCAAAAAACACAATAGAGCACTAAAAGAAGTAACTCAGAATATCTCAATGTTGAATCAGATGACTGTTTCTCATTCCATGTCGATTCAGTTACTGGATACCCTAATAGGTCATTACTTGTGTTGTCTCTAGCCAAGACACCAAAAGGGGTTGCCTAGTGATATTATTGAAAACCCCAAGAACGAAACTTAAGTGTGCACTTGCGTCGTGCCACAACGTTAGCTAAGGCCTTTTTTTGTGGAGACCTAAGTTTTGTTTTGTTTTTTTTTTTTCTTAATATGTAGTGTGTTGATTGTGCAAGTGAAAAAATTGAATGACTTTGAAATATACAGTATTGCGAGCAAAAATTCCAATGGGCGTCCCAACAATTAGGTCGGTGATCCCGACATGGACCACCATACTGCTAAAGAAAATATGCATTTTAGTCTATTAAACTTAGTGACACTATAGATAAGGTTGTGAATCATTGAACAATTTTGTGAGCCTGACATTTCTGCCATTCGGACCACCAAGTGAACTAGAGGTCCTGTTAAAATTTACGAGATAAATAACAATTTTCCATTCCGGCGAGGAGAAATATTGTAACCGAAAGGGCGAGAAAAGGACTGTTTCTAAAAAGCCAAAGGTTTAATATTTCATAAACTTTCACGTTCTCTCTCTTTTTAATTTCATACCATCCCACATGCACCCTATATTTCCCATATTTTGGCATTTTACCACACTTTAGTCGTTCATTATGTTCTTGGAGTTGGATAATTTGCCACCTAGCTTTAACAATTCATTTATTCAACATTAAAGGTTGGTTTTCCGAACTGTAAATTTGTAATTACCTCTTAAATTCACATAAAATGATATTGTTTTTATTGATCTCTTAAACTATATTTGTGTTCTTTTTTACCTATTTTAATTTTGAAATAATTTCGTAATTACCTAAGTTGTTAATTTCCCGAATTACATCTGTAAAATTGATCGAAATCTTATGGGTTTTGGTTTATGGTTGTTTAGTCTAGTCAGGTTAAGTTTGAGTAACCGAAATTGTGCTTAATGATTAACTTTGGGCAATGATGGAGTGTTTGACATCATTTTTAAAGGATAAAGTAATTAAATGGCCAATTTTGACAAAACACGGGGAAGTCTAAGTACCTCGGTGGCATGTATATTATGGGTCTTGCTGTTATTTAGAATGTGTGTTATTTAATTTGTTTTGAGGGGTTGTGGGGTGATTTTTAAAGTTGGGGTTTAAAATAGGCTTGTTGGGTGGTTTATGCATGCCGGATCGAGCTCACATAACCACTATGCGGTTTACTGAATCCCCATTCATCGCATTTAACTTCATGGCTTCTAATAATTTTTGTTATGTAACATTCGGCGATAATTCTTAGTGCATCGAGTGCACTCGTCGAAAGTCTTGTTCGGTCGTCTATCCTCTTCCCCTAACCTATTAAACACGTCATGACCTTTGGCAGGCTAGTATGTGCTCGCCGAATGATGTCGGCGATTCACCTTTGTTACAACCCTAAAATAAAGAACTAGGTTATACTAGAGTCTATCATGTATGTTATCAGTTATGAACTAGTTAATAAACTGATGGATTATATTTTTGGAGGGCAGTTTATGGAGTGTCAAAGTCAAAGTTTAAAGAACGAACAAAACATTTGAAAACTAGTCTTTTGTGTGTTAGAGTTTCCATGCAAGTCTTTCATTTTTTTATGTGTTTTTTGGAGTTTAAAATAAGTGGGTACGACCCTAACACCTAGATGGCCATGTTTAGGGTCAAAATGTCTGGGTACGATTCCCCAAGGACCAACCTATTTTTTTGCCAAACAAGCTGCCCAATGCAGGAAGTTTTGTTCTTGGAAGAAACCAGTACGTGTCGCGGACTTGCTTAACCTTAGGCCAAATGTTTGGTCCACATTGTGGACATGTCGTGGACTCTAGTGTCCAAAAGTTTATTTTCAAAAATCTCGAGGGAACACCTCTAGGACGCAGACTAGTTCCCCGACGATAATTCTAAAAACTTAAGTTGAGTTTGACTAATCTAAAAGGGGCCTTTTCATGTAGATTTCTTTTGGGTAATTTTGGGGTCTATTATATGCTAATTTTAGGTCATCATACAGTCCTTCCCCCCATATAAAACACCAAACCCTATATTAGAAATTAAAATTTCAAAATCCTCAAAAAGTTCTTCTCTTCTAAAATTCTCTCAAGCCTCTATTGAACGTCATGGTCTTGGAGCTTCTAGGAAGGATAGGTTCAACTTATTTATACTCAAATTTCGTTGGTATATTGAAGATTAACGTATGGTATTTCTTTATATAAGTCTTTCTATCACTTTAGAGCCAATTTAAAAGTAATTTCAAAGATCTTAAAGTAAATCAAAAAGTTCACTTTTCACTCTAAATCATGGGTTCTTGAATGAAATGATATAAAATCATTAGCTATGATGTTATTGATGTTAAATTGATGTCTTCCAATGAAAAACTCCATTAACCCTTGATCTTCTAAAAACCATAAATTTGACTTATGAAGAGGGTCGATTGCATATATGTAATATTGCTGAAATTGTTATTATAATGATTTGTATAGTTGACTTCTATGGTTAATTATTATATTATATTGTGAATAATTGGATATCTAAGGAAGGGTGATCGCGCTTATTGGAAGAAAGTTGACGGAATGCACTTAGTTAATTTATAGTTTATATATGATTGATATTTATTTGTATGGTCCACCTAAGGTTGAAGTGCTTATGTGTTTTATATGATTATGATCTTGTACTTTTGGGCATTATTATGTGAATTGTAGTAGTATCATATTAGGGTTCATGTGAAGGTATAATGTGACTTTGTTATATGAAGTAATTTAACTATATGCAAAGGGTTATGGCTTAGATGAATGTATAAAGTGAAGGATGATGTGATGTCTATATGGTCTTGTATTGGTGCTATAATGTTGTTATTATTCTCTAATTGATATTATATCATAATGAAGGACTAAGAAGTATCCTTATATAATGTTGTTGTGTCTTGATTTGTAGACTAGGTCGCTCTTCTTCATACATGAAGGTTATGTGAATATGTGATCTCTTGATTTGGTATGATTAGGCACCCTTGTCATGTATGTGTACGGATGAATGTAAGCTAGGATTTTTAGACCTAAGGTGGTGACCTTATATGAAAGACTTATATAGAACCTTAAATATGAAAAGAGGTTAAGAATGTGAAACCTTGAATATGAAAAGAAAGTTAATATTGAATACTTGATCGGTAGACCGTGATGGTTCCCTTCTTGAGCGGAATACTTTACTTAGAGGTAGGTTGGCTGGAATGGCATGAAATCATCTCGTTGAAAGTAATAAGAGCTATCCTCATAGACCTTGATTGGTAGCCCTAGCGGACCCTTTCTTTGTAGTGGTATTGTGATTTGATAGAACTAAGAATGGTACCTTCTAATATTCCTTGATGTGAATGAAGTTACTCTATGAGAACAAAGGATACGCAACGAGTTGATAAGCTTGTTGTTTTATCTCTACTTGAATATGAGACTACAGCAGAAAGAAGCCCTTGATATCCCTTAACCTTTTGACAACATGCGATATATCCTACTTCTACTTTTTGCAAGTATAACACCCTCCACGGTGTGGAATCCTTATGACACTTGAATACATATCTTGGTAGTGTGTTCTATATCAGTTAATGACTATTATCATCATGTGGTATGTGAACTCTACTCTTGGATAGGTTCTAGAAACTGTAGATAGTGGATGGGATGCTATCTACATATGGAACGAGTAGGCATTGAAGATGATAGGTGAGTTTCGTAGGTTTTCCAAGACCATTAGATGAAGACCCCTAATTGGTTACTTGTCTTTCAAATGTCTTAAATGGATAATGGTGACGTAGTTAAAGTATGTTGAACAAAAAGATTCTTATCTAGAGTAGCTTTCAGGATTGTTTAGGTTTGCTTGAAGGGGGTGTATAGGCGGTCTCTTCATGTCTTACGTAGGTGAGTCTTAGATTAACCTTAGGTTGAGGGTCGAAATGATTTAAATGCTTATTCATCAATATGGTACTAAGTGTTATGTGATGGAAAGAAATATTTACTTTAGGTCTGTTGAGAATCATCTAGATGTGTGTGAAAGGGTCGTATGAGCAGCCGATTCATATCAGACTTAGGTGGGTCTTAGAATAACCTTTAGTAGGGGATCTAAATGCTTAAATTGAATCTAAGTGATTATTTTCATATATTTTTAATTATTTGGTTATTGTCTTGTTTGTGATCGTTAACTTATATTATGTCCCTTAAACTCTTATAACGAAGATTTTTATCTTATGTCTTGAAAGCATGTTTCTATACTAAATATCCCTTTTTCATTGTTTTTGCATGGTTTCCCTACTTAATGCCTAAAATTTTCTAACCCTTCTTTTCCCTTTTTCACAAAAATGTAGGGATTGAAAGTCTTGATATGCCACGGATGATCGATAGGTTTCTAATGGATGAAGATGAAGTTTTGCTGATTCCACATAGATTCTAGGACAAGACCAACATGTTCTTTTTATCTATTATAGTCTTTATTCTAAGTGTTGCATAGGCATAGTCCCGAATGTTGTATTCTAATGTATAAATGATTTAACGAGACATTGAAAAGGAAGAATGTTTTTAAAAGTCTTCAACTATCTAGTTAATGAAGACATTCTTCATGTGTGAAAAAAGTTTTAATTTCTTACTTATATGTAGTATTTTATCCACTGAATGATCTAAGAGTCTTGTATGAGACTTCTCGAATTCTTGTACGCATGGGTGCTCCCCGTTCGTTACAAACTAAGTCTCATAGCATAAGGTTATGGGAGAGTCTTAGGTTGTCTCAAAAACATCTACTAGAGTATTATTCATAATGTCAAGCGCCCCACATTATGAATAAACAGCTATTAGGTGCTAAGAAAGTTTGACTTCTTCATTCTGCTAATAATGCCTATGTTTTTTTATTTATGATGTCTTTCCCTTTTTCCTTATGTGATGGTCCTTAGAGTGTGGCCTATGAGGAGTTTTCTTGTAGATGTTTAAGGAGAGCAAAAGAGGTTATGTGTGACGTGTTAGATGGGATATGAAATGTTATGAAGATGATCTTATAATAGATGAGTTGCCTTATGATGGTGAGTCTTGGTGTTACAAATGTACATGTATGATGAGTAAGGAGATATGATGTTTGCTTTATCCGGCCTTAGAGAGGGAGGAAGTGATATTTGAAAGAGTAACTTTTGAGTTTCTCCTAGAAGAGATGTGCTGGCTAGATGAAGAGAATTTTGAGATTTTTCAATGTTCATGACATAGGCTTGATTGATGTTGTTGTTTCATGAGGTTTAGTTAATTGAACAGTTGGGTGAGAATGGTGTTCAAAGGTTTGATGGTTTCTTGATGGAGTTCTTTATAGTATGTTTATGTTGACCTTATATGGGTTTCTCCTAAGTGAGGGATTATGTGAATAGTAAAGGTGTCGGGAGTGAGATATCCTTATATTTTCTTTATGTGCAGATTAAAGCCAAAAACTAAGAGTTCCTAGTATCTCGGTTCATGTTGGAGTCTTTTGTGAAAAATGAGTTTCCAAATATTTTCCTTATGATATGCGTGATTTAGTTGAATTATTGTTAAATTTGAAAATGAGTTTTCATGCATTTTATTCCCTCATGTTCGGGTGCATTTAGTGTAGATTGTCTATTTGCTTCATAAGGTTAAAGAGTGAGAATGCATATATGTTGCATGAGTTAATTTGTTGATTATGCCTTATGTGTTATTGAGAAAGTTGCATGTTAATAGTTTATGAAGAAATTTCTTTGAATGTTCCTTATTTATATATTGCATTATTATTCTTTGGTGCGAAATTTCATGATGTGCCTAGTAATGTTTAAATGAGCATTATGGAACTTGGAGAAAGAAGTTCCTCCAATAACATTAGAAATGGTAAAGAATAAATGCATAAGGAGTTGGTAAATGTAGTTCATCTCTATTAATGCATGAAGTTGTTTGAGTCTATTGTATGTGGAGTTGAGGTTCCTCATAGCTATGTGTATTGTGTATGATGTGGTATTTATATGATCTTATAGTCTTAAGTATTTATCGCTTTAAATTTTTTAAAGTGTAACAAGTGTCATTCGAGGATGAATGTTTTTCTAAATGGGGGAGAATGTAACAAGCCTAAAAAAGTGGAATAGGTTAAAGTAGAACATATCATCTGTATTATGGGTTAAGAACTAGTTAATTAGGTTTTAAAATGATGAATTATAGATTTAGAGGGCAGATTGTGGAGTTTGAAAGTCAAATGTTGAAGAACGATCAACACGTTTGGAAACTAGTCTTTTGTGTCCTAGTGTGTCCTTGTATGTTGTGCATTTTTTTATGTATTTTTTGGAGTTTAAAATGAGTAGGGATGACCCTAACACCTAGATGGACATTTTTAGGGTCAAAAAGTCCAGGCACGACTCCCCAAGGACAAACCTAAGGGTCTTTGAGGAGGACCCAAACATTTGCCAAACAAAGTGTTAAAGACAGAAAGTTTTTTTCTTTGAAGAAACCAGTCCACGTAGCGGAATTAGTTCACAATTGGTCCACATCGCGGATATGTTGTGGACTCTACAGTCAGAAGTGTATTTTCAAAAATCTTAATGGAAAAACTCTGGGACGCGGACTTGTTCTCCAACGATAATTTTAAAATTTAAGTTGAGTTTGACTTATCTAAAATAGGACTTTTAATGTAGGTGTATTTTTTGGTATTTTGGGGGTGTATTATATACTGATTTTAGGTCATTATACACTCATTCCCTATTAAAAACCCCAAACCCTCAATTAGAAATCAATATATCAAAACCCTAAATAATTTCTTCTCTTCCGAAATTCTTTCAAGCCTCCGTTGAAGGTCAAGGTCTTGGAGCTTGTAGGAAAGATGGGTTCAACTGATTTCATATCAAATTTCATTTGGTTCTTCAAGATTATGGTACGAGTTATTTATCTAAGGCTTGCTATCACCTTATAGCCAATTTCAAAGTGATTTCAAAGATCTCAAAGTATATGAAGAAGTCCTATTTTCACAATAAGTCATAGGTTCTTGTATGAAATGATTTCAAATGATTAGATATGATGTTATTGATGTTAAATTGATGTTTTCAAATTAAAAGCTCCATGAACCCTTGATCTTCTCAAAACGCTAAATTTTTCTTAGGAAGTGTGTCTATTTATTATGATCTAATGTTGATGCTATTGTTATTATAATTAGTTGTATAGTTGATTTATATGGTTAATTATGCTATTATATTGTAAATTGCTGGAGATGTTCAACAATGCTGATCTTGTCTATTGTAAGAAGGTAAGTTGATCTAATTCCCTTGGTTAATGTAGAATTGATATAGAATTGCTATTGATTGGTCTGGTCAACTCATGATGACGGTGCATATGTTATGTATATGATGATGATCATGACCTTGTCATCATTATTATGTAAATTGTGGTAGTTTTATGTTAGGGTTCATGTGAAGGTATAATATGAAGTTGCTATATGAAATATTATTACTATATGCAAGGTGTTATGGCTTAGATGAATGTATAAAGTGAAGGATAATGTGATGCTTATATGGTCTTGTATTGGTGCTATAACCATATGATTCTTCTCTGATTGACATTATATGATAATAAAGTACAAAGTTGTGTCCTTATAGAATGATTTTGTGTCTTCATTGGTAGACTAGGTCCCTCTTTTTGATACATGAAGGTTATGTGAATATGTGATCTCTTGACTTGTTAGTCTTAGCCACCCTTGTCATGTAAGTGTATGAATGAATTAAAGTCTAGGAACGGTAGACCTAAGGTGGTTCCCTTCTATAAAAGACTTATATAGCACCTTGAATATGAAAAGAAGGGTAAGAATGTAAAACCTTTAATATGAAAAGAATGATAATATTGATATCTTGATTGGTAGATCGTAATGGTGCCCTTCATGAGCGGAATGATGGACTTAGAGGTAGTTTCGCGGGAACGACATGAAACCATCCCTAAAAAAGTCATAAGATATATTCTAATAGTCCTTCATTAGCATCCCTACTGGACCCATTCTTGGTAGTGGTATTGTTTGTTGGTAGAATTAAGAAATGGTACCTTCTAGATTACCTTTATGTGAATGAACTTACTCTATGAGAACAAAGTCAAAGCATTGAGTGGATATGCTTATGGTAGTAGAATAGCTCTACTTTAATATGAGAATAGAATACAAAGAAGCCCTTGATATGCTTTAAGCATGTCCCAACATGGGATGTGTCCTAGTTCTACCTTTGGCAAGAAGAATAGCTTCCACGGTGTGGGATCCTTAATATATCGCATTTCATACCTAACTAGTGTTGTCTATGTCGATTAATCCCTATTCTCATCATTTAGGATCTGTACTATATTATTTGATAGGTTCTAGAATGTGTAGGTAGTGGAATGAAATGCTATCTACACATGGCACAAGTTGGCCTTGAAGATGCTAGGATGAGTTCCCTAGGTCTTCCAAGACCATTATGTGAAGTCTCCTTATTGGTTACATGTCTCTTGAATGGCTTTGAATGAATAATATTTACTTAGTTAAAGTATGTTGAAGAAAGGTTCTTATCTAGGGTTACATTGAGCATTGCTTACTTGTGCTTGAAGAGGGTGTATGGGCGTTCTCTTTATGTCTTACCTAGGTGAGTCTTAGATTAACGTTAGATAGCGGGTCTATATGATATAGAGGATTACTTGATGAGTATGGGACTATGTTTTATGTGATGGAAAGGAATATCCTTTCTTTATCTGATCTTGAGAATCATCTAGGTGTGTGTGAAGGGGTTGTACGGGCGGCCGCGTCATATCTTACTGAGGTTGGTCTTAGGATAACATTTATTAGGGAATTCAAATGCTTAAATGGATTCTATGTCATTATGCTCATATCCTGTGGATTATTTGCGTATTGTCTTATTTTTTATTGCTGACTTGTATTATGTCTCTTAAATAATTATAACGATGGTTTTCAACAAACGTCACGAAAGCAAGTTTTAATTCTTAATGTCCCTTTTTCATGTTTTTGGAATGGCTTCCATACTCAGTGCATAAAATGTGCTAACCCTTTCTTTAACCTTTTTGACTAAAGTCTAGGAATTGGAAGTTTTGATATGCCATGGATGATGGATAAGTTTCTAAGGGTAGAAGATGATGTTTTGGTGCGTCCTCATTGATTCGAGTACAAGACCAACATGTTCCTTTATGACTTTTTATCTATATTTCAAGTCCTGTATGGGCTTAGTCCCAAATGTTGCATTCAAAAGTATAGATGGTTTAACGAGACATTGAAAAGGTAGAATGTATTTTAAAAGTCTCCCGCTTGCTACTTAATGAAGGTATTCTTCGTGTGTGAAGAATATTTAAATTCTTACTTATTTGTAGTATTTTTTGCAATGCATGATCTAAGGGCTTGTATGAGACTTCTCGAAGCCTTGTACGCCGGTAACTTCTAGGGGATGCTCCCTGATCGTTAAAGCCTTAAGTCTCTTCCCATCGCTGACAGGCAATGTTTCATGAATGTTTTTGGGCTAATATATTCAGTGAGCCCGATCTGGATCTCCAAAGTTATCCGGAGAATTGCCCATCTGTTAAACTATTTTTCTACAGTTTATTTGTTTGCACTTTTCTTGAACTATTTTTTCACTTTCTATTATTATTTTGTAGATATGGCTAGAATCAACTTCTGTATGTCGCCCCGCAATATAGAAAGGCGCATAGTTATCAACGAAGGGGCAGTTACCTCTTATAAGAAGTTAAAGAAAGAATCCCCAAAGGAAGTAGAAGGAAAGGGGTAAAAGCCCGTATTTGAGGTTCCAGAGCACAACTATTGCAGTGCGGGAGGATATTTAGAATCCCTAGTTTTATATTCTGAGTTGGACAATGACCAACCTCTGCAGTCCCAAATAGAAGAAATTCATGCTACGTCTCACCATGATTCGTCTAGAATTCAAGAGGATATATTCATCATTAGAATGACTTTGAAAACAATTTAACAATGAACCCATGGCTAGATTGACAGATAGGATTTTTGACCTAAGAATGATGTTGGAAAACCTTTGAAAGAACACCTTAGATGAAAGGTTAACTAAGGATCCAGAGTTACCATACCTTATAGGAATAAAAGCCCACGAAATTGCAGAAGAAAACCTTGAAAAACCTAACTCTTGCTTGAATGACTTCCATCTTCTCCCTTGGGTTAGAGAGAAGAACTTGGGGTTTTTATTTGGGGTTTTGGAAATAAGGGGTTAATGACTTGTTAAAAGCCCTTAAACTATTTATATTTAATGTATAAAAAATGTAAAATATACCCCAATTAATAAATATAAAAATAGAAATTATTTGAATTTACAAATTTGGGGCAGCCCACCCAGGGACCATGACCACCTTCACGTGGTCCTTGGGGAAGTGGACAACTTTCTCTTGCCAAGCCCTGCAAGCCAAGTTATGTCCAAGACCTCCTCCACGGACTGTGGTCAAGTCTACTGGCCATAAAGTGCTCCGTGAACTTTTAGGCAGTGAGCTGCAACTTTGGACAACATTGGCTCTTTGGCTATGGCTTGTTCCTTTTGGCTTGTCTTCAGCCAAGCACCTTCAACCACATACACAACGGTCCCTTATCCTCAATTTTGACATGTAATTTGACTTTAATTCAGTAAAATCATTCAACCATAGAATAAAACCACACATACCACATAGACACATACAAGTACATAGACGACTAGTCGTCGAACGTCTTGGTCGTTCCTTGACGTTCAACTTAAAAACTCTTTAAACCAATTATTAAAAGTTGTTTACAACCTTATAAAAAATTTATCAACTCAAACCACTCATGTGAGTCTCTAGTTTATCATAGTTTATTTTGAGGTGTCTTGACAAGAATGCTGCTTAACTGTGAGGAACTCACGTACCTTTGCCTCTCTCAGTTCTCAGGGAAAGAAACACCCCAAAAAGGCCTCCTCAAAAAAACTCCAACTCGAAGGTAGTGCATCTTCATCTCTACCATCTTTCCACTGATCATACCAAGTCCCAACAATACCCTTGAGTTCATAAGAATCTAGCTCAGCTCTCTCAGTGTCAGCAACATGCATCACCTCCAACTAAAACTAAGAACCAATGGCGTACTAATAAAGATATCCTCCGAAATGAAGGAAGACTCACCAACTGACTTTGAGTTTCTCACTAGATCAATGGTGTGCCAAATGCCAATCCTACTTACGTTTGTCTGCATCATTGAATGTACGAGTATGTAGTTTCAATTCTAAACAACAACAACTTAAGCTTGAAAAGGAGTAAAAAGGAACACTCACCTTCACTCTAATCAACTCATAAATAACTAACTCATTTCAATATAAGCAACTTAATAAGCAGTGCAATATAAATAAAAGTTGTTTGAAAATATTTTGTAATCTCTGAATGTATACTAGGATACAATTAACTCTGAGATATATGTAAAAATACAAATAAAATAATGTATATAAAAATACAATAACTTCTGTGGGAGTTTCTCTAATCAACAACCATCACTTAAGAGCTACAGTGATGATACAACTATCTACCTCACGCTGCCAGCGCATCCTATACCCGGCCAAGGGTATAAGATCTGAACTGCCTAATCGATCCACTAGTCTACTGTGAAAAGGGTTCATCTAAAAAGTATTACCATTTTCTACCATTGTTGCTAAATGGTCTTATGGAGATATGAATTATTTGAACTCATGCTCGTCCCCAGTTTGGTGCTCAATACTACTCCCAAAATATACTGGCTGTTATATTCTTAAAACATAATTTTTCTTTTGTTTGAGACTAGAGCTCAAAACTTAGCTCAAAGGCCCTCTTGGAAATCTTAGTTTCCCTGCTTGCTTCATTTTATAAAGCTATTACTCCTTTTTGAAAACTAGGCTGAAGGCTCTTTGGAATCAAAGTTTCCTTACTTGTTAAATGTGAAACATTTTAAATCTCTTTGGGGATACTTAGTCCCCATATACTTTTGAAGAAAGGAACTTCAACTTTACTTTTTACTCTTTACTTAGCTTGAAAATTGCGTCTTGATCAAAGTTAAAACATTTATTAAAAAATCTTGAAAACTTTAAGAACTTACTTTGACTTGCTTCTTAACTTTTAACATTGACTCTTAACGTTTTTGACTATGAGCTTAACGTTCCTTGAATTAGATTATGGATTAAAGTTTCATAATCTCATGTTTATGGATGATTTCATTATGTTTAGATGTACCTTAGAGTGTTGGAATCAACTATGAAACATGGGTAAATAACTTAGGAACTTGTATGAAAAGATAGGGAATGAATGGGGTCAAAATGGAGTCCTTGGCGCTCTAAGAAGCGTGGGGTGCAAGTCCCCAAACATCAGAGGCCAAGTTGTGGTGCTCTGGTTGGCGCGCCTCCCGAAGTCCCTACGATCAAAGATTATCATGTGTGTCTATGGGAGGTGCGGCGCCTTAGGGCCCTACGGATGTGCATTTCGACTTTTCTTCTATGTTTTTCATCTCTAAACCCTCTAAGCTTCCATGGTTCTTTCCCAAAATACATAGGATCTCTAACACCTCAATACCCAATAAATTAGACTTGAAAAAAAACCCGGAAACACGAATCAGATCAACTCTAGGCATGCATCACCTCAACCAACATAAAATCAACAATATCCTTCAAGGTATCAATAATGAGAAAACTAGGCGACTTCGGAAAATATCTCTCCAAGGTATTTCCAACCATATCAAGAACTGAATCTAGCTCATCCTGAGCTAGAAGTTATGGCCGTTTGAAAATGATCAAAAACTCACTTTCTTAACTTAGGAAATTTCCTACATTTCTCCTTCTCTTTCCAGAAGTGATAAAATTTAGTTTCTTAGCTTATTCTTGGCTATTACGAGTTATGAGATGTTACAATGCAAAATATGTTGACACAAATTAATGGGTACATGCTTTCGATAGGAAAATTTGCAAGACAATAGTGACGTGGCTAAGCTTTTGGTGAAATTAAATTCCCTCTCTGGCAAATTACCAAATATCAAATGGGTTCCTATCGGACACCCACTCGTCTAAACTCACCAGCCTATGCCTTACCCACACCCTGACCATTCAATAGAGGGTACTTGGATATGGGACTAGGGCTTACCCTCTCAGGCTAAACCTCATGTCGACCCACTCCTTAGTCCATCAATCTAGTGGTCTTGGTTTCACGACCTCCCTCTCTCGAAAGTCGAAAACACATTGGTGGTTTTGTATTTGAAACTACAAACCCATTAAATTAAACAACAACCACTAGGTGAAATCACCATTAAAATGCATCTAATCTAATCAACAAGCAAGACCCAACAATAATATCAACATATATTTGCTAAATCATACCCCAAGATGGGGGGTTTTAGCCACACATCAAGCAATAAACAAATGTAATTAAAATGATAAGGAATCAAGTGGGTATAAGAAATTAAACCTTAAAAGTATCAAAGGAAGGTAAATGGAGAAGACCCACTTCAAAGATTGGAAAAAGATCTTGTTTCTTCATACTTAGCCAAAAAACCTCTCCAAACTTGAGCGATGAGCACTTTGCATATTCAGCCCTTTTATTTAATTTTACTTCCATTTTGCGCCGAAGTGCCTATGGTCCTACGAAATCCTCAAGTACCTGAAAGTTAGAAGTTTTTATCAAATATCGAGGTAAAATAAACAATTGAGGACACTATTTGCATTAAAACAAGGCCCTAGATGAGTCAAATTTGAGGACTCATCATCATCCTGTTAAACTTAGGCAGTGTCACGATCGGATTGTAGACCCCAAACGAGACCGGCATGGTTGACCTCTCAGAGGTCGCAGACAAGCCTACTTACGTCATTCTTACTTCGTCTATGTTAATTTTGGCAAAAAATTTGAAGATTTTTGTTTCTTAACATTCCTACTAAAAATTCTACTACGTACGTAATTGTTCACCGTCAACCATATAACATTAAGATCATCAAATGAAAGAAATAATTTATTATAACGATAAAGATGTACTTGCCAAAATGGCACCAATACAAGGTCTGAACAAAAACAAAAAAGAAACTCTATTGGAACATACTCCAATAGCTCAATCCTAAAACTAAGCTAGAATGTAAATGGGCAAGAATCCTCGAAAGCATGAGGGCCTACCAAGTCCGGATGAATGCTTGACGTCCGGATAACTGCAGCATTGATCCTGTAGCTCTAGCGTCCACCTGTGCCTGCACCTCAAAGTTTAGAGTGTTATAGGGTTAGTACACACTTGTACTATGTATAGGTATATGCAAGCACACACCAAGGACGTGCATGAGTAAGAATAGCTCTTTCCTACAAACATGATTATAGTGGGTCAAGTCATTGGACGTGCCAAATTGAGATTAGAAAAGTGAGTTAAATTTCAAAATTTGGATTAGGAAAAGTTTATGAGCTTTCAAAATTTGGATTAGGAAAGTTATGCCATGAGAGTAACATGCATCATCATATTTAACATTTTGCACATAGCACACAACAGGGTACACATAGCACATATCATAATTCCTATAAAACATAACGTTGTTCATATCATTCATTCGTATGCCATGAGACCTTGGAATCATGGACTTGACATTAAGACTACCCAAAAATGAGGTCTCAACATATGGGACCTCAACTAGGGAGTCTACTTTAGCAAACACAGAGTCTGCTCCGTTCATTCATATGTACTTCAGTTTATTTCATTCATGTGCCATTGTATACACCAGCTATACCTAGGATGTAGTTTATGACTTCCATCGGGATCGTTGTGCAATGACCAAGAATGACCTAATGTCATTACTTGAATCTAACTCACCTCTTGATTATCATATCCTAACACCTTCGGTATCATTCGTTTCATTATGTGCATCATTTGAGGCTGGCCTCATTCATTCATTGGGAACTTTAACTTTAACCGACATAGATCATGTGAGCATCATGAAACCCAGTTTCATGAAACCCCACACCGAAAAGAGGTGGAATCCCCAGCCAAAGTGAACTAAAACTTGCTAGCGTACATGGGAATTGATCCCCGCCAGATCCCTATATTGGAAGTATAGGTTTGAAGACTAGGAGATATAAGGAAACCCATACTCGGCATGCCAAACAGTCTCATCTCATGAGAGTTACGTGAACCTCGCCCTTACCGAAAGAAGGCATCATCGCTCATAGCTAGTTTATCGGTGCTCTGTACAAAGTTCCACTACATTCAACTCATACGTCATGGAAGCTGGCTTCTAGTATGAGGACATCATAGCTCAATAGATGATTTCTCATCTTATCATTATTACTAAGTTTGTTAATCTCAATACTTTCATTAGAGTGTTCATAGAGAATGGTCTCTTCATTAACTTTACACTCTCATAGATGAGTACGTTTTGCTAACATTTACTTAGGCTCATTTGAGATTGCTCTCATATTTTACATTAGCCTCATATAATGTTGTCACCACATTCATTAACATTAGAACAATTTCTCTTCATAATTACTCACCCCATTTTACTTGAATGTTTATTTCATCATATGCCAACGCACTTGGCCATTTAGTATGGTTCACACTCTTACTTAACCCTTCTAGGGTTTCATCATTTCATTGTTCATTTCATCATTTCTTTGTTCATTTCATATTTCATTGTTCATTTAATTATGTGCCAATGCACTTGGCCATTTAGTGTATTTTACCCTCTTACTTAACGCTTCGAGGGTTACATCATTTCATTACATACATCTTAGGTTCATTTATTTTTAAACGTATGCTAAACTTATTGGTCTATACATACAAGCCATGAGGCTTCATTCATCGTTCGTTTACATATCTTTCTAAGATTATGTAGTACAAGATTTATCCATCTTGTATGTATGTTAAGAACTCGATTTCGATCTAAGTAGGCAGGATTATTTTTGAATATTTAATTCACGTATGACTTATGTATCAATACGGAATTTGGGCAAGGGAACCCGGTTTAAAATCCCTTGGACAACACTTTACATTTTTCTTTTTATTTAATTCCAGTCCACGTGACATTGGGACCCTAGATCGAGCCCCAATATTGACCATTTCCTTTTTAGTTCTATCCTTTGAAAATTCGAGATGACTATGAGGTTGTGGGATCAAACCCCCACAGCCTCTCTTTATTTTATTTTTTATTTTCCTCCTTATATCAACCTAAGAGGTCGTGGGTTTTATTTCCACACGCCTCCCCCTTTATTTTTCTTTTATTCTCCTCCTTAAAATCTGCCTAATAGGTCGTGGTTCGATTTCCAAAAGTCTCCCCCTTTATTTTTCTTTTATTCACCTCCTTAATCTGCCTAATAGGTCGTGGGTTCGATTCCCACACTCCTCCCCCTTTAGTTTCTGTTATTTTTCTTCTTAATCTGCCTAAGAGGTGGTGGGTTCGATTCCCACACGCCTCCCCCTTTATTTTTCTTTTATTCTTCTCCTTAAATTTTATTGAGAGGTAGTGGGTTCAAATCCCACTCCTCTCATTTCTTATTTTTTTTCTTTTAAGTTACATTTTCCAGCCAATAACATGGTTCGAATCCCCTTCACCACATTTCTTTTTACTTCTTTATTTTCATGGTTTTAAACATGGTGAGGTCACGGGTTCAATCCTCCATGACCTCACTTGTTTTAATTCATTTATTTTCAAAATTTTGAACCCTCTTTGCTGACGGAAATACATCACTAGAAGCTGGAAATTTTCTTTTAATTTTTCAGCATCCTTTCATCAAGTTAAACCTTAGTTCTTCGGGGAATTTTGTAGTGCATTTAGAACGTTTTAGGTGCGGTTTGATGGATTCGTTTAGACAATCGATTATCCGTCAAATCAGTCACATTCAACTCATATGAACATCACATTTACATCAATGTGTGTAAATGAAATATAAAGAACTATCATGCCATTTCAAGTCCTAAACCAGGAACAATAGCCACAGCAACATACACATACACGCGTAATTACATTTTTGGAAACATCAACATAAGTCACATAATTCAAAACATACATATAAACACATAATAATCACAAAAACATGTTTCATCCCTAGTTTTCTACCAGCAAACATAACCAACCTATTATTCAATGGAAGCTACTGACAGGGACATGCAACGGGGAACAATACTGGTTTTAGGAATAGATTCGTCTGAATCTTAGGGGGCCTCTTGGGAAAGGGTCTAAGAGGGAAGAGAACCCATACCTTTTTAATATTAAAATATTTACATTCTCTCCAAAAACATCACCCAAGAACACGTCTAAGCCTCCTCAATATCAACTCAACTCGAATGACAACCTCCCTTAGACTAGTGTGTGATTAACGTTTGTTTTCTTGTGATTTCGTGTGAGTTCTTCAAAGGTGAAGAACTTGGTTTATTTTTCTGATTTTGTATATTATTTTTGCAGAGAAAAAACGTGAGAAAGAATAATAGAGATTGAGCGTGAGAGTGGAGAGATAACGTGAGAGAGTGGGAGTTGTAGGAGGCTTAGGAGTCTAGTTTTAGGACTAAGTCAATAAGGTTTTGTTTATTTAATAAAAATATGATTTTTATTTTATTTGAAATCATATAATGAATAATAATTATTAATTAATTACATTAATTCAATAGCTTAAATAAAAAATCACTTTAATTCATTGCTTCCACCTAGGTTCGAACCAGGGTGGAGCAAGACTTCACTTCAATAGCCCAATTTCGGCAATCTCTCCCCTAAATACCCATACACCTTATTAATGAAGTTATTTAATTGTATATTTAGGGTTATTATGATACTACCCTTAACCTGGAAAAAGACCATTTTACCCCTAGACCCTCCAAACTTAAGATTTTCCCTTTTTAAGTCTGGTAAAGACTCCTTCAAGTAAATCTTCTTATTCGAAAGCCCTACATGGTTGGACCCAACCTTTACAAGCTCAACTAACTCCCAAAGTTAGTTGTCTTGGGTGTAGCAAGGGTTTCGAGGTCTGGTTCAACGCGCATCAATCCGGGTGAACCCTACTGTAATCATAGGCATTCTTGACACATTAAGCATTTCTTATCTTATCCATTTTTAGGGTTGTTACATTATTCCCCTCCTTAGGAACATTCGTCCCCGAATGACACTACTGCTTACTATCAATAAGTAAGTCATCTATAGAACGTACGCATGCATAGGTAAGCCGATACTCCCCATTGGTGAATATCTGATTCAAATATTAACCTGGTGGTGCACATCCTTGAAACCTACTAGTAGTTTAACATTAATAGACTAAGGAACTCTTTCCTAAACTAGTCTCATCAAAGCATACAACATAAGTAAACATATAAATTATAAAAATAGGCAACCATAATGATGTCTCAAACACACTAACCTCATACTAGTGCATACACACCATACACAGTCAAATACTTGAAGGACTAATTAAGGCTACTCACCCGAGACTTAAGCAGAGGTGCCTTCCCCTGCACCCCCAGACTTGAGTGCGAAGAATAGTTGCCTCCTTGGTGCCTCTTTACTTGGACCATTAGACTTAACTCTTTGCATCCATTGTTATTGACTTCTCATAATCGGACTATCCTTCACCATATGACCTAGTTTGCCACAACTGTAACAAGCTTTAGTGCCCATCATGCAGTCTCCTCCATGTAGTTTGCCACACTTCCTGCAATGTGGTCTCTCCTGAGTTTTAAAGTTTTACGAACTTGAGGGAGTAATCCTTGACTGAAACCGAGCCCTGCTTAAGGCTGATGAATTCCTCAACCTTAGCCTCCTTCATCTATATGGGAAATAACCGCTCTAGAAAAGCCATCTTGAAAAGATCCAAGTAATAGGACCTCCTTCTAAAGCCCTGCTATCCTGCCACACTTTATACTAGGATTGAGCTACATCCCTTAGCTGGTAAGATGCCAACTCAGACTTCTCCACATCAATCAAACCCAATAGCCTGAGATGGTAAAGTGCTAGCTTGGGCCATCAGTACCAACGTTGTCCTTACTTCTCCATCTGTCAACCTAGCAGGGTTAACAGGCATCTCTATTCCAGCAGCTGGAGCTTGGGAAGGAACCTGATATGACCAGCAGCTGGTCCTCCAATCTCTCCGCCTGCTTTTCTCCTTGTATTCATCTTTTGGGAACTTCAAGAGTTGATGTTAGATACGCTCTTAACACCAAGAAATCCGACATTAGATAAGGCACGATAAGATTAGAAGAAAGGAATTTTTTCCTACGCATTATACAGTCTCTAATCCAGGATAGTGGTGCACTTCACCACCATGACTTAAAAACTACGCAATGTGGTTGATGTGAACTTATTATCCTCGGAATTTAACCTAGCGCTCTGATACCAACTTTGTCATGACCGGAGTCTAGAGCCCAAACGAGACCGGCATCGTTGACCTCTCAGAGGTCGCAGAAAAGCCTACTTACATCATTCTTACTTCGTCTAGGTTAATTTTAGTGGAAATTTGAAACTTTTTGTTTCTTAACATGCCTACAAAATATTCTACTACATACGTAATTTTGCACCATCAACCATCTAACATTTGGATCATCAAATGAAAGAAAGAGTTTATTATAACGATAAAGATATACTTGCAAAAATGACACCAATACAATGTCTAAACAAAAACGGGAAAGAAACTCTAGTAGAACATACTCCAATTGCTCAATCCTAAAACTAAGCTAGAATGTAAATGGGCAAGCATCCTCGAAAGCATGAGGGCCTACCAAGTCCGGATGAATGCTTGACGTCCGGATGACCAGCATTGATCCTGTAGCTCTAGCATCCACTTGTGCCTGCACCTCAAAGTTTAGAGTTGTATAGGGTTAGTACACACTTGTACTAAGTATTGGTATATGCAAGAACACACCAAGGACGTGCATTGGTAAGAATAGCTCTTTCCTAGAAACATGATTATAGTGGGTCAAGTCAGTGGATGTGCCATATTGAGATTAGGAAGGTGAGTGAAATTTCCAAATTTGGATTAGGAAAGTTTATGAGCTTTCAAAATTTGGATTAGGAAAGTTATGCCATGAGAGTAACATGCATCAGCATACTTAACATTTTGCACATAACACACAACATGGTACACATAACACATATCATAATTCCTATAACATATAACTTTGTTCATATCATTCATTCGTATGCCATGAGACCTTGGAATCATGGACTTTACATTAAGACTTCCTAAAGATGAGGGCTCAACATATGGGACCTCAACTAAGGAGTCTACTTTAGCAAACACAGAGTCTACTTCGTTCATTCATACGTAGTTCAGTTCATTTCATTCATGTGCCATTGTAAACACCAGCTATACCTAGAATGTAGTTTATAACTTTCATCGAGTTCGTTGTGCAATGACCAAGAATGACCTAATATCATTACTTGAATCTAACTCACCTCGTGATTATCCTATCCAAACACCTTTGGTATCATTCGTTTAATTATGTGCATCATTTGAGGCTGGCCTTATTCATTCATTGGGAACTTTAACTTTAACTGACATAAATTATGTGAGCATCATGAAATCCAGTGTCATGAAACCCCACACCGAAAAGAGGTGGAATCACCGGCCAATGTGACCTAAAACATGGTATCGTACATGGGAATTGAACCCCGCCAGATCCCTATATTGGCAGTATAGGTTCGAAAAATAGGAGATATAAGGAGACCCATACCTGTCTTGCCGGACAGTCTCATCTCATGTGAGTTACGTGAACCTCTGCCCTTCCCGAAAGAAGGCATCACCGCTCATAGCTAGTCTATCGGTGCTCAGTATAAAGTTCCATTACATTTAACTCATACGTCATGGAAGTTGTCTTCTAGTATGAGGACATCATAGCTCAATATATGATTTCTCATCTCATCATTAGTATTATGTGTGTTAGTCTCAATAATTTTATTAGAGTGTTCATAGAGACTGGTCTTTTCATTAAATTTACACTCTCATAGCTAACTACGTTTTTGTAAGATTTACTTAGGCTCAATTGAGATTACTCTCATATTTTACATTAGCCTCATATAATGTTGTCACCACAATCATTAACATTAGCACATTTGCTCTTCATAATTACTCACCCCATTTTACGTGAATGTTCATTTCATCATATGCCAATGCACTTGGCCATTTAGTGTGTTTCACACTCTTACTTACCCCTTCTAGGGTTTCATCATTTCATTGTTCATTTCATCATTTCATTATTCATTTCATTAATGTGCCAATGCACTTGACCATTTAGTGTGTTTTACCCTCTTACTTAACCCTTCTAGGGTTACATCATTTCATTACATACATCTTAGGTTCCCTTATTTTTAAACGTATGATAGACTTATGGGTCTATACATACAAGTCATGAGGCTTCATTCATCGTTCATTTAAGTGATTCATATCTTCCTAAGATTATGTAGTGCAAGACTTATGCATCTTGTACGTATGCCAAGATCTCGATTTCGATCTAAGTAGGCAGCATTATTCTTGAATATTTATTCACGTATGACTTATGTATCATTACGGCATTTGGGCAAGGGATCCCGGTTTAAAATCCCTTGAACAACACTTTACATTTTTCTTATTATTTAATTCCAGTCCACGTGACATTGGGACCCTAGATCGAGCCCCAACATTCAACATTTCCTTTATAGTTCTATCCTTTGAAAATTCTCTTTCTTGGCTGAGGGGTTGTGGGATCAAACCCCCACAGCCCCTTTTATTTTTTTTCAATTTATCCTTGTCTATTTCGACTTGACTATGAGGTTGTGGGATCAAACCCCCACAGCCTCTCTTTATTTTTCTTTTATTCTCTTCCTTAAATCAACATAAGAGGTCGTGGGTTCGATTTCCACACGCCTCCCCCTTTATTTTTCTTTTATTCCCTTCCTTAAAATCTGCCTAAGAGGTTGTGGGTCAATTCCCACAAGCCTCCCCCTTTATTTTTCTTTTATTCACCTCCTTAATCTGCCTAAGAGGTCGTGGGTTCGATTCCCACATGCCTCCCACTTTAGTTTTTTTTATTCTCCTTCTTAATCTGCCTAAGAGGTCTTGGGTTCGATTCCCACACGCCTCCCCCTTAATTTTCCTTTTATTCTCCTCCTTAAATATGATTGAGAGGTAGTGGGTTCAAATCCCACTCCTCTCATTTCTTATTTTTTTCTTTTAAGTTACATTTTCCAGCCAATACCATGGTTCGAATCCCCTTCACCACATTTCCTTTTACTTCTTTATTTTCATGGTTTTTAACATATTGAGGTCACGGGTTCAATCCTCCATGACCTCACTTGTTTGAATTCCTTTTTTTTCAACAATTTGAACCCTCTTTGCTGACCAAAATTCATCACTAGAAGCTGGAAAATTTCTTTTAATTTTTCATCATCCTTGCATCAAGTTACACACCTTAGTTCTTAGGGTAATTTTGTAGTGCATTTAGAACGTTTTAGGTGCGTTTTCATGGATTCGTTTAGACAAGAGATTATCCCTCAAATCACCCACATTCAACTCATATGAACATCACATTTACGTCAACATGTGTACATGAAATATAAAGAACTATCATGCCATTTCAAGTCCTAAACCATGAACATTACCCAGGGCAACAGACACATACACACGTAATTACATTTTCGGAAGCATCAACATAAGTCACATAATTCCAAACATACATATCAACACATAATCATCACAAAAATACGTTTCATCCCAAGTTTACTACCAGCAAACATAACCAACCTATGATTTAATGGGAGCTAGTGACAGGGACATGCAACGGGGAACAATCCTAGTTTCTGGAATATATTCGTCTGAACCTTAGGGGGTCCTTGGAAAATGGACCGAGAGGGAAGAGACCCCATACCTTTTTGACGTTAAAATATTGACTTGCTTCCCAAAAACTTCACCCAAGAACACGTGTAAGCCTCCACAATATCAACTCCACTCGAATGACAACCTTCCTTAGCCTAGTGTGCGATTAACGTTTGTTTTCTTCTGATTTTGTATGAGTTATTCAAGGGTGAAGAACTTGGTTTATTGTTATGCTTTTTTTATATTATTTTTGCATAGAAAAAATGTGAGAAAGAATAAGAGAGAATGAGCGTAAGAGTGGAGAGATAAACGTGAGAGAGTGGGAGTTGTAGGAGGCTTAAGAGTCTAGTTTTAGGACTTAGTCAATAAGGTTTTATTACAAAAATATTATTTTTATTTTATTTTAAATCAGATAATGAATTTTAATTATTAATTAATTACATCAATTCAATAGCTTAAATAAAAAATCACTTTAATTCATTGCTTCCACCTAGGTTCGAACCCGGGTGGAGCAAGACTTCACTTCAAGAGCTCAATTTCGTCCCTCTATCCCCAAAATACCCCTTCACCTAATAATTAAGTAATTAATTGTATATTTAGGTTTATTAAGATAATACCCTTAGCCTGAAAAAAGCTCATTTTACCTCTAGACCCTCCAAACCTAAGTTTTCCCTTTTTAAATCGGTAAAGACTCCTTCAAGTAAATCTTCGTATTCGAGAGCCCTCAATGGTTGGACCCAACATTTCCAAGCTCAACTAGATCCCAAAGTTAGTTTTCTTGGCTGTAGAAAGGGTTCCGAGGTCTGGTTCTACGCGCATCAATTCGGGTGAATTCTTGTCTAATCGTAGGCATTCTTGACACATTAACTATTTCTTATCTTATCCATTTTAGGGTTGTTACAGGCAGTGCCTCATTGTCGCTAACATGCTCCATGTTAAATCTTGTTTACAGTGTATTCTGAAAGAGGTGCAACGTATCTAATACGACCTAACCTCAGCTTTAATGTTTTTAACATTGTCCATACTTAAGTAAATGCAAGCAAATACAATCCACAATCCTATATATATATATATATACATTTATATATATATATATATATATATATATATGTATATATATATATATATATATAGTTTTTTAAATAATAGATTTCATAGAGCTATATCAATTTATAGAATGATGAAACAATTCTGTAAACATACATTGCAGCATATTGTTGTTGAGGTATATCTTGCATGTACGTCACATCGAATGAAATGTTAAATCTTTCGTATCATCCATGTTATCGTCATAATACATGGACAAATACATTGGCATAAGTTGAGCAAGCTTTTAAATTTCCACTCTAACAAAACAATCATGTCATGTTGTTGTGTATGAGCCATATACATCAATGTGTCGTTCAACCAGTACCAAATTGTTCATCTTTTTCACATTAACTGGTATGAGTACTTTGTCGATTGTA
The DNA here is from genome assembly GCF_001406875.1 of Solanum pennellii. Taxonomy (NCBI): domain Eukaryota; kingdom Viridiplantae; phylum Streptophyta; class Magnoliopsida; order Solanales; family Solanaceae; genus Solanum; species Solanum pennellii. The sequence continues at coordinate 12,355,663 of NC_028639.1, forward strand.
TTTCATGGAATAGCATTCATCAAACATGTAGTCCTTTATGTCGTTTTCAATGTTTACAACACAAGTTTTGCTTTCAACATTAGCATACGCGCCATAAATGTCAGCAATCTTTGTCTTGAACCGGTAATCGACAATATAATTGTGTGTCCGTGTTGGTTGTTAATGGTGTACTTGTTTTATTACGCTAGTAATAGAGAACCACATTGATAAGTTGTGATAAATTGATATCCTACAAATCAAAAATATATTACTTGTACGGTTAGCATATAAAACTCAAAGTATTAATATATTCAGGATTCAAGCATTTACTAAAACATAATGTATCGATATATCAAACAATGTAAGTGTATAAATTTAGCATATGATAACGATATTCTAAAAAAGGAATGAACTAGTTGTTAAACAAAAAATGAATATAGCAATGTAGAATACAATAGTACATTTTGATAAACACAAAAATGAATATATTGGACAAACTAGATATATAAACAAAGTCTAGGTATCAAACTGTATACGTATTCATGTCAATTTTTTCCTGTAATACTTGAGGTTTGGTGTTAACTCAAGAATTTTATCACACAAATGCAATATCATTGTATCCAAATATACTTGTATTCGCTATTCAACTTTTATATTAGATGGAGTACTTATGTATCAAGATTTAACTGTATTCGCAAATCAACATTTTGACTTTTACTCATATAACAATATAAGTATCTATGTATATAAAGATGGATACATGTTAACACCATTGTTAAGAAAAAAAATGAATACATTTCAACACTGTTGTTAAACTAAAAGATGGATACATTAGACAAATAATAAACAAGATATAATTTATGGGTATCAAACGGTATAAGTATTCTTCTATATAAATATTTGAAAATGCCAACAAACGTCAATCTTTTTTTGGTCATTATTTTCTGTAATACTTGAGGTTTTTTGCTAACTCGAGCCATTTATTATAAAAACATAGTATTAATGTGTCCAACTATACTTGAATTCCCTAATCAACCTTTTTAACTTGATAAAGTACTTATGTATTCTGATATAATTGTATTCACAGATCAACATTTCAACTTGTGATTATTTAATAATACAAATGTCAATGTATATAGGTATTCTATTATATACAAAATTAACAATCACATAACCCTCAATTCCCCTTTTGTTCATGCTCTTCTTATACTCATTTTTTAACAACTATTCACGCGAAATCAATTTGTTTAACAATTTCAATACAAGAGGACAATCCATAATGATAATGTCACAGAATACATGTGTTGATATATAAATGTAAATTACATTAAACTAAAAAAACATACAAAGTTCAATCTCATTTTCCTCTTGTTCCTACTCGGGTACTTTTTTGGCCATCCACTTGAATCAAGATTGTTGACTTTTCTCCTTTTTTCAAGATTAGTTTTCATTTCTAATGGTTTTGAACCTTCTTTCCTCTTTACTAATTTTGTATGTTCAATTTCTAAAAGCAGATTTAAGGGTATGGTGTCATTTACCTTCTTTGTTCTTCTTCTGTTCTCCATATCAACAATAGAGCCTGCAATTTTAGCTTGTTGTTGAGTAATACACAAATCAAAAGAATGTAGTTCATCAACAATTTGTCAAAGAAATGTACAATTTTAGTAACGGTCCTCATACCAATTTCAGCCATTGAAATGGATAAATGAATTATTGAATCAAAATTTTACAAAAATATAGATGATCAAAAATATAATCTTCATAATAATGAGATAAAGAAGCAACTAGAAGAAACCTGATGGACACAAATCACAAAAATCACTTCAAATATAGGTGGAATCCACTAGCTATAACCTACGTTGCACGTTGTTATGGAACATGGATTTTGCTACTAAAAACCTTGACTTACTAGCGTGGAGGTTTCCATATCATTAGACAACATCTATGTTGGGAACCCGGACTTGCTAAACGTGAAGGTTATCTTGGGGGAAGCCGGGCTTACTAAACGTGAAGCCCCCATTGTCATTTGTCATGCTTACTCGGTGCAAGGCTCAAACTCCCCTTTTAAATATATTGAAGCCTTTAATGCATTACTTCATAAAGAAGATTTTTGGATCTTGGTCCTTCATACATCATATAGCTCAAAGGCTTCTAAGATGAGAATGTCATTTTATCATAGACCCTACTTAACGTGAGAATGTCCTTTCACATATTCATACAGTCATACATCATGAGTGTGCGCATACAATGTGAGATCTACCCTTCACATAACACCTTTAATCACAAATGTTCATAACTTCATTAATTATATACTTACATGCATAGAAAAAGGTAATGATGCATAGGAGAATTACACTTTCCTTAGTCATCATAATCTACCCTACTTATTGTCATGCATGAAGTGTGTGTATACATTGGTCAACATGATCACATAATGGCTATAACCTAACATTCAGGAAGCCACCCTCTAATGATCATAACACATGTGCGACATTCCTCAATTTTCAAGCCATACACACATGTAGAGCATTAAGGACTATAGACTACACACACCCTCATTACATCATAGGAGACAAGAACATATTCATCATTAGAATAGAAGACTCCTAGGATACTTTGATTGCACATTCATATGGGGTTCACATAGGTAAGGGTCATGCTACAAGGGTATTCATCATCATCAGCCATATAAACCACACCTAACCCTAACATGATCATCACATAGACACAACATAATCTACACACCTAAATAACGTAACTAGTGTGGAAGAATATGCACATAACTTCACGTAACATCAATTCACTTAGACATGATACTAGTTTCAAGGTTAAATCATTAAACTTCCTAAACATGAAATCATCATATCAATTCATCTTGAATCTAATGTCTTCAAGGCCATGATCGTAACACATAAATATGTACACGAATGTAAACACCTCCATCATAAGTGGACCATACCAATCATCACAATTCAATATACATTCTAAGCTAACAAGAGGAAATAGGTCAACATACCAAATCTCCAAGATAATGATCATCTTGATCAATTCCCAACAATTAATAATCAATTGACATAAAGGAACATAGAACTAGGAAATTCATCATTATCTAAACATAATCTAATCATCATCTTATCAAGATCACAAGACTCACAACATATAATTATTTGAGAGGATAAAGAGATCATGCGTTCTTCATGGAATTGGATTGAAAATCATGTTTAAAAAATAGATTAATCACATATTAAATATTAGAATGCTTTTGAAATCACTTTAACAATGAACCCATGGCTAGATTGAAAGATAAGATTTTTACTTAGAATCGTGTTTGAAAAAGCATTGAAATGACTCCTTAGATGGATGTTTAAATAAGGATTAAGGATTACCATAATTTCTCTATTAGAAATCCCACGAAATTATGAGAGGAAAGCTCCTAGAATGCAACTCCATAGCTTGTTCTTAAGCTTGGTCATCAATGAGGTCTTGGGAGAGTTTTGTTTAAGAATGAATAATTACATGTGAATAATGAATCCTAAATTAGAGTTAAGACTTATATACTAACCTAAAATAGCTAAAAACTCTTAAATAAACCGTCTATAGTTTAATTAGAACATGTGGTGAATTTCCTATTCACCCCTTTTTAATGGGCAGCGTGCATGCAGTGATGTTCCATGTCCAATAGATTGTGCAGTTGAAAGACCAGCGTTAGAATGATGATGTCGTGATGCACAACCGTTGTTTGGGATAGAGACTTGAATTATTGGGGCTGATCTCGCACATCTAGTTGATGAGCAATGCCCCCATCGACGGGGTGTCATTTCACCCACGAGGCGTCGATTGCAGTCGTCGATTGCACACTGCCTTGGCGTCTTTGGCCATATTTTTGTTCCTCCTCAAGGACCCTTTGGGTTTTCATTGTGGAGTCATTACTAGACTTTTTGAACGTAAATACGCTCATACACATATTAAGGTCCTTGCCTATCAATTTGAGCGTCAAAGAACATGTAAAACATACCAAAGTGCACTAGGACACAATAGCACACAAAGGTCTAACTTTCGAATGTCTCCAACATTCTTGGACGTTTGACCTCTAAAACACATCAAGTCAATCATATAATCTCTAAAACACTTAATTAACATGTTAAAAACCTCTTTAGTCACATGTGAGCCTCTAGACACTTTAGTTCATTTTGAGTGTCCTTACAGTGTTTGATCGAGGTGACGACGAGGCCTAGAGGCCCCAGAGAGTATTCCTCACCTTTTGGTGTGTTTTAATTATGAAATGAAGACAATGCTTTTCTTTGAAGTGTGGGTGGGGCAATATTCTCTACTGTAAATAGTTTTTACTTCTTTATCGAGTCTAGTGTAGGTTTTTTAATTATGGGTTCCTCAGAGTATTCTTTCGGTAATTTTGATGAGGATTGTCCCTTTGAATCGAATAGGATTAGTTTTTTGGTTTATTAAGTCTTAGAGTAATCTTACGAGTGACAATTCCCTATGATGGATGGAAGACGACTGTCTTAAGGGAAAATAAGTCACATCGAAGTGCAAGATTGAGAAACCTTATGAAGCCATGTCCAAATAATTTATTCAAACGTCATGTGTAGTCATATTTTTAAAAATGCAATATAGTGTGACCTTGTAACTAGCATGTGTTCTAAAGAGTGATTAGAAATAATATAAAAATGGGCTTAATTGTCTAGTAATATTGTAATGTAACTTGTATGAGCATGTTAGTTCATATATCTTTATATGTATCATGATGCCATGTGACGAAGAATTGATTGGGTCGTGGTTAACTTTACATCTAGAACTTGCCTTTGTATTTGAATCATATGACTTTCTATAGAACTTAATTTACAATGAATAAATATGATTTATAATTCTAATTCACAGACCAACAACTCTTATGTTTATATAAAACACTGATTATGTTGTTATGGATTAGAAATATTGGACGCAACATAGAACAAGTTCTGTCCATCTTCTATAATAAGAAATCTTGTATGTGCAACTGCTAGTGTTTTGATTAGATCTTTTTGTATAAAAAGGATTTTTCGGTGATTCTTATTATTTGAAAGATTAAGAGATGTACCTACATCTTTTGTGAAGGTTATAAAGTTTGCCGTTTTTATTTTCAAATCTAAGTTGCGACATGAGATATTAGGCTTGATGGATTCATTGTTCTGGGAGCATAATGGTATTTGTAAAGGCTCAGCATACCTGTGATGACTATCCTGTTTTACTTCGACATTGTTGAGATACTAGGAATTAAATAATTTATTAAATTATATTTTTAAGGTTGTACATTCTCGTGAACAAGTTGAGGACATTCATATGTAGCAGTTTGAACTCTTGAAGTGGTGTTGGACTGTTTCTTGTCTAAAGAATTGATGTTTGTGTCTAATTATACTATTTTTACCTACTAGTATATCTATAATTTTATCTTCGTACCTTGGTTACCTCTTGTCACTTTTCATTGTCGTGTTTTTGTCATTTAAGACGTTAAAGACTCTTATGTAACTCGCCCACTTGTACGAATTGTTTGATCAACTGTCACTCTTGTTTGGACCTTGTCCTTCTTGTGTCTGCAAATTTGTCTCTATTGGCATGCCTCTTCATTCAGATTATTTCCAATCTTGACGTAGGATTTTTAGTTCGTCTTAATAATGGGAGTTGTCAATTTTAAATATGAACTAAAAAGCCATTTGTTATAGGTTCTTGGTTACTTTGATTACTGGCTTTGACCCTTCTTGATACAGGGCGTCGAACCTTCTTGATACGTGCTCTTGCTTGGTATGACGACATGATGTATATATTGGGCGAGTCTTGTAACTGAACCTCTTGGAAAATGGTGCTATGAGCATTATTTACATTTGGATCTTAAAATATCCAACTTGATACTCTTTGTGTATTGTTTACTTGATTTACTGATTATGTTTATGTGTTGCCCTTTACTTGGGAATGATTACTTGGTGAATTAAGGGCTTCAGATCTGTAGTTTTTACACCACTAAGCTATATGCTTAGCGATGGTTGTTTTTATCATAGGAAATGTTCGAGTGGACGCTTGAGTTGGCCATTGAAGATAGTCTTAAGGAAGACCACACTTGCATATAGGCTTATTTATTTTGTACAAACCTTGGGACTCATAAAATTTTGAGGGTTTATTTGGTCATGTCACCATAGGTTGTAATATAAGTATGGCTATACTTTTTTATCTTTTTGGAATGAATAAACCAAAGTCTTGGAATATACCAATTTACTATATGTTTTGAAAGCTTATATGAAGCATGACACGACTGATTTCGCTACACGAAAGTTGGTAATAATCTTGTTATTTCTTCCTTCAGTGTAAGGTATATATGCATGAAAAGCTTGTTGATTATTTGTTTAACTGATTTTAAGAGGGTTTTTCATCATAAGTTAAAATTCTGTGTCATATCAATTTTGACCTCAAATAAATGTTTAAATGGGCAAGATGCACATCCTTAGCTAAATTATTCGTTATAAACATAATCCCTCAACTGGATTAAAATCAGTATGCCCTTTGTTAATCTCTTTTAAATGTCGCAAGTATTAAATTAGGTTTCTTGTCAAGTTGTAGTATTTCTCGAAAAGGGTCGCTACGAGTCTTGGTATCAGAGCCTAGGTTTGTGGTTCTAGGTTTTTTGTTGTAAATTACTTGTATAGTTATTTGCTTTCGAAATGGTTCTACTTAGAGTATATGTTCACTTACATGGTTTGCCATATTCTTGTTGCATATAGACTGCAGATGCATCATGTACATGTCTCTAATGCAATGTGATATTCCCTTTTGAAGGAATCAAGTTATGGCATCTTCTTTTGACCGACCTATGAAATCTACTTATAAAGGTTAGGGTACCTCTATTTCCGAACGTCATGCACTGGAAGGGGTTGGAGAACATGTCTCGAATGACTATGTTACCCATACTAGTGAGTTTGAAGTGGGAAACCATCAGCGTGTAAGAGCTTGTTCAAATCCACACATGAGTCATAGTACTCAAGCCATGAATCTCCTTTTTAACAAATGGTTGAATTCTTCAACCACATGGCTGAGTCGATGCATGATCCCAACAAGATTAACTTTGAGAAAATGAGGAAAATGTGTGTAGTAGAGTTTTAAGGCACTGTTGATCCCACTAATGCTTAACAATTGCTAGATTGCATGGAGAGGGTGTTTGAGCATTTGGGGTGTTTATGTGTAGCTAAATTTAAGTATGCTATTTCACTATTACAAAAGGATGCTTCTGATTGGCCGGTAAGTTTTTTGAGTGCCAAGGTAAAACCTCTTGTTCTTACTTGGGATGATTTTGATAAGGAATTTCGTATGAAGTATGCACTACCTGCCTATTGTGATGCAAGGAGAAAAGATTTATTGAATCTAAGGCAACGAGATATGTCTATTGCTGAATATGAACAAAAGTTTCTAAGGCTCTCTCTTTTGCTGGAGGTATTATTAAAGAGGAAAAAGATAAGTGCAGGAAATTTGAAGATGGTTTAAATGATACCATTTAGGAAGAATGTGGCGATCCACCAACATGAGAACTTTTGTAAGTTAGTGTCTGCTGCTTTTACTTGAGAACGACTTGATAAAGAAGAAGCTAGTACAAATGAAAACAGATTTCGAAAGCCTTGACTAGATTTTGGGGGTCCATAAAAAAGGGGAAGGTTTGACAATTCTAAGGCTGAAAGTGATAACCATCCACCGAAACAAAAAAAAAACACATAACACTTTTCTACGACTAGTACTCCAAATAATGGCCAAGGCAAGCCTCGCGTTCCCAATTGTCCGCAATGTTGAAACAAACATTTTGGTACTTGAAGGAGAGCCTCTGGTGCATGTTATAATTATGGGATCTTTGATCATAAAGTGAAGGACTATCCTAATCCTAATAATTTTCCTTCTTTGAAAACTGAAGGCTCGGTTCATAAGCCTTCTGTTAATCCTCCTCAATCTAAAAAAGGTGCGACACCTAAAAACACTCAAGCAACAAGTAAAAGTGGATCTAATGAAGCTAGTGGACAAAGGGGTACTTCAAGCGCTTATGCTATGAGGCAGAGGGATAATCAAGATGAACAAGAAGTAGTTGTCGGTAAATTTCACTTATTTGGCTTGTGTGTGTTTACATTGTTTGATATTTGTTCTACACATTCCTATATTTTTTCATCACTTGTTCTTCATGAAAATGTGAAATCCATAAGACTTAATTATAATGTGTTTTTTTGAAAGTCCATTGGGTTATCAGGTTGTGTGTATCGTGATTGTATCTTTGTGATTCAAAACCTAGTCTACCTTGCTGATTTGATTGAAATGCCCTTCAAGGATTTTGATGTTGTTATCGGGATGGATTGGGTTTATAAAAGTCATGCAGTTGTAGATTGTATGTCAAAGCATGTGACTTTTAAAGATCATACATGTTCACACATTATCCCACAAGGTGAAACATCATTGACATCTAGTATTATTTGTATGGACTTGGCAAGAAAATCGACGTGTCAAGGCTGTAGGGCATACCTTGATCCCATAGTTGATACACAGTTGAACAGTCCTTTTATCAAGGACATATCTATTGTATGTTATGTTGAAGAAGTATTCCTAGAAAACCTTCTTGTATTGCCCCCGGAAAGAGAGGTTGAATTTCCAATCGAGCTTATTCCTGGATCTACCCCTATTCTCATCACTCCTTATAGAATCGCTCAAGCAGAATTAAGAGATTTGAAATCTCAACTGCAAGAACTTCTTGAGAAAGATTTATTTGACCTAGTGTTTCTCCTTGGGGAGCCCCTACTTTTATTTGTAAGAAAGAAAGATTGCACTCTTAGGCTTTGTATTGACTATAGACAACTTAACATAATAACAATTAAAAATAGATATCCACTACCCAGGATGATTGATTTGTTTGACCAATTGAAGGGTGCTAAAGTATTCTCAAATATTGATTTAAGGTCTAGATATCACAAACTACGTTTTAGAGAGAATGATATTCCTAAAACTGCTTTTAGAACTCGGTATGGTCATTATGAATTTTTTGTGATGCCATTCGAATTGACAAATGCTCATGCGGTATTCATGATCTAATGAATCGAGTATTCAGTCCTTATCTTGATATGTTTGTGGTTGTTTTTATTGATGATATTTTAATACTTTGCAGAAGCAGTGAAGACCATGATAAAAACCTCCGGATTATTTTGCATATTTTGAAAAAGGAAAAACTTTTGCTAAACTTTCTCAGTGTGAATTTTTGATTGATGAAGTTTCTTTTCTAGGACATGTTGTATCAAGTGAAGGCGTGAAGGTGGATCCTATTAAGATACAAGCATTTGTTGAATGGAGACCTTCCAAAAGTACAATTGAGTTAAGAAGTTTCTCTGGCTTAGCAGGATACTATAGAAGATTTATGAAAGGCTTCTCCATAATCGCCTCCCCTTTGACTATGATCTTGTAGAAGGAACTAAAGTTTACATAGGATGGAAAATGTCAAGAGAGCTTTGAAACACTCAAATCCTGGCTGACTCAAGCGACTATACTTACTCTACCAATTGAAGGGAAAGAATAGGTAGTGTACAATGATGCTTCTAACAATGCTTTAGGATGCGTTTTGATGCAAGAAGGAAAGGTAATATCTTATGCCTGTCGGAAATTAAAACCGCATGAATTGAATTATCCTACTCATGATCTTGAACATGTATATATAGTGTTTTCTTTAGAAATATGATGACATTATTTGTATGGAGAGAAATGTCATATATTCACTCATCACAAGAGCTTAGAGTACTTGGGTACTCAAAAGGAGCTAAACCTAACAAAGCATAGATGGCTTGAACTAATCAAGGATTATGACTGCACGATTGATTATCATCCAGGTAAAGCTAATGTTGTTGTTGATTCCTTAAGTCAAAATCCTTCTCAAGCATTTCTTTGAGTCATTTGACATTTCTGCATGAGTTAAGATCCATGAATATTTCGTTTACACCTGATTCAAATGGTTTATTTTTTGCTAATTTGCAAGTAAAGACAATATTACTTGAACGGGTGAAAAAAGCACAAAAATTAGATGAGGAACTTCTATAATTGACTAGAGAAGTCCGAAATAGGGAAAAGCTTGATTTTAGACTAACAAAGGATGGTGTCTTATTTTATCAAATAAAGTTATGTGTCCCTGATGATGACAAATTAAGGAGAGAAATATTGAAAGAAGCACATACTTCACCATATTTAATACATCTTGGAGGTACAAAGATGAACCAGACCATCAAAGAAAATCATTGGTGGAATGGTATAAAGAGAGACAATACGGATTTTATTTCAAAAACATTGGTTTTTCAACAAGTAAAGAAACAACATCAAGTCCGAGTTGGTTTACTACAGCCTTTTTCGATGCTGGAATGTAAATGGGAGAGAATAACTATGTACTTTGTTTCTGGACTTCCTCGCACTCAGAGAATGATGCAACATGGGTAATTGTAAACAGGCTAACCAAGAGTTTTCACTTCTTAGCAATCAAAATAGATTACTCATTTGAGAGTTTAGTCGAGTTGTACATTAATGTGATTGTAAGACTAAATGGGATCCCTGTGTCTATTTTATCTTATCGAGACCCAAGGTTTACATCTATATTTTGGGGCAGCTTGCAAGAAGCTTAGAGTACTAAGTTTAAATTTAGCACTTCATTCCATCCATAGACAGACAGTTAGTCGGAAAGAGTGATACAAATTTTGGAGGATATGTTTCGAGCTTGCATTATGGAGTTTGAGGGTAGTTGGGACAAACACTTGGCTTTGATAGAATTTGCTTAAAATAATAGCTACCAATCATGTACTGGAATGCCTCCCTATGAAGCCTTATATGGAAGAAAATGTTGGACCCCTCTTTGTTTGAGTGAAATTGGTGAAAGAAAGCTTATTGCTCCTGAAATGGTGCAGCAAATAGAGGACCAGATAAAAATTATCAAGGATTGTTTAAAGATATCTTCGGAAAGAAAAAAGTTGTATGATTATCTAATAAGGCATGACATTGAATATCAAGTTGGAGATAAAGTATTCTTAAAGGTGTCTCCATTGAAAAAGATTATGAGATTTGGCCAAAAAGGAAAACTTAGTCCCCCATTCATTGGACCTTATGAGATAATTGAAAGTGTTGGACCATTTGCATGTAAATTGGCTTTACCACTTGATTTAGACAAGATCCACAATGTCTTCCATGTTTCTATTTGTAGAAGATATTGTTCTGATCCATCTCATGTTCTTCCAGTCGAATCTATTGAGGTTAATTTTCACTTGACATATAATGAGGAACCTATCCTAATTCAAGCTCAAGAAGTAAAGCATCTTAGGAACAAGAGAATGCCCTTAGTAAAGGTACTTTGGAGGAACCGTTCTGGAAAAGAAGCTACCTGGGAGAGAGAAGAAGACATGATGACCCAACATCCGCACTTTTTTGGGGACTAGTTTAATGTAAATTTCGAGATGATATTTATGTAAGGGGAGTTTTTTGTAACACCCTAAAATTCTAGACAAAGATTCGCATGTCGATACATCATTTCTTAATTTCTATAATATGTTTTATTCTCATTTTAAGGACTTGAAATTTTGCGATACTTACAACCTTTCTTAACATAAATGATACCGTAATTTAAGGTATTGTATGGGGTATTTGCATAATTTGCCTAATTAAAATTCCATATAAATTGAAAGTATTGGTATCAAGTATGTACATATAGGTGTATATATATGCATTTTGGGAAGCACACAATAATTTCTATGACAAGTCCTTAGTTACATGAATGTACTCAACCTACATAATCCGTGAAGTATTTCCAATGTACTTCTACCACAAACATAGATGGATCGCTTCAGATTCAAAAGGCATATCAAGCTCGTATGCCACTCTGCCAATCCTCCAAAGAATCTTATATGGCCCTACATACCTTAGAATAGAGTTATCCTGACTTCTCGTTCTTGAAGAACCACATGATCCCTTTCCTTGGCAATATTTTCCAGAAAACACAATCTTCTAGTTCAAACTCTAAGTCTCATAATGAAAATTGGGAACGGAAATCTAAATGTCTTCTCTCGGTACTCGAGATTGGCATAACAAGACTTCAAAAAATACATGCCCATATCGATAACAAAGTCGAGCATCTCTATATATCCCGTCTAAAAGTTCTGATGACTAGTAATCTCTACAATAAAGCCTCAATAATTCCTCTTGAACATAAAGGAAAATCAAAGAACGATTTAGATTTCATACATACATATAACTCAGCTCTATAGAATGAACTCTAAATTGAAAGAAATGTAACCAATCCTAAATGCCCTATAGCCTCTTGATTATAAGTCTGGTGCACAACACAGTCATAAACAAGAATCTACAAGACACGGCTTGTGGACTCCTTTGGACACAGTCTGCTCGAATACCAAGTTTGTTACACCTTAAACTAGGGGAGGTATGGCTGGCACTTGATAGCTTATGCAATCGAGTTAGCCACTGAAACAAACCGGCTCAACTATGAACCTAAATGGTTGGGTAGCTTGACATGTAAAATACTACAACTGGACCAACTCATATACACAAAGGTAGGAAAGCCAAAAAAACAAACTACTAGCTAGACGACGAGGCTAGAATTTAGGACATACACATATATAGACATATCATTATATGCCAAGCGTATGTGGCTAGAAACTGAAAGTTGCAAAATGAAACCCATAATACTATGTCCATAATAGACTCTATGAGATTCATAAGAAGAATCGGGATAACCCCGACTATATCCAAACAATACGACTAAATTAAACATCCTCTAATAGCCCTAGGATAAAATGGAACTTACCAACTCACAATTGAACCTAATCCTAACAGGTGGGTTGTTAGAGTTTATTCTTGTACCTGCTCACACAAACAATAAGCAATCTTCCCAAGCAAAGGGACATCAGTACGAATAAAAATATGCTGGTATGTAAAGCAGGAATTAAAAATATTTACAGTAAAAGGATAATAGAGATACCACATGAAACTGAAACTCTAGTTGCCAACATGGCTTACATTTGGACCCCTTTCTACTCATCTGGCCTCTTGGTAATCAGATATGCATGATATGCTCGTCTGGTTGTATGTCATGAGTGTGTGTGTGTGTGTGTGTGTGTGTGTATATATATATATATATATATATATATATATATATATATATAT
>NC_028639.1:12369358-12376800 GCF_001406875.1 Solanum pennellii
TATATATATATATATATATATATATATATATATATATATATATATATATATTCAATGGCGGTGGCTTACGGTAGTGAACCGGGATCATATTCGCCGACTTGTAGCCATCTGTGTCCCATAAGTATAAATATAGGCAAAAGGTCATATGTCTTCCGATTATAACTCAGTAATAGAATGTATAGCATATAAAGTCATGGATTTTTAATTGTGTTACCTGAATCATGATGCCAATCTTGGCTAATTAACACTCTTGTCCTCATAATCTCGTAATCATTTTCGTAATCACATGTAAATATCTCGTTATCATATGCTTGTAGATTAAAGTAGAACACTTAAATCAAATTAAGAAAGGTAACTTAAAATCGATGATGTTCATAAAGAGCTTAAAGTTCTTTACTTAGTATATATTTATGTTCTTTAGTATTTTATAAATTAAAGTATGTCAGAAACACCCATACTTTAGTAAATTAAACATACGATTTACATTTAAGAGTTTTGGAGGTCGACGTTTTATTTTAAAGTTTTCAAAAAATATAAATTGTTAAGGAAGGAGGATTGATTTAAAATTCATATTGTTCATCCTAATAATTTTAAGTTATTACACTTAAGGATGAATAAGAACTTGTACACATGGACCTATAATCAAGATAATCAACAAAATGACTTAAAGACGTTGTGTACCCTATCTAACCAAAGGAGTAGAATAACAACATAATGGAGTCACAGAAATACGCTAGCTGCAATATCAATGTCATTCACAAATGGTATTTATGGTAATAGAGTAATAAATAATATTTGACGATCTAGGAAACAAAAATTTGTTCTCAAAGGAAGTACAGTGTTTTTCCTTAACATACCTGGATTATGGGTCTTGTTGTATCAATACGGATTGTAGCCCTTCCTTACGGTATGTAGTTTCCTTACACTATGTAGTCTACAGTATGAGGAATGTCACACAACCATTACATGCAGAATATTAATATGTCGGGGTCAAAGTAGGAATTTAGATCTCAGTAGGATGGTGATTAGCTCGCCAGACCATTTTCAAATGTATGCTTCATTACCTTTTCTTCTCCAAATTAGAACCCCAAATTAACGACATAACATACATTTTTGCAGCAACTAATAACAAATGGATTCCTATGCAATAGTCAACAACAACCAAATAAAGTATGCCTGCACAACAATAAAATCGGAGTTTCGCCACATCAATCTTTTCAAACCCCAGAATAATCTCAACCGAATTCCAACCACGAGTCTTCAAGCCATTAAGGCCAGAAAAAATGTATTTAATACAGTCTTATATTTGTTCAATATAACCATAATAACTTGAACTCACCACTTCTAATCATCATCCTATACGTTCGTCCGATAAACATGTTCGTCCAATAACCACATTTGGAGTCATGTCTCTCTCTTCATAAGAAATAAGAGGTTAAAAGGCAAAACCATAACTTAAACTTGATGGATCTTTAAGTACTTTGACATGTATTTTCAATAATAAAGATTCTCCTTAAACACTACACGTATAACCTAAAAAAACAATTTGAAATTTGCAATGCAAAATTGGAACTAACGTTACACTTATTTATCTTACAGATAATTACCCAAAAGTACTTCTTCTTCTCTTCCAGAATCATATACATAACAACCACCAACAAACCAATCATTTCCAACAGTCCAGAAACAACAACATAAGAAAATACTTCAAAAACAGCCCCATATCACATAACTACCAAAGTACAATTTTTCAGCTGTCTATCTGTGTTCTTGCTTCTATAGCGTGGCTATAACTTGGAATCACTCAATAAAATGAAGGATGAGAATTATCACCACGAAACAGATAAAACCCACGTCAAAACGAGACTTTTTCCCCAAGTCAAAAGCAAGGAGGAAGAATGAAGTAACACAATCTCTATGAAAGTTCCGAGGATAAAACCACGTTGAAATCTTGTACAGATTTTCTTGGATGATAGGGGAACTTTAGAAAGTATTTAGTACAGTTTTATTCCTATATTGTCGAAAAAATGAGATAAAATGAAGGACAAATCATATCATATAAATCTAAACCCACATAGGAGCTAGGAGACCACCTTCACGTGCATGCTTGCGCAGTCTCACAAAATCTAAATACCTCCCTATTCTGAAGTTGTATGGATAAATGGTTTAGTGCATTCAGAAGTAACTTTTAAACCTTCGATTCCATATATTGGGTTTCTTCTAAACCTTTATTTAT
This sequence comes from Solanum pennellii, assembly GCF_001406875.1. Taxonomy (NCBI): domain Eukaryota; kingdom Viridiplantae; phylum Streptophyta; class Magnoliopsida; order Solanales; family Solanaceae; genus Solanum; species Solanum pennellii. Next base: position 12,371,595 of record NC_028639.1, read on the forward strand.
TGGGAGGAAATCTCTGAGACATTTAATTCGAAAATTTAGAAGGTTTATCAAAGAAACATACTCTAACCTTTGTCAACTTTTATTTCCCAACTTGCTTGACTTCAAAACTTAACTTACAATCATTGGGTGACTAAATCATATTAAAAAACATCCTTATTATCATCTAATACACTCATTGTCTTATCCCCAAAGGTACGGGTAACTTAAATGTTTCGAGGGGGCGGGGTGTTACGATACACATTCTTTAATTCAGACTTGTTTACGGACATCCTTGACCCAAAACATTAGTGTAATTCTTTCGTTTTTACCACCTCCTTGCAAAATTATTCTGCATATGTTATACACCATGTTGAATAAACTTCATACACTCATGAAGTACTATGCCTAATATTCGACAGAACAACAGGGTCTCACATTTAAACTTTAAATAAGCAACAATAATGTTTCCCACTAAACCACATAAATTTTAGATGATTTAGAATTAAACTAAGCAACCACAATATTTCCCACTAAACCAATCAACCTAACTGAATTATAATTTCAGTAGAACCGAACAAAGATTTATTTCCTTTATAACACATGAATAGATTTACAACTTAAGAACATAAGGCACAAAGCTCAAAATACAACAAAGACTCATCAGCATTGTGTCAAGTCGTTTCGCGTAGAATGAGTAGTGTTCTTCTTGAAGATGGCTTCTTCTTAAGAGCTTTTGGGTTTTCTGGAATCCAAAACTTTGTTTGCCCAAACATGGGTTTGTGTTTGGTGAAGAGACTATTATAAAAGTGGACACAAATCATTGGGACAAAAGACTACCAACTCTTTTATGGTTGGTGCACAACCTTTTGTGACAGCAGGCTTTCAGCCAATGACCTTGTCCCAATGGTTTGTGTCCTCTTTGATAATAGTCTCTTCTCCGCGACCATGTCCCTTGTTGCGTTCTTTGATGTTTGAGTTCTTGAAAAAGACGTGCTAACTTTCTCTCTTATTGAATAAATAATGTTGTTTGTTTATTGTTGTGTATATATATAAGTTACAAACAAGGGTTTTGACTACTTATTAAAATAACTCCGTTAGCCCTACATATTGGTGAAGTACTCTAGATATCTCACCGACCAACCTGATAAGACAACTGTAATGTTAACTTTACATCTTTGAACCACTTTGAATCTAGACGGAAGTACTCTTCCAAGGACCATGTTCCTGCATTAATATTTATGAGGGTCATGAAAACACTAGAATATAACATTTCCCCCTTTTTGATGAAGACACACAAATTATCCTCATGCTGAGTTTATACATTCATTTTCCCTTTCATACGTCATAATACCAAAGACCCTTTCCTGGCTCTGGTCTCCAAAGTAACATTTTTCCCCTTTTGGAGGATAACCGACTTATTCACTTTCGTTCCCCTTTCACCTGTTCCACATCCCAAATAGAGCATCCTATGACAATACTTCAGGATCCCCTACCCCATAGACAAGATCAAGTTCATCAGTCTAGTATCTTAGAAAAGTCTCCAATATCTCAGCAACTTTCTTCCACGCGGTGACAGGTTCTTATAGGAACATGAGCTCATTTATAATGGTGGAGAGTCTAGCACACATTTCATGAATAAATTCCCTTCTTCCAAGGTGAAGCATTTAAACCGAGTAGTTAAGAGATCTAACTTATATTTCTTTATTTGATTAGTACCTTCGTACACTATTCTCAAGCAATTCCAGATTTTGTTGGCTGATTCACAAAATGAAATCAGATCTTATTCATTTTCTCCAATTCAACACATTAAGAATGTAAGACCCCGAAGATGACTTAGGTTAAATAGAGCCTAAAATGTTGGTATTGATGTTCTAAGGTCCTAAATATTTCTAATATATGGTATAGAGGCAGTAGCTAAAGTATTAGAGGTGTTGGAAGTCAAACATCAAGGGACGACTAAGACATTTGACGACTAAGTAACCTAAATGTCTAATATGTGGTTCAATTTGTTTATGTGTGTTTCATGATGTTTTATGGTTCTTAAATGATTTAATATAGCATGTATAGGCATTTTTTAAATTTTCGTGAATTTTGTGGTCAAACGACCAAGAACATCCAAGGTGTTAGAAAGCCGAGAGTCGACCTTGTACATCTAGGCAAGTTTCGTTGGGTTTTACATGTTCATTTTGATGAAATTCATGTTAGAGGTTTTAAACTTATAGAAGATCATATTTGGGTTGGAAACGTCTGGGAAATTATCCCCAAGGACCATCTAAGGGTCCTTGAGGAAGGACCCAAAACGGTTGGCATGGTAGTCCCAGGCAGACCCCAAATGACAGAGAAGTCCACGGCTCGTAGGCTTGTTGAAGCCCCGTCAAAGGGTTTTATCGACGGGTAGTTAATCATAGGAGGGAAAGGAAGCTTGGCTATCCACTGTAGCCAACGACGGTGGGTTGGGACGCCCCATCGTGGCTGTGACGGCTCGTCAAGGGAAGGCGTCGCATGACCTATTCCTGCGCAGGTGCTACTACAAAGTTAGGGGTGAATTGGTAAATTCACCTGTAACACCTTGAAAATCCAAGACACATGGAAAATCCTAACATAGATGGCATAAAGTCTAAACACTGTTACTAAGTCCATTTTTTTAATGAATATAGGTCATTTAGATGGTTTAAGAACCAAAATGTCCGGGAAGTTGGTTCAAAGAGATATTAGTGTGCCTTAGCCTTTTTAATAACTTTTAGGACTCTGAAATGTACAAAAATGGGTAAAAAGGTATATAATGGGTGTTTGACTTGTTTAATAATTGAAACGTCTGGGTACGACTCCCGAAGAACCAAACAAGGGCCCTCGAGGAGAACCCGTGCAGTTTGATGCAGCACTGACTGGCAGTGTGCATCGACGGGGCAGATGACGGTCCGTAAGTGGCTCGACGGGTTCTCGAAGGCCACCACTGTCCCACACTTAGAAAGATTTGTGAAGGCCCTTATGTGCCTAGCTACTGTTACGCTCGACGGAAAGGGATGACGGGGCGTCATTGGCTCGACGGGGCGTCGATGCCACCATCATCCCATACTTAGATAAATTGGAGGAAGCCTCGCCTGCAAAGTCTCCGATAGAGATGAAGGAAGTGCAGGACGGAGGGGGGGTGTCCGTCGACGGGGTCTCATCGATGAGGGTCGAATTTTACAGATAGATTTTAATGATTTCATTTAAATTAATTAATTGGTTTAGGTGTTATTTAGTGATTAAAGGGAAACTAATAAAGTTAATTAATCCACTCTATAAATACCTTTAACCCTCATTAACCTAAAGCAACTCACAAAATAAACTCTCTTCCTTCTCTCTTAATTCTCTTTCTACAAGAACCCATCATTGAAGGCTAGCAAGAACTATGGTTTGGGGGCTTTAAATAGGTGGATTGTTCATCAAATTTTTGAGAATCATTAAGGTATGGGTTCTATTCACCTTTGAGATTCTTTCCTCAAAGGGTTCCTTCAAAATGGATTTCAAATAGTTGAGTTTTCTTATAGGTTTCATTCAGTTACAAATTGAAGTTATGGATTGGTTGTTAGTGAATTATTAAGTTTATATTGAGTATATTTACATGTAATTCAACTTTTTTATGATAATTGTTGATGGTTTGATCAAATTTATGAACATGATCATCTATCCTTAACCCTAGGTAGTGATCTTGACTTATGTTGTATGTTGATCATTCAATTGAGTTGGTTGTTTTAGATTACTATCCTATGGTGCTATTATGGTTGAATTAAGATGAATTATAGGCCTATCATGCTAGTTCTTGATATTTAATTTAGGTTATGAATTATAATGAAAATTAGCCTATGTGTCTTGTCTCAAGTTGTGATTTAAAAATGAATTGTGTTGTAGAGATGCCATTGGACTTGTTATGCTATTGATTATCGTTGTGCTATGATGTTACTACCCATGTTGGGTTGAGTTATGGGTTGATGGTAAGACCTTGATAATAGACTACGAGGAATACTTGCTAAGTCTTATAATCTCTATCTTTACTTCCAATTGTGACTAATTGTTGTTTAGCTATGATATTACATTGTAGTATGCTTTATATTAGGATTATAGGGTGGTATGATGTTGAATTTAAATGTCTTGACTATGTTGTGAGGTTGATTAAGGTGTATGTTATATAAGGATGGTGAAAACTATCAATGTGCCTTAAAATGTTATGAAATGCCTAGGTTTTAACTTCACTTATATGAATTGTGATGAAACAATTAAACTCATGCAATTCTTATTGAGTTATTGATGATGATGATTATACAAGGGGTAGACCCTCCGGCCTAAATAAAGTTATGATTGATAATTAAAGGCTTAAAGACATTTCAAAAACGGACTCTAGCTTAGAACTGAATTAACTAGATAGAGGAGTGTCCCTTCACACATAGGGAAGATAGGAGAACTGTCACGACCCAAAACGAGCAGCGAGTGGCACCCACATTTATTCTCCTATGTGAGCGAACCAACCTATCTAATCCCAATTTCTTACCAATATTTCAACCATGATAACCAGAATATAATGCGGAAGACTTAAAACTAATTAATATAACCAATAAATAACTTCTAAAATTTAATATTTATTATTCCCAAAATCTGGAAGTCATCACCACAAGAACATCTATCCTCAAATTACTAAATCTAAGAGTATCTAAGAAGCTAAAATAAATGAACGGCTAGTCCATGCCAGAAATTCAAGGCATCAAGACATGAATGAGAGAGAATCCAGTCCAAGCTAGGAACAATAGCTCACCCTGAAATCTGACGTGATGAATACTGGCTAGAGTTGAGGACGAGTTGAAGACGATGGCACGTTTGCTGCACTCCACAAATAACAAAGAAAAACAAATACAAGTAGGGGTCAGTACAAAACACAAGTACTGAGTAGGTATCAACGGCCAACTCAAAATAGAAAGCAATATATATCGAATAATAACATGAAACAAACCAAATACTTAACAGGTGATAGCAACAAATATAAGAATCATTTGCAACAACACCAAACACATCTATGAGGACTCAAGCCTCCACACCGTACTCACTTAAGAATTAGGTTCTTCAAATCGGTGTATATTAGCATAATTCAAGATTCATTCTCTTTGTCCTTCTTGTGTCGGAACGTTACACTCCGATCCCCTACTACTATGTGTTGGAACGTGACACTCCGATCCTCTACTATCCTGGTGTC
>NC_028639.1:12376874-12377940 GCF_001406875.1 Solanum pennellii
CCGATCCTCTACTATCCTGGTGTCGGAACGTGACACCCGATCCATTACTATCCTGGTGTCGGAACGCGACACTCCGATCCCCTACTACTAGGTGTCGGTTCGTGACACCCGATCCACTACCCTCAATCTTTTAGTTCATCAAGCCTTCTTTTATACCAAGGCATCATCATTAACAAGGTGGATTGAAGGTTTAAGATTCACAGCCTCATCTTTCCAACCCACTACAATTACATAATCACATCATGCAAGCATACAATTAAGCATATAGAAGACTTTACAATACTACCCAATACATATCATTCGCTATTAAGAGTTTACTATGAAATAGAATAAACCATAACCTACCTCCACCGAAGAATTCGTGATCACGCAAGCTACTCCTCAAAATCTTTGCTTTCCTCTTCGTTCTTTCTTCTCTCGCTCGTTCGTTCTCTTTTCTTTCTCTCTCTGTTCTTTCTATTTTTCTTATTCAAACCCTTTTTCTTTTACCCTAATTGTCATATAATTAAGTATAAAAGATGATAAAAATACCACTATTTATTTCAAGGTTATCTCCTTTAACCCCCAAGTAATTGAAATATTAACATTAATCCACTAATTTTATAACTATAAGCATGAATAGTCCAAAACGCCCCTTAAAAACTTTTAACAGAAATCCGACCCAGTCAGGGTTACGCAGTATGTAACGGTCCGTCACGACTGTGATGGTTCGTACTGCATGTCCGTCACAAAGTTCAGAGAGTTAATTCTGTGGAAAGATTTGTGACGGTCCGTCGTGCCAACTACGGTCCGTCCTGCTATTCCGTCGTGAAGTTCAGAGAGTCGATCTCAGTAATCAAATTTTCAGGATCTAAGTGTTTTGGAACGAGACACCCTCGACGGTCCGTCGTGCCCATGACAGTCCGTCTTGGGATCCATCGACTTAGACAGTTATTACCAGAAATAAACTCTACTACTCAAAACTACTAAACAGGTCGTTACAATAGATACCAATTTACCCATCGTTCGTCCTCGAACGATCACAAGAAGAAAAACATGGGCGAAAAGGAATACCTGAAACTGTAAA
>NC_028639.1:12381799-12406639 GCF_001406875.1 Solanum pennellii
TCCTAATATGTCCAGTCTCCCCACATCCATAACACTCTCTGGATTCAAGCATAGGTCTCTGTGGGAACGACGAAGTCTGGGGATAACCTCAAAACTCAGAGGAATGTTGGCTGGTCTGCGATGGACCCCCAGCTACAGCCTGCGGTGAAGACTGAATAGGTCGGGCTGGGTAACCTCCTGAACCCTGTCCTCTGGAGTAAGAACCATTAAACTCACCTCCCTTAGGAAACTTCTTAGATGTCGATGCCATGGTGAAGTCGTCTGGCTTCACCCCTTCCACTTCTATCACAAAATCTACCACCTCCTGAAAGGATTTTGCTGTAGCAGCTACCTGTAAGGCTGAAATCTGCAAATCTGACCTCAACCCTTTCACGAAACGGCGAATCCGCTCTTGTGGACTGAAGCAAAGTTGGGTGGCATACCTGGATTGCTCGGGAAACTTAGCCTCATAAGCAGCAACAGACATCCTTCCTTGCTCTAGGCTTAGNCCGTCATTCTGCCTTGCTCTAGGCTCAAGAACTCATCTCTCCTCCTTTCCCTCAAGGTCCGGGGTATATACTTCTCCATAAACAAGCTAGAGAATTATGCCCAAGTCATAGGTGGTGCCTCTGTTGGTTGACACTCAACATGTGACCGCCACCACATTTTGGCGTTTCCTTGAAACTGGTAAGTCACAAACTCAACACCAAACCGTTCTACTATGCCCATCTCATGTAGTAACTCATGACAATCAACCAGAAAATCGTAGGCATCCTCAGATTCAGCACCCTTGAAGACTGGAGGTTTCAATTTCAAGAACTTACTGAAAAGTTCATGTTGATCGCTTGTCATTATAGGCCCTGTAGTCAGACGAGGAAATGTGCCTATTTTCAATGGGGCATCCATGCGGGGACNACACTCCGATCCACTACTATCCTGGTGTCGGAACGTGACACTCCGATCCACTACTATCCTGGTGTCGGAACGTGACACTCCGATCCACTACTATCCTGGTGTCGGAACGTGACACTCCGATCCACTACTATCCTGGTGTCGGAACGTGACACTCCGATCCACTACTATCCTGGTGTCGGAACGTGACACTCCGATCCACTACTATCCTGGTGTCGGAACGTGACACTCCGATCCACTACTATCCTGGTGTCGGAACGTGACACTCCGATCCACTACTATCCTGGTGTCGGAACGTGACACTCCGATCCACTACTATCCTGGTGTCGGAACGTGACACTCCGATCCACTACTATCCTGGTGTCGGAACGTGACACTCCGATCCACTACTATCCTGGTGTCGGAACGTGACACTCCGATCCACTACTATCCTGGTGTCGGAACGTGACACTCCGATCCACTACTATCCTGGTGTCGGAACGTGACACTCCGATCCACTACTATCCTGGTGTCGGAACGTGACACTCCGATCCACTACTATCCTGGTGTCGGAACGTGACACTCCGATCCACTACTATCCTGGTGTCGGAACGTGACACTCCGATCCACTACTATCCTGGTGTCGGAACGTGACACTCCGATCCACTACTATCCTGGTGTCGGAACGTGACACTCCGATCCACTACTATCCTGGTGTCGGAACGTGACACTCCGATCCACTACTATCCTGGTGTCGGAACGTGACACTCCGATCCACTACTATCCTGGTGTCGGAACGTGACACTCCGATCCACTACTATCCTGGTGTCGGAACGTGACACTCCGATCCACTACTATCCTGGTGTCGGAACGTGACACTCCGATCCACTACTATCCTGGTGTCGGAACGTGACACTCCGATCCACTACTATCCTGGTGTCGGAACGTGACACTCCGATCCACTACTATCCTGGTGTCGGAACGTGACACTCCGATCCACTACTATCCTGGTGTCGGAACGTGACACTCCGATCCACTACTATCCTGGTGTCGGAACGTGACACTCCGATCCACTACTATCCTGGTGTCGGAACGTGACACTCCGATCCACTACTATCCTGGTGTCGGAACGTGACACTCCGATCCACTACTATCCTGGTGTCGGAACGTGACACTCCGATCCACTACTATCCTGGTGTCGGAACGTGACACTCCGATCCACTACTATCCTGGTGTCGGAACGTGACACTCCGATCCACTACTATCCTGGTGTCGGAACGTGACACTCCGATCCACTACTATCCTGGTGTCGGAACGTGACACTCCGATCCACTACTATCCTGGTGTCGGAACGTGACACTCCGATCCACTACTATCCTGGTGTCGGAACGTGACACTCCGATCCACTACTATCCTGGTGTCGGAACGTGACACTCCGATCCACTACTATCCTGGTGTCGGAACGTGACACTCCGATCCACTACTATCCTGGTGTCGGAACGTGACACTCCGATCCACTACTATCCTGGTGTCGGAACGTGACACCCGATCCATTACTATCCTGGTCTCGGACGTGACACCCGATCCATTACTATCCTGGTGTCGGAACGTGACACCCGATCCATTACTATCCTTGTGTCGGAACGTGAAACTCCGATCCCCTACTACTACGTGTCGGTTCGTGACACCCGATCCACTACCCTGAATCTTTTAGTTCATCAAGCCTTCTTTTATACCAAGGCATCATCATTAACAAGGTGGATTTAAGGTTTACGATTCACAGCCTCATCTTTCCAACCCACTACAATTACATAATCACATAATGCAAGCATACAATTAAGCATATAGAAGACTTTACAATACTACCCAATACATATCATTCGCTATTAAGAGTTTACTATGAATAGCATAAACCATAACCTACCTCCACCGAAGAATTCGTGATCACGCAAGCTACTCCTCAAAATCTTTGCTTTCCTCTTCGTTCTCTCTTCTTTCTCTCTCTGTTCTTTCTATTTTTCTTATTCAAACCCTTCTTCTTTTACCCTAATTGTCATATAATTAAGTATAAAAGATGATAAAAATAACCCACTATTTATTTCAAGGTTATCTCCTTTAACCCCCAAGTAATTGACTTTGCATTAAGCCCAAAAAGGGGTAAAATAGCATGTTTTGATAAAAAGTCCCTTTTAGCATGTTTTGCTTGTGTGTGTGCATAAGACCTCGTACATAGTACATGTGGAGTAATAACTCCATTTTCTTCCCTTTTCCCAAACATTTTCGATTCCTGTCGTTGAAAAGTTTGAAAAGAGATATCGTTGAAGGCTTGGATTCTTCCTTTCATCCAAGTAGGGTAGGTCCTCAACTTTCTAGGGCAATGTCATCTTCTAGCTTTGGACTTTGTTATGAGCTTATTTACTCTATCATTCCTTTCCTTGGTATTTGAATATTGTACTTTCGTATGACCTATACATGGTCTTGTTGAATTGATGTAAGGGCTATGCCCATATAGTTACATTTGTTTAGATTGTACGAGATGAGACAATCATTGAGACTATTTCTATATTTTCATATATATATACAATAAAAGTAGAAGGCTATGTAACCTTCCTATATGAAGGGTCTATGTATACTCAACATGAATATATACTATGCGTATGTCTATGTAAACCTCCGAGTAGAGAAATTAAAACTTTTAAATTTTCCCGTTTTTCAACCTATGAATGTAATGACAAGAACTAAGTGGCTAGTCTTAGTCCGTTAAAAGGATGACGACGCCAGTTATGTCTAGGGGGTAGTCCCGGATGTGACAAACTTGGTATCACAGCATGATGTTGAATAACGTTGAGTTATGTCTCTCTCTCTACCACGTCTATGTAGGTTTGTATTTATAATTGTGAAGCGCGCCAAACTTATGAGTAGGAACCTATATGATGTTTAGGAATCACTCTCTTTCTTGGAATTCCTATATCGTGCCAATAGAGTATAATTATGGTGTTATTTTGCATCTAATCATATTGTTGCGCTTATAGAAAGCATGAACACTCGAAGAAATGTGGGTCGAAGACCTTAGGAAGAAGTTGCAAATGCGGGAGCTCCTCCCCATGATGAGCAAGTTCCTCCACTTAAGGAGAATGCAAATGTTTATCAAGCCCGGACTAACACTCCACCTATGACGGAGGCGGAGATGAGGGCTATTCTTGCTCAAATAGCCCAAGATATGACTACCAAAGCACAAGCCGCAACGGTTCAAGTCCAATCTATGACGCCTCAAGCCAATCGGGATGTTTCTCCTCGTCCTCATCAACAGGTCACTACAATGGCTTCCCGTTTAAATACTTCACTAGGATGAACCCTTCTACTTTCTATGAGTCAAAGGTTGACGAAGACCCCTAAGAATTCCTCGATGAGGTCTACAAAGTTCTATATGCTATGGGGGTGACTTAAAGTGAGAAGGCTAAGTTGGCCTCATATCAAAGGATGTGGCCCAAACATGGGATGTGCATTGGAGGGACAATAGGCCGTTGAGGGGTGGTCTGGTAACTTGGGAGATCTTTAAGGCGACGTTTCTAGATCGATTCTTCCCTAGAGAGATGAGAGGAGAAGGTGACGGAGTCCATCAATCTTCTCCAAGGAGGGAAGAGTGTTCATGAATACTCTTTTGAATTCGTTAATTTTTCCAAATATGCTCCTTCTTTACCTTCCGATCCTACAAAATGAGCCGTTTTGTGAAGGAGGTGTCGGAGGACTTACAAGAGTGCCAATAGGCCATTCTACATGACAACATGAATATTTCCCGTTTTATGGTTTATGCAAGAAGGGTTGAGGAGGGAAGAGATAAGAGAAAAAGTAGAAATGCTAAGAGGGCTAGTCATTTGATGGAAGCTCCTCAAAATATAGGTTTGAAATACAAGATAAGCCTAAATTTAAGAAGCGGGGTTCAAATCAATTCCCTACCAAATTCCCAAAAGCTAGTGAGATAGGGTTTCCAACTCGAAATTTAAAAAGGGAAAAGGTTCTAATTCACCAAAGGAGAACCCAACTTGTGGAAAGTGTGGTAAAAAGCACTATGGTGAGTGACTTAAGGGGACGGATAACTTCTTTAGTTGAGGCAAGAGTGGTCACAAAATGAGAGATTGTCCAAACTTGAAGAGTCATGGCAAGGGTAATGGCAAAGATCAAGCAAGTGGTTCTAGTGATACTCCCAAGAAGAACCGCTTCTATGCTCTCTGCTCTAGGGGTGAGCAAGAGACCACTCCCCATGTGGTGACCGTTATGTTAAAAATCTTTACTATTGATGTGTATGCTTTACTTGATTCGGGTGCTACTTTGTCCTTTGTTACACCATTAGTAGCTAAAACATTTGATGTTTTACCCAATATTTTGCATGAGCCTTTTCTACTATCTACTCCGTGGGAGAGTCGGTTGTTGCTAAAAGAGTCTATCGAAATTGTCCTATATTATTGCCCAATAGAGTTTCTTATGTTGATCTAGTAGAACTCGATATGCTTGATTTTGATGTTATATTGGGTATGGATTGGTTGGATGCATGTTTTGCATCCATTGATTGTAGGACAAGAGTGGTGAGGTTTAACTTCCCAAATGAACCCATTATTGAGTGGAAGGGGGGAAATTCTATTCCTAGAGGTAGAATTATATCTTGTCTAAAAGCATGTAAAATGATGTCAAAGGGTTGTCTCTATCACATAGTAAGAGTCCAAGATTTGGATTCCAAAATTCCTCCTATTGAGTCGGTCCCCATAGTGAAGGAATTTCCGAAGGTTTTTCCTGATGACCTTCCCGGTATTCCTCTCAAATGGGAAATTGATCTTGGTATCGATTTTCTACCGGAAACAAATCCCATTTCAATCCCTCCATATCGGATAGCTACTGCCGAATTGAATGAGTTGAAGGTTAAACTCAAGGATTTGCTTGACAAAGGCTTTATAAGGCCTAGTATATATCCATGGGGTGCTCCGGTGTTATTTGTCGAAAAGAAGGATGGGTCTTTGAGAATGTGTATTGACTACCGTCAACTCAACAAGGTCACTATTAAGAATATATACCCTCTCCCTCGGATTGATGGCTTATTTGACCAACTCGAAGGGGCGAGTTACTTTTCAAAGATAGACTTGAGGTCGGTGTATCATTAACTCATGGTGAGAGGGCAGGCTGTACCGAAGACGACCTTTCGGACTAGGTATGGGAATTATGAGTTCTTGGTCATGTATTTCGGTCTCACTAATCCGGCGGCATTTATGGACCTAATGAATAGAGTATTTCAAAATTACCTAGATTCGTTTGTCATTGTCTTCATTGATGATATTTTGGTATATTCGAAGAATGAAGATGATCATATGGGTCATTTGAGGGTAGTGTTGCAAACCCTTAATGAACATCAGTTATATGCCAAATATAGTAAAGGTGAGTTTTGGTTGATATCGTTACTTTTCTTGGGCATATCATTTCTAGTGGAGTTGAAGTAGACCCAAGGAAAGCGGAAGCGGTGAAAAGTTGGCCTAGACCATTAACTCCAACTGACATCAAGAGTTTCTTGGGTTTAGCAGGCTACAATCGGAGGTTCGTGGATGGTTTCGCATCCATTGCGTCTCCTTTCACTACTTTGACCCAAAAGAGTAAAAAGTTTGAGTGGTCGGAGGCATGTGAGAAGAGCTTCAAATTTTTGAAAGATAAGCTTACTTTCGCTCTGGTGTTGACCTTACCCGAGGGTACAAAGGGTTTTGTGGTGTATTGTGACGCATCTCGAGTGGGTTTGGGGTGTGTGATTATGCAAAACGGTAAGGTGATAGCTTATGACTCAAGCAACTAAAGGTACATGAGAAGAATTACCCCACTCATGACCTTGAATTAGCGGCCGTGGTGTTTGCTTTGAAAATTTTGAGGCATTATTTGTATGGGGTCAACGTAGAGGTTTTTACCGATCATTAGAGTCTCCAATATGTGTTTACCCAAAAGGAGTTAAATCTCCGACAAAGAAGGTTGCTTGAGTTGTTGAAAGATTATGATATGAGTGTCCTTTATCACCCCGGCAAGGCTAATATAGTTGAGAATGCCCTAAGTCGGATGATTATGGGTAGTGTATCCCATCTTGATGAAGCCAAAATGGACCTATCGAGGGAAGTGCATAGTTTGGCTAGGTTGGGGGTGAGGTTGGAGAGTGCTCCGGATGGGGGTGCCGTAGTTCATCATAACTCCGAGTCATCGTTAGTGTTTGAGGTGAAGTCCAAGCAACACCTTGACTTAGCCTTGATGGAGTTGAAAGAATTAGTTCTTGGCAAGATGAATGAATCTTTCCCCCTGGGGGAGGGGATGGTGTGTTAAAGTACCAAGGGAGATTGTGTGTTCCCAATGTAGATGCGTCGAGGGTTCGGATCATAGAAGAAGCACATGGATCCCGCTACTCAATTCATCCGAGGTTGACAAAAATGTGCCATGACCTAAGGGAAGTATATCGGTGGGAAGGTCTAAAAAGGGACATAACGGAATTGGTGGCTAAGTGTCAGAATTACAAACAAGTAAAGGTCGAACACCTAAAGTCGGGTGGCTTACTACAAGAGATCCAAGTTCAAACTTGGAAGTGGGAAGACATCAATATGGATTTTGTAGTAGGTTTACCCCGGACCCAAAAGTCCTATTATTCCATATGGGTGGTTATGGATCGATTGACTAAATCCGCTCGCTTTATCCCCGTCAAGTCTTCATATTCGGCGGAGGATTATTCAAGAATCTTCCAAGATGATATTGTGTGCCGCCATGGCATTCCGTTATCCATCATATCGGATCGGGGCGCACAATTCACATCTTGATTTTGGAGGTCATTCCAAAAAGACTTAGGTACTACGGTGAAGTTGAGGACCGTTTTTCATCCCCAAACGGATGGTCAAGCGGAGCGTATGATAAAAACCCTTGAGTATATGCTTAGATCTTGCATTATTGATTTAAAGGTAGTTGGGATAGGCATTTACCTTTAGTGGAATTTGCCTACAACAACAGTTTTAATTTATCCATTTCCATGGCTCCCTATGAAACCTTCTATGGTAGGAGTTGCAGGTCTCCTATTGGATGGTTTGAAGTGGGTGAGCCATCACTTCTTGGTCCTGAGTTGATTTACAAGACTTTGGAAAAGGTTCATACCATAAGTAACCGGTTACAAACGGCCTATAGTCGGCAAAAGTCTTATGCCAATAATAGGGGAAGGGATTTGGACTTTGAAGAAGGTTATAAGGTGTATTTAAAAATTTCACAAACGAAAGGGGTGGTTAGGTTTTGAAAGAGGGGGAAATTGAGTCCTCCGTATGTGGGTCCCTATGAAATCATGCAAAGCGTTGGTAAGGTTGCCTATGAATTGAAACTTCCTAGTGAATTGGCTTCGGTTCTTATAGTTTTCCATGTTTCTATGTTGAAAAAGTGTATCGGTAATCCCGAGTCCTTTCTTCCTATTGACGGTCTTGGTGTCAAGGATAACCTCTCTTATGAGGAATTCCCGGTTCAAATTCTTGATAGGCAAGTCAGTAAGTTGAGGAATAAAGAGATGGTTTCCGTAAAAGTGTTATGGAAAAATCAATTAGTTGAGAGTGCTACATGGGAGGCCGAGGCCGATATAAAATCTCATTATACTCATTTTTTTGAGAATTAAGGTTAGCCATTCTTTTATTATATAGTTATGACAAAGATTTGTGTATTTTGATTTTTGGTTGAAGTGTTGCAAAAATTGCATTTTTGAAAACCTCACAGTAAGTTTTACAGTGAAGTCACTATAGTATTGCTATTAAAAACTTGAAATTTTGCTTTTTTCTTGCTTTGAGTTATGTTGTGCATTTTGAAATAATGAGTCTTCATGAAAATTATAGGTAGCATGTTGTTAAGTTGAACTTTGTGTTAATTGACTCATGTGATGTATGTTGAGGTCATAAGTGTTGTGAGAAGGAAATGCCTCATGATGAAGTGTTTTGAGCCTTAGGTGTGGTAGTATGAGTTTTGATATTTGCCGTGTTAAAGTGATATGATTTATGTTAAATTGATATTTTTGATTGGTTAGGCTGCTAGTCTTGGGTCTATTCCTTCCTTTAAAAGAGTTTTAGTGTCATTCAGGGACAAATGTTCCTAAAGGGGGATAATGTAATACCTTGAAAATCGAAGACTCATGGAAAAGCCTAACATAGGTGGCATAAAGTCTAAACACTGTTTCTAAGTCCATTTTTAATGAATATAGGTCATTTAGAAGGTTTATGAACCAAAATGTCTGGAAGTTGGTTCAAAGAGATGTTAGTGTGCATTAGCCTTTTTACTAACTTTTAGTAGTCGGAAATGTACGAAAATGGGTGGAAAGGTAGCTAACTGGTGTTTGAGTTGTTTCATGATTGAAATGTCTGGGTACGACTCCCCAAGGACCAACCAAGGGCCCTCGAGGAGAACCCCTGCAGTTTGATGCAGCACTGACTGGCAGTGCATCGACGGGGCAGACGACGGGGCGTCGAAGGCCACCGTCATCCCACACTTAAATAGATTTGTGAAGGCCCTTGTTTGCCTAACTACTGCTACACTCGATGTAAAGGGACGACGGGGCGTCATTGGCTCGACGGAGCGTCGAGGCCACCGTCATCCCATATTTAGATAAATTAGAGGAAGCCTCGCCTGCAAAGTCTCTGATAGAGATGACAGGAGTGCAGGACGGAGAAGGGTGTCCGTCGACCCACCGACGAACCGTCGACAGGGTCTCATCGGTGAGGGTCAAATTTTACTAATGGATTTTAATGATCTCATTTAAATTAATTAATTGGTTTAGGGGTTAGTTAGTTATTAAAGGGAAACTAATTAATTTAATTAATATCCTCTATAAATACCTTTAACCCTCATTAACCTAAAGTCAACTGTCAAATAAACTCTCTTCCTTTCTCTTATTTCTCTCTCTACAAGAACCCACCATTGAAAGCTAGCAAGAACTAGGGTTTGGGTGCTGGAAAAGGGTGGATTCTTCATCAAATTGTTGAGAAACATTAAGGTATGGGTTCTATTCACCTTTGAGATCCTTTCCTCAAAGGGTTCCTTAAAAATGGATTTCAAAAAGTTGAGTTTTCTTATGGGTTTAGTTCAATTACGAAATTGAAGTTATGGATTGGGTTGTCAATGAATTATTAGGGTTATATTTAGTAGATTTACATGTAATTCAAGTTTTTTATGATAATTGTTGATGGTTTGATCAAATTGAGGAACATGATCGTCTATCCCTAAACCTAGGTAGTGATCTTGACTTATGTTGTATGTTGATCAGTCAATTGAGTTGGTAGTTGATTAGATTACTATCCTATGGTTCTATTATGGTTGAATTAAGATGAATTATATGCCTATCATGCTAGTTCTTGAGATTTAATTTATGTTATGAATTATAATGTGAAATTAGCCTATGTGTCTTATCTCAAGTTATGATTTAAAGATGAATTGTGTTATAGAGATGCAATTGGACTTTTTATGCTATTGATTATCATTGTGCGATGATGTTACTCCCCAAGTTGGGTTGAGTTATGAGTTGATGGTATGACCTTAATGATAGACTATGAGGAAGACTTGGTAAGTCTTAGAATCTCTATCTTTACTTCCAATTATCATTAATGGTTGTTTAGCTATGACATTACATTGAAGTATGCCTTATATTAGGATTATAGGGTGGTATGATGTTGAATTTAAATGTCTTGACTATGTTGTGAGGTTAATTAAGGTGTATGTGCTATAAGGATGGTGAAAACTATCAATGTGCCTTAAAATGTTATGAAATGCTAAAGTGTTAACCTCACTTATATGAAATGTGATGAAAGGACTTAAACTCATACAATTCTTAATGAGCTATTGATGATGATGATTATACAAAGGGGTAGACCCTACGGCCTAAATTAAGATATGATTGATAATTAAAGTCATAAAGACATTTCAAAAAGGGACTCTAGCTTAGCACCGAGTGAACTAGATAGAGGAGTGTCCCTTCCAACATAGGGAAGGTAGGAGCACTACATTACTCTTTTGATTGGAGACTATAATGTATGGCTGATAAAGAGGGTCCCAACTAAATCTCCTAGTTCTTGAACTATGTTGCCTCCATAGGAATACTATCTAGTGGATCCACGTAGTTGCTATGTTTTACATTTTGGTACTACCTTGGCAAGTAGACCGCCTTCTTTCGGTGTAGGGTTTTATGACACCGGATTCCACACTAGCTCATGTGATCTATGCCGGTTAGGGAAAGATCTTCCCAAAAGTTAAAACGAATTAAAGGACTTGAACTCTAACTTGGATAACCTAAGGGGTCTAACTTTGTCTAGGTAGGGTTATGGGACTCTAACATGCTATTTTACCCCTTTTTGGGCTTAATGCAGGACGGACGGGGGGTGTCCGTCGACGGGGTCTCATCGATGAGGGTCGAATTTTACAGATAGATTTTAATGATTTCATTTATATTAATTAATTGGTTTAGGTGTTATTCAGTTATTAAAGGGAAACTAATAAAGTTAATTAATCCACTCTATAAATACCTTTAACCCTCATTAACCTAAAGCAACTATCAAAATAAACTCTCTTCCTTCTCTCTTAATTCTCTTTCTACAAGA
The DNA here is from genome assembly GCF_001406875.1 of Solanum pennellii. Taxonomy (NCBI): domain Eukaryota; kingdom Viridiplantae; phylum Streptophyta; class Magnoliopsida; order Solanales; family Solanaceae; genus Solanum; species Solanum pennellii. The sequence continues at coordinate 12,393,289 of NC_028639.1, forward strand.
ACCCATCAATGAAGGCTAGAAAGAACTATGGTTTGGGGGCTTGAAATAGGTGGATTCTTCATCAAATTGTTGAGAATCATTAAGGTATGGGTTCTATTCGCCTTTCAGATTCTTTCCTCAAAGGGTTCCTTTAAAATGGATTTCAAATAGTTGAGTTTTCTTATAGGTTTCATTCAGTTACGAAATTAAAGTTATGGATTGGTTGTTAGTGAATTCTTAAGGTTATATTGAGTATATTTACATGTAATTAAACTTTTTAATGATAATTGTTGATGGTTTGATCAAATTTAAGAACATGATCATCTATCCTTAACCCTAGGTAGTGATCTTGACTTATGTTGTATGTTGATCATTCAATTGAGTTGGTTGTTTTAGATTACTATCCTATGGTGCTATTATGGTTGAATTAAGATGAATTATAGGCCTATCATGCTAGTTCTTGATATTTAATTTAGGTTATGAATTATAATGTACAATTAGCCTATGTGTCTTGTCGCAAGTTGTGATGTATAGATGAATTGTGTTGTAGAGATGCCATTGGACTTGTTATGCTATTGATTATCGTTGTGCTATGATGTTACTACACATGTTGGGTTGAGTTATGGGTTGATGGTAAGACCTTGATAATAGACTACGAGGAAGACTTGGTAAGTCTTATAATCTCTATCTTTACATCCAATTGTGATTAATTGTTGTTTCGCTATGATATTACATTGTAGTATGCTTTATCTTAGGATTATAAGGTGGTATGATGTTGAATTTAAATGTCTTTTCTATGTTGTGAGGTTTATTAAGGTGTATGTTCTATAAGGATGGTGAAAACTATCAATGTGCCATAAAATGTTATGAAATGCTAAGGTTTTAACTTCACTAATATGAATTGTGATGAAAGGACTTAAACTCATGCAATTCTTGTTGAGCTATTGATGATGATGATTAAACAAGGGGTAGACCCTCCGGCCTAAATTAAGTTATGATTGATAATTAAAGGCTTAAAGACATTTCAAAAAGGGACTCTAGCTTAGCACCGCATTAACTAGATAGAGGAGTGTCCCTTCCCACATAGGGAAGGTAGGAGCACTACATTACCCTTGACATTGGAGACTATAATGCATGACGCATAAAGATGGTCCAACTAAATCTCCTAGTTCTTGAACTATGTTTCCTCCATAGGAATACTAGCTAGTGGATCAATGTAGTTGGTATGTTTTACATTTTGGTACTACCTTGGAAAGTAGTCCTCCTTCATTCGGTGTAGGGTTTTATGACACCGGATTCTACACTAGCTCATGTGGTCTATGTCGGTTAGGGAAACATGTTCCCAAAAGTTAAATCGAATTAAAGGACTTGAACAATAACATGGATAACCTAAGGGGTCTATCTTCGTCTAGGTAGGGGTATGGGACTCTACTTAGACATTGCACTAGTTAGTCTTGAAGGGAGTCTTACGAGGAGGTTCTTATACGTTTATGTTAAGATAATATATGATTTATATATGTGATGACCATATCAAATTGTTGTTATTATATATTTATTAGTTCATTTATGAATATTCCTTGGTTTATAATGATAATATAAGATGCAATGTAAGCCTAAATGTCATGATATGTAAAGTTGGACATTAGTCATGTTCTCTTGTTGAGGATACTTGATTGAGCAAGGTTATGGGGCTTTTCTTGGTCATTTCACTTGTTGACTTAATAAGAACTTCTGAGTAGTTGTCTTGCTTATTATGATATGTTTAACTCTTATTCATTCTTATGATATTATTCCTTGATGTTAGGGTTGTAGTAAACCATGATTCTAAGTGTTGGGATAAGTATTAATTGTTGAGATAGTAAGCGTGTTTTATTGACCAATATGATTTACTTGACTTTGCATTAATCCCAAAAAGGGGTAAAATAGCAAGTTTTGATAAAAAGTCCCTTTTAGCATGTTTTGCTTGTGTATGTGCATAAGATCTCGTACTTAGTACATGTGGAGTACTAACCCCATTTTCTTCCCTTGTCCCAAATATTTTAGATTCCTGTCGTTGAATAGTTTGAAAAGAGATATCGTTGAAGGCTTGAATTCTTCCTTTCATCCAAGTAGGGTAGGTCCTCAAATTTCTAGGGCAATGCCATCTTCTAGCTTTGGACTTTGTTATGAGCTTATTGACTCTATCATTCCTTTCCTTGCTATTTGAATATTGTACTTTCGTATGACCTATACATGGTCTTGTTGAATTGATGTAAGGGCTATGCCCATGTAGTGACATTTGTTTAGATGGTATGAGATGAGACAATCATTGAGACTATTTCTATATTTTTATATATATGTGCAATAAAAGTAGAAGGCTATGTAACCTTCCTATATGAAGGGTCTATGTTGCTCAACATGAATATATACTATGCGTATGTCTATGTAAACCTCCGAGTAGAGAAATTAAAAGATTTTTCCGCATTTTTCAACATATGAATGTAATAACATCAAAGTAAGAGGCTAGTCTTAGTCCTTTAAAAGGATGACGACGCCAGTTACGTCTAGGGGGTAAACCCAGATATGACAACCCACTTCTAAATTAATTCATGGACAGTTTATTAAGGGTGTTTTGGGTATTTTAATTAAGTATATAAAGGGTAATCAAATGGAAGACCTCATTCTTCAAAATGATAAACCCAAAACTCTTAGAAAATCTCCCAAAACCTCCATTGAAGTCCAACTTGAAGAGGCATCTTGGTGAGGGGTTTTTGTGTCGAAATTCTACATAAAAGTGAAGAATTATCATCCTTGAGGTATGGCTTTTGATCCTTGAAACTCGTTTCACCAAGGAGCCCAACTCTCAACATGTTTTTAAAAGTTTTCTAAAGTGAATTGACCAATTACATGATTCTACCATGGGTACTTGCATAAATGATTTCTAAACATTGAATTATCATATAATTGATATTGAATTGATGATTTTAACATAAATTACCTATGAAACCATGAATTTGGATGAACCCTAGTTTTTTACTATAATGTGGGTTACTTGATATTAAGCTAATATTGATGAATTGTTATGTAGTTGCTTATGGTCTTTCTAATGATATAAGAAATATATTCATTTGTTATCTAATTGATCCTAGATTGTCAAACCTAGATTGAATTGATAGAGATTTCATTGGATTTTATGATTATTGCTTAAATTGTTGGTTTTGGCCTTGGATAAGGGCCTTGTGATGTTGAATTGGATGATTTAGCATTGTCTAGAAGTGTGAATAAGGGAATGAAGGTATGCTTCCCGGATTTATTTAATTTGATATTAATTAAACTTCGATTCTATTGTGATTGGTATGGTCCACTTATGGTGGCGGTGTTATGTGTTTTACTTGCAATTGATGTGGCCTTGTCAGCGTTACTTTATGCAACATTATGAGCATGGCCTTATTGGGAACTACTTGAAGTCATGTGGCTAATTGTGTAGTTTGATTATGTGAAGCATGACATTAACTATGTATATGTGAAGTTATATAGTCATATATGTATTCTTCTAGTTATGTTGCCTGAAGTGATCATGTTAGACTTTGACTTGACATTATGAGTATAGTGTTAGGTTAAGTCTTGGTTATTCCTAATTGAATTTATGAGTCTATGTGGAGTTTATTAATGATGTTATGATGATATATAGGATGACTTGAAGATGTTAGGTTCTTTTAGAGGTGTTTCCAGAATGACTTGTATTATATGTTAAAAGTGAAGTATGTGATGTCTTGTCTTGATTGACTTGTATATCTTGCTTGATGTATATATGATTATGAATATGTGATGTATTGATTTAGGGTGTTAAAACTCTTAGTATTGAATGTATGAATGATATATGACCTTAAATGATGATATGAGAGTCTATTATGTGAAAACCGTGACTTAAGGGTAAGGTTAAGATTGATTGAAGTGTAAGCCGTAATGGTATCTTTCAAAGTAAAGGAATGATGGACCTAAGGTAAGTTGGCTGGAGCGGCATCATACTATACTAATCATTAGTGGACCATTGTGAGGTAGCCCTAGTGGACCTTCCTTGGTAGGGTAAATGTGATTGGGTTATGAACTAGTTATGGAACCCTTTCATGCTAACCTAATGTATGAATTACTCTATGAGAACGAAGGCTAGCACAGAGTTAGTATGGTAAGGAAAGTATTTCTAGTTAAGTATGAGACTAGAATACAAAGAATCCCTTCATATTCCTTAACCATGTGCCTACATGGGATGTGTCTAAGTTCTACCATTGGCAAGTAGAACAACCTCATCAGAGTAGGATTGAACTCCGGATTCCATGTCTTGTTATCATGGTCTATGTTGGTTATTGCCTATTCTCATAATATGGAATACCTATTAGCATTTGAGGAGTTTATGGAGTTTAGGTGGTGGTATGGGACACTATCTAGACATTGCACAATAGACTTTAAAGGTGTTATATGGAGTTCCTAGGTCTTGTCCAAGACCATTATTTGAATGTCCTCTATATGATGTATGAGTCTTAATGAACTAATGAACTAATGACTAATGTTAAGGAGTATGTAAATAAATGAGTACCTAACCTAAAGTGACTTAAGGATTCCTTTGCTAAAGTGTGAAGAGGGCATAAGGGATGATCTCTTCATGTCTTATCTTTGGAAGTCTTGAGGATGACTCTAGTTAGGGAAGTTGGTTGATTTTTTGTGGACATGATCTAAGCCTTAGGTAGTCTTAAGGACTATTTAGGTAATATCGAAGAGGTCACAATGGACGTTATTTTCTTGATTTACTTAAGTAGGTCTTTTGATAGCCTTTGGGAAGAGAATGTCATATCATCTATGTGTTGGTAACGTAGTGAGCACAATTCTATCTTAGGGAGTCTATAGGATCCTTTGGGAAGAGAATGTCATATCATCTATGTGTTAGTGACTTAGTGAGCATGTTTCTATCTTAGGGAATCTATAAGATCTCTTAAGTGTGTGTGTAAGGGATTGTATGGGCGGTCTCTTCAAAACTCACTCAAGTGAGACTTAGAGTTCACCTTTGGTAGAAGAATCTTACCTTGATGTTTATGATTGCTTTGTAAGTATGTATGTGACTCACTATAGGTAATCCTAAGGGTCGTTTACGCACATCTAGAGAGGGTGTATGGGTGGTCGCTCTTTCTATGACTTAAGTGAATCTTAGGATGACTTTAAGTGAGTAAATTACATGCTATAAGTATCTTATGTGTTACTAAATTGATTTATGATGTTATTATGATTAAAATATGTTTTGAAAAATGAAAAGATGCATATTTGCAATATAGTCCCTTTTCATGATTTTTATGCATAAAGTCATACTTAGTACATGTGGTTGTAATAACTACATGCTTTTATCAATCTATATAGTTCTTGGTAGGTGAGGAGATTTGAGAAGTGAAGACTTGGACTTAGAAGATTGTTCAAGAGAAGTTGAAGTCTGTCCTCACTTGACTCGAGGGCATAGATGTGTTTTATGTTTCTTATTGAAGTATTGTAATAGACTAAGTATTTCTCTATTCGTATTTTGAAGTATGGCCCGTGTCCCAAGTATTCTTGTGTCTTAACGTGATGAGATTGAGACTTAGTATTTCCTATTACTTTTATATGAAAGAGATTTTGAAGAATATATTATGTTTTGTGAAAAGTTTTACTTACGCAGTACTTTCACTAGGTATATGCAATGAATGATATGAAAGGGCTTGTCTGAGACCTCAAAGAGGTCGACGCCGCTATTTACAATCCAAGATTGTACACTAACTTCTAGGGTGTGGTTTCGGGTTGTGACAAAGAGTGTCCAAGATTTGTGATTTTTCTCAATTTCCCTTTTGTCAAATTCATTGTATTGTTTTCTGGTTTTGAGAACAACCCTTGTGACGTCCTCATCTTTTACTTTTATAGTTGGCCCATAAGGAACCTCACAAGTAAAATTCAACAACTCACAATCGTCAATCATTATATAGTCAAACATGCAATTTTCCCTCCACCAGTATTATTGACCATCAAATAGAGGTGGCTTCGTTCGAGACTGACCTTCTAGAAAGCTTAATGGCGCAGCCATTCTTTGCAGGAATGGCTCTCTTAGTCTTAGCTAGATAGACAGGCCAAGCTCTGATACCAATTGTTGGAATGTGTGCATCCACTAACGGTCAATTGACCGGGTCCCTTGTTACGGTAAGAACAGTAACGCTAGCACAAGTCGTAGTGCACGTCCACTACACGTCAACGGACCAAGTCCCCGGACTCAGCATGAATAGTAACTGGAATAAATTTAGAAAGTAAATGGCTGAAAGTAAAATCTGCACAAGAATTTTACGTGGAAACCGCACGACCTATCCTCACAGGATTGTCAACCCGAACTCCATTTCACTTAAATGGAGCAACAATTTAGATTAAAAACTCTTGCAGTTTAGGAATTCAACATTAAATTCCTTCCACCTCAATGTAGCACATCTACTACAAAGAAAGCAACTAAGCAATAACATTATTTCCGAGTAAGCTACCTAATTGTTTGATAACTTAGACTTCAGCTAAGCAACACATAGGTTGAAAACTAAACCACCATCCTCTAGAAGATTTAGACTTTCACTAAGCAACAACAATGTTTCCTGCTAAACCACCTAACTCTTAGATGATTTAGAATTCAACTAAGCAACAACAATGGTTCCCACTAAACCAATCAACCTAATTGAATTAGAATTTATGTATAACTAAACAAAGATCCATTTCCTCTATAACACAGGAAATATTTACAATCTAAGCACATAAGACACAAAGCTTAAAGTAAAACAATGACTCTTCAGCATTGTATCAGGTCCCTTTGTTGAGCATGAGTAGGGTTCTTCCTTGTAGATGACTTTTTCTTTTAAGCTTTTGTATTTTCTAAAATCCAAAACTTTGATTGCCAAAACTTGGGTTTGTGTTTGGAGAAGAGACTATTATCAAATTGAACACAAACTATTTGGACAAGGTCATTGGAAAGCATGTTGTCATGAAAGGATGTGCACTAACCACATTAGAGTTACGTAAGAAGTCTTTTGAGAGCTGTAATTTTAACCTTTTCTCGTTCGTACACTTTCCGCGACCAGGTCCCTTGCTGCATTCTATCATGCTTGAGTTCTTGAAAAAGACCTGCTAGCTTTCTCTTTTCTTCAATGATAAGTTGTTTGTTTATTGTTGTGTATATATACCCGTTACCATCAAGGGTTTTGACCACTTAAACAAACAACTTCGTCCGCCCTTCCTATTGGTGAAGTACGTTGCACGTCTCATAAACCAACTTGACAAGATAGCTATAAAGATAACTTTCAACGTTGCACAACTTTGAATCTATACGAAAGTACTCAGTCAAGGACCAAGTCCCTGCATTTGTGAAGATCATCAAAACACTAGAATATAACATGTAGAATCTGACAGTAGTGCAACATATACACAATTAGATTAGGTTTCATCCTTAGACCCTTTTATCTTTCATTTGTGGGGGATGAACATAAATACTAGCAAGATGATTTTGTGGTTGTTTTTATTCAAAAAGAGTCGAGCATTGTAAAAATACATATTTACATGAGATAGACATATAGTCATATTTGTTAGGACTTAAATAATCGTGTTTCATGCACAAGTTTAAAAACTCAAATATTAATGAAGGGTTGGTTACTACTCCCTCCATTTCAAATTAATTGAATTAATGAGAAATTTTTTATTTTTCAAATTAACATAATTGTTGTAAAAATACATACTAACATGTGAATAGATATATAGTCATATTTACTAGGACTTAAATAATCGTGTTTCATGCAAAGTGTAAAAACTCAAATATTAATGAAGGGTTGATTAGTACTCCCTCTATTTCAAATTAGTTGAATTAATGAGACATTTTTTTCAAATTAACTTAATTGTTCAATTTTTAAGACTATTTTTAGAATTTTCTCCCAATTTTTTTACCCTTCTTTAGTTACCATTGGAACTAGTTATTAATTTATATTTAGTTATTTTAATCATTAAGTTGATAGTAATAAATAAGGGTAAAATGAAAAATTATGCCTAATTTATGTCTTAATCTTCTTTTCTTAGAGAGTGTGAAACAACTCAACAATTCAATTAATTTGAAATAGAGGGAGTTACTTTTAACACACACAAAAATAATAAAATTAAAAGAAGTGGCCCAAGACCATTTCCTATCTTATTATTGTCACAATTTAGTGTTAAAGGAGAACAGAAAATTAGGGCAATTCATTTCTTTATTGTAGAAGAAACCACCTAACTTCACAAGAAGAAGTTTGGCACTCAGAGATAACATGCTAGCATGACAAAGAATTTATAGTAATCAAGTATTGTGGGGCTAACTCTTTAGTCATATATTATCGATCTATACGTTGTGTGCTTGTGTCAAAGAAGTAATAATTAATGGCTCAATAATAGGATGATGATATGGAAAATATAATAATAATGCATTGGTTAATTGGTGGAATTTCTTAGAAAATATTGGAGGTAAAAGATGATATGAAACCATAATGATTGGCTAATAGCTAATTAGAGGGCCATATTATTACAGTAATGATAAACTTTTTTTAAACTAGTAATGGTTTGACTAGTATGGAAAACTACCAGATTGAGAATACAAAATCTCACAAATTTTTGGGCAATATTTGAAAAAAACCTTTGTTTTGATATATTTATCTATTACTAAATGTATCATTATTGGACAGCAATTTAGCATAAAGTTACCTTTAATTTTGGTTTAAGGTGTATGATATTTAGCAGAATTGGTAGTTAAGAATTTTTGTATGGTCGTTAGCAGAATTGGTAGTTAAGAAATTCATTCTTTGTTTTAATCTAAATATTTCTTTAATTTTTGTATGGTCAAAGCAGAATTGGTAGTTAAGAAATTCATTTGTTGTTTTGATCTAAATATTTCTTTAATTTTTGTATGGTCGTAGAAGAATTGATAGTTAAGAAATTCATTCGTTGTTTTAATCTAAATATTTCTTTAATATTATTTATGATATAATCTAGATATAACATATCTTGGGTTCTTTGGTACATATATAAATTTTCCTCTATTAATTGTTCTAATAATTTTATGTTTTCCATAGATTCTATCCAATATTGTGAATATTCATTGTTCATTTAATCTTAATTTATATCTAAATCGTACCATTCTATTTTTTCATAGTCTAAATCTCGTAGGTCTATTTCATGTCATTGTTGATTTAATATATCTTCTGGTTCGTTATCATTAAATATTTTTTCCCATATTATTGTTCTTAATTCAATTATTTCTATACCTTGAAGTATATTTAAAACTAAAGTTTCATAGTTTTTATCATTTTGTCATGTATGTATGTGGTCATGTTTGTTGTTATGCGGGTTTTTCAATTATTCCTTCCTATCATATTCATAATCGATTAAATTTATGTTGGATTAGTTTGAACTAGATTATCTGTTTATCATGTTTCTAGTCACTACTAGCACCGTACTTTAGCGGATACTTCCTTCTTATCAGCGCCTCAACTTTGTTTACTCCCCTAAACGGCTTTCCTCGCCTACCGATTTCAACATTAGGATGGCATAGTATACAAGTTTTCTACCTGTTTCCAGTGTGCTAATAAACTAGAAATCATGATTCAAATAATTCTAATACATAATAACTAACATAAAATTATTCAATCATATATATGGTATTCAGGAATATATGAAATTAGTTTCGCATATTTTTTGAAAAATATATCTTTGTTTCTTGTGTATTCATGCTATCTGAAATATCTGATTGGATTCCAGATTGTTGCTCCATTTATCTAAATACTAATTTATTAGTTGAGAGAGTGTTTTTAAAAGAAAGTTTTATATTTCAGGTCTTGCCTATCCTTTATGTTACATATTCCTTCCTTTATATAGAAAGGAATAAGCGCATTTTACTGCACTTACTATACTCTACACTTACTTTACAACTATCCCTACCGTACTACTTTTACACTTGTCTTTTTAATAATACGTCCTACCATGCTTTACACTTGTCAACATATCTTTAATAATGCACATGCATATGTTTACTAAGTTATGTGACTACTACTATTTATTTGAATACTTTTACATATCTACTTTTGACTTTATGTGTCCAATAACGTTTTAGTGTTTCATTTTATCTTCATCTTTATCGTCTTGGCATCTTCCGCCTTTATCTTTTATCTTCATCTTTATCTTCTTATCATCTTCCGTCTTTATCTCTTATCTCAGTTGGACGTCTGGGATTATATTATCTTCTCCGTTGCATTTTGAACATATGTGATCAGGGTATTTGTGACCAATTAGCTTGCAATACCTAGTTAATAATTTTTTCGAAATAAATCCAACCTTAAGTGCTCGTATTGTAGGTCGTTCTTCTGGCTTAAGTAATGATAAAATCCATCTCTGGACTTCATCCATATCTGCTTTCCTTAGCTCCCTTTAATTGGAATAAATTATTAACTGATCTCTTGCATAGTAGCTCCATATAGTGTTTCCGTTTAAATAATTATTTGCTAGTTCTTGTATTATGGTTGATATACCAATTATTCTCTTATTGGCATAGAAGTTTGGTATCTCACTTTTTTGTACCTCTGTTGGCTGTTCAATATCTTTCGGTATTATCATATATTTTGTTAATCCTATATTTACTACTTGTATCGGAGGTTTTATCTCCTCGTATAATATCTCTGCTGCTGCCGTATAAAACTTTACATAGAATAAATTTTCCTTAGGAACTCTCTTATAAGTAATAAATGCTTTATGTATATCCGAAATTCCACTTAGTTCATCTCCGTCATATGTATATACTGTATTTAGTAATCCATACTTGTAACATGTCCTAACTAAGTTGGCGTTAGTTTTTGATTGTGCAATCTGTTTATTATAACCTTATAATTTTTGGGTTAAATAATCATGATTGGGTTCTTGGGTTGTAGTAGATCTGGGTTTAAGATTTAAAAACGTTTGGATATTGTATATATTTTCTATATAGATTCGCCTAATATGGTTATATGTTCTTTTGTCATGGTGTAGGCTATCTGCGTATGTAGAAGTTTGTGGTTCTGTAGTTAATATGTTTTTTGGTGTTAGCCTCGAGGTAAATGGTTTTTCCAATAATTGTTGTATGTGTGAATTCTTATGTTTTTCACTAACTCGTTGGCTTGTATCTGTAGATGTATTTAAACAATTCTTATGGGTTTTTAGGTGTTTTTCAACATCACCGTTTAGCTATGGATTCTTTATGTCTTCCGATTGACATAGTTCTGCATTTTTATAGTCATGTTGCTGACTTATGCTAGCTTTAGACTTCAGATTATATTTATTAGTCTTTAGCTTTTGTATATCATTGTCCATACTATCCCCTTTTGTACAAAGTATTATAATAGCTTCGAGTATCTTTTCAATTGTATCTTCTCCCTTAGTCTCAGTTTGAGTAGCTTTGTCGTGATAAGTAATCTGCAATAACATTCTTATCAGTTTTTATTACTTCAAATGTAAATGTGAAATTTAATATATTTAACACTAATCTCCTTATTTCTTTTGTTGTTACCGAATCTTGTATTTTTCTTGTTAGCCACGATTTTACTTGTGTATTATCTGTTCTTATAATGAATTTATTATATACAATATATGGTTCAAATGAGAATAAACACTTATATACTGAATGTAATTCTTTTCTATTTATTTTCTGTTTTATTTCTGTATTATTAAATGTCCCTGATTAATACCTGCAATGATATTCTATTGTATTGGCATCATACTTGTATTTTAATATTTCTTCATAGCTTTTTTCACTCGCATCTGATTCTATTATATAAGTAAATTTTTTGTTTTCATCTGGAGAGTATAGTTTAGGTAAGTTTTTACATAATAATTTTACTTTTTGTATCTGTATTTGGTCTTTTTTATCTAACTAATATTCCATATCTTTCTTTAATTTTTGTTGTAATGATTTTATATTTTCTGCTAATTTTGGTATGTATTCTCTTACTTGATTTACTAGGCCTAAGAATGATTTTAAATTCCTTTTTGTGTCTAGTTGTTCATTTGAGTTAATTATGTTTGTACTATATGCGTTTGCATTTTTATTCCGTTTTTATCTATTTGTATTCTTAAGAATTCTATTTGATTTTTCATTATATCTTCTTTCTTTTTACTTAGACTTATATCCGAATATTCTATTATATGTATAAATTTTTCTAATAATCTTACATGTTCATCTTGTGTTTTGGAATATAATAATATATCATCAATGTATACTATATAATTTTCTATTTGTTTAATGTAATTGTCCATAAATTGTTGATATCTATCTGGTGTGTTTTTATGTCCAAATAGTAATACATTCCATTCATAAAATCCTTGTAGCACAGTGAATGCTGTTTGTTTTTTAGACTCTTCTTCTAGTTTTAAGTGATAATATCTTTATTTACAATCAAATTTGCTAAAATAATTATATCCTTGTATTTGTCTTATCTTTAGTATTTTATTTGGTATCGGATAATTATATGTTTTAGTTTTTAATTTAAATTTCTATAATCAATAATCATTCTGCTTTTGTCACGACCCAAAACGAGCCTCTAGTGGCACCCACACTTATCCTACTATGTGAGCGAACCAACAAATTTAAACCCCAATATAATGCGGAAGACTCAAATCTTATTAATAAAACCGATAAATAAACATTCTAAAATTTATCAACTATTATCCCCAAAATCTGGAAGTCATCACATCAAGAACATCTATCCTCAAATTTCTATGTCTAAGAGTAATTAAGAACCAAAATAAAGAATAAAACGATAGTCCATGTCCGAGCTTCAAGGACATCAAGACGTGAATGAGAGAATCCAGTCCGAGCTAGGAACAATAGCTCACCCTGAAATCTGGCGTGCTGAAGACTGGCTAGAGTTGCGGACGAGACGAAGTCACCGGTGCACTTGCTGCACTCCACAAAACAACAAGAAGAACATAAAAAAAGTAGGGGTCAGTACAAGTACTGAGTAGGTATCATCGGCCAACTCAGAATAGAAAGCAATATATATCAAGTAATAATATAAAATCAACTACAACACTCAACAGGTGACAACAACAAGTACAAAACCCTTTGACAACAACAACAAGCACATCTATGAGGGCTCAAGCCTCCACGCCAAACTCATTTGGAAATTAGGTTCTTTAAATTGAGTATATTACCATAATTCAAGATTCATTCTCTTTATTCCTCTTGTGTCGGAACGTGACACTCCGATCCCCTAATACTACATGTCGGTTCGTGACACCCGATCCCCTAATATTACGTGTCGGTTCGTGACACCCGATCTCCTAATACTACGTGTCGGTTCGTGACACC
>NC_028639.1:12407457-12412506 GCF_001406875.1 Solanum pennellii
GTTTTTAAGATTCCACAGTATCATCATTATAATCCATCACAATTACAAAATCACATCATGCAACCACACAATGAAGCATATAGAAGACTTTACGATATCATCCAATACATATTATTCGCTATTTAGAGTTTACTATCACATAGCATAAACCATAACCTACCTCCACCGAAGAATCGTGATCAAGCAATCTACTTCTCCAATGTCCTTGCTGTCTCTTCGTTCTTCTCTCTCTCTCTCGCTCGTTCTCTCTTCTTCACTCTGTTCTTTCTATTTTTCCTTCTTCCAACTCTTTTTCTTTTTACCCTAATTATCAAATAATTAAGTATAAAAGATGATAAAAGTAACCCACTATTTATTTCAAGGTTATCTCCTTTAACCCCCAAGTAATTAAATTATTACCCTTAACCCACAAATTTCATAATTATAAGCATGAATAGTCCAAAACGCCCTTTAATACTCTCAGCAAGAATCCGACTCAGTCGAGGTTAAGCCACTCGTGACGGCCCGTCGTACATGCGACGGTCCGTCCTGCACGTCCGTCACAAAGTTCAGAGACTCAATTTCAGTAAAAGGTCTGTGACGGTCCGTCGTGGCTACGACGGTCCGTACTGCATTTCCGTCGTGAAGTTCAGAGAGTTGATCCCAATACCCAGATTTTCAGAGTTCTAAGTTTTTTGGAACGATGACCCCCGACGGTCCGTCGTGACCATGACGGTCCGTCGACTATTTCGTCGACTCAGCTAGTTTCTATCAAAATAATCTTGCTGCTCGAATCGACTAAACAGGTCGTTACAATAGATACCAATTTACCCATTGTTCGTCCCTGAACGATCAAGGATAGAAAAACAAGGGAGAGAAAGAGTACCTGAGTCTGTAAAAAGATGTGGATATCTTTCTTGCATATCAGCCTCATTCTCCCAAGTGGACTCTTCAACTGGCCGATTCTTTCACTGAACCTTGATGGATGCAATCTCCTTTGATCTCAACTTGCGGACTTCTCTAGCTAGAATAGCAACCGGCTCCTCCTCATAAGACAAATTCCCGTCGAGAAGAACTGAATCCCAACGAATAATGTAGTTTCCATCTCCATGGTACTTTTTCAGCATAGACACATGAAATACCGGGTGCACTCCTGAGAGTCCTTGAGGCAACTCCAATTCATAAGCCACCTCCCCCACACGCTTCAAGACTTGAAATGGCCCAATATACCTTGGACTAAGTTTACCTCGCTTACCAAACCGCATCACCCCTTTCATGGGTGAAACCTTCAGCAAGACTTGTTCACCCTCCATGAAATTCAAGTCCCTAACCTTTCGATCTGCATACTCCTTATGTATGCTCTGAGCTGCTAGAAGCTTATCCTGGATGAATTTTACCTTATCTAACGACTCCCTCAAGAGATCGGTACCCCAAGGTCTTACCTCAAATGCATCAAACCAACCAATGGGAGACCTACATCTCCTCCCATACAGTGCCTCAAATGGAGCCATATCAATACTTGAGTGATAGCTATTGTTGTATGAGAACTCTGCTAAGGGTAAGAATTTATCCTAATGACCACCAAATTCTATCACACATGCACGAAGCATATCCTCCAACACCTGAATCGTTCGCTCAGACTAACCATCGGTCTGGGGATGAAATGCAGTACTATGGTCCAGCCTAGTACCTAATTCAGCATGTAATGTTCTCCAAAACATAGAAGTAAACTGCGTACCTCTATCTGGTATGATGGAGAGTGGAACCCCATGCAATCGAACAATCTCCGAGATATAGAGTTTGGCTAACTTCTCTGCATTGTAAGTCATCTTGACCGGAATGAAGTGAGCAGACTTAGTTAATCTGTCAACAATTACCCAAATAGAATCAAACTTACCCAATGTCTTTGGAAGACCAACCACGAAATCCATTGCAATCCTTTCCCACTTCCATTCAGGAATGGGCATTCTCTGAAGTGTTCCTCCAGGCCTCTGGTGTTCATACTTTACTTGCTGACAATTCGGGCATTTGGCAACAAAATCAACAATGTCGCGCTTCATTCTACTCCACCAAAAATGTTGCTTTAGGTCGCGATACATTTTGGTTGCACCAGGATGTATAGAGTACCTTGAACTATGAGCCTCTGTAAGAATAGTGTGAATCAAATCATCAACACGGGGCACACATACCCTTCCCTTAATCCTCAAAACACCTTCTTCATCAATTATTGCCTCTTTAGCCTCTCCTCGCAATACCATATCTCGAATTTGGCTCAGCTTCTCATCAGTAAACTGCTTCTCCTTAATCTTGTCAAGAAAAGAGGATCTTGCCTCCACACAGGCCAAAAGTCCTCCTTTCTCTAGTATTTCCAGCCTCATAAGGTCATTAGCCAAAGTCTGAACCTCTCTAGCCAATGGGCGTCTAGAAATCTGTAAGTAGGCTAAACTACCCATGCTCCCTGCTTTTCTACTTAAAGCATCTGCCACAACATTAGCTTTTCCTGGGTTATACAAAATAGTGATATCATAGTCCTTCAGTAGTTCCATCCACCTCCTCTGCCTCAAATTCAAATCTTTCTGAGTAAAGACATACTGTAAACTACGATGATCTGTATAGACTTCACACTTGACCCCATATAGGTAATGTCTCCATTGCTTTAATGCAAATACTACTGCAGCCAACTCCAAATCATGGGTCGGATAGTTACGTTCATGCACTTTTAATTGCCTCGAAGCATAAGCAATTACATTTCTCTCCTGCATTAGCACTGCACCCAAACCAGAATAAGATGCATCACAATAGACAATGAAATTCTTACCTTCCACTGGCAAGGTAAGAATTGGGGCAGTAGTCAACAAAGTCTTGAGTTTCTGAAAACTTTCTTCACATTCATCCGACCATACAAAGGGAACATTCTGCTTAGTCAAATTTGTTAGCTGCGAAGCAATAGAAGAAAATCCCTTGACAAATCGACGGTAGTAGCTAGCTAAACCAACAAAGCTTCTTACCTCTGTAACATTAGTAGGTCTTACCCAACTCTTCACTGCTTCAATCTTAGAAGGATCCACCATCACTCCATCCTTAGAAACCACGTGCCCCAAGAAGGACACTGAATCTAACCAAAACTCACACTTGGAGAATTTGGCATAAAGCCTTTTCTCCCTCAACAACTCCAATACAATTCTCAAATGCTCCTCATGTTCTTTCCTGCTCTTTGAGTATATCAGTATATCATCAATGAATACAATGACAAAGAGATCCAGATATGGCTTAAAAATCCCGTTCATCAGACTCATGAAAGCAGCAGGGGCAATCGTAAGCCCAATAGACATTACTAAGAATTCGTAATGCCCATACCTGGTTCGAAAGGCAGTCTTCGGCACATCTACTGCCCGTATTTTCAATTGATGATAACCGGATCTCAGATCAATTTTAGAGAAGACACAAGCACCTTTTAACTGGTCGAACAAATCATCAATTCGAGGAATAGTGTACTTGTTCTTAATGGTTACCTTATTCAGTTGCCTGTAGTCTATGCACATCCGAAGGCTTCCATCCTTCTTCTTCACAAATAAAACAGGAGCTCCCCAAGGTTATGCACTTGGCCTAACAAAACCTTTCCCTAACAACTCCTGAAGTTGGGCCTTTAACTCCCTTAACTCAGCTGGAGCCATTCTATAAGAGGGGATGGAAATGGGGCGAGTACCCGGCTCCAGATCAATACAGAAATCGATATCCCTATCCGGTGGCATACCAAGAAGGTCTGCAGGAAACACATCCAGAAACTCGCAGACTATCGAAACAGATTCAATAGAAGGTACTTTGGAAGTATCATCCCTGAGAGGTGCCAAAAAGGCTAAACAACCTTTACTAACCGTCCTCTTAGCGCGAAGAAAAGAGATAATACGGACTGGGGTGGAAATGTAGTCACCCTCCCACACTAGCGGATCTGTACCAGGCTTGGCCAATGTCACAGTTTTTGCATTACAATCTAAGATTGCAAAATTTGGAGAAAGCCAAGTCATACCCAGAATTACATCAAAATCCACCATTTCTAGGATAATCAAGTCTACATAGGTATTGCTCCCTACAAAAGTCACAAGGCAAGACCTATGCACCTTCTCAACTATCACAGACTCACCCACAGGAGTAGAGACACTAATAGGCATGTCAAGCAATTCGCAATGTAAATCAAGACCAGTAGCAAATGAGGAAGATACATATGAAAATGTGGATCCAGGATCAAATAATACAGAAGCCATGCAATCACAGACCAAAAGAGTACCTGTGATAACAACATCAGATGTCTCTGCTTCAGACCTCCCGGGGAAAGCATAACAATGGGCCCTATCACCTGTCTGTCCATTGCCCCTATCATGTTGCGCCGCAGCAGTTCCATCTTGCCCGCCACCCCGATTGATTGGGTGACCACCATTACCTTGGCCACCGCATCCTCCAGGATGGCGGCCTCTCCCATGACCACCTCTACCTCTAACTATTGGGGGTCTGTAACTCGGTTTTGGACAAAACCTCCTAATATGTCCAGTCTCTCAACATCCATAACACTCTCTGGTGTCAAGCATAGGTCTCTGTGAGAACGACGGAGTCTGGGGATAACCTCCAAACTCAGAGAATTGTTGACCGGTCTGCGGTGGACCCTCAGCTACAGCCTGCAGGGAAGACTGAATAGGGCGGTTTTGGTAACCTCCTGAACTCTGCCCTCTGGAGTAAGAACCTCTAAACTGACCTCCCTTACGGGAACTTTTTAGATGTAGACGCCATGGTGAAGTCGTCTGGCTTCACCCCCTCTACTTCTATCACAAAATCAACCACTTCCTGAAAGGATTTTGCTACCGCAGCTACCTGTAAGGCTGGAATCCGCAAATCTGACCTCTATCCCTTCACAAAACGCCGAATCCGATCTTGTGGACTGAAACAAAGCTGATTGGCATACCTAGATAGTGCACAAAATTGAGCCTCATAAGCAGCAACAGACATCCTTCCTTGCTCTAGGCTCAAATATTCATCTCTCCTCCTATCCCTCAAAGTTCGGGGTATATACTTCTCCAT
>NC_028639.1:12414776-12451232 GCF_001406875.1 Solanum pennellii
GTTCGTGACACCCGATCCCCTAATACTACGTGTCGGTTCGTGACACCCGATCCCCTTAACCTAATTCTTTTCGTTCATCAAGCCTTCTTTTATACCAAGGCATCATCATTAATAGAGTGAATTTAAGGTTTTTAAGATTCCACAGTATCATCATTATAATCCATCACAATTACAAAATCACATCATGCAACCACACAATTAAGCATATAGAAGACTTTACGATATCACCCAATACATATTATTCGCTATTTAGAGTTTACCATCACATAGCATAAACCATAACCTACCTCCACCGAAGAATCGTGATCAAGCGATCTACTTCTCCAATGTCCTTGCTGTCTCTTCGTTCTTCTCTGTCTCTCGCTCGTTCTCTCTTCTTCTCTCTGTTCTTTCTATTTTTCCTTCTTCCAACTCTTTTTCTTTTTACCCTAATTATCAAATAATTAAGTATAAAAGATGATAAAAGTAACCCACTATTTATTTCAAGGTTATCCACTTTAACCCCCAAGTAATTAAACTATTACCCTTAACCCACAAATTTCATAATTATAAGCATGAATAGTCCAAAACGCCCTTTAAAACTCTCAGCAGAAATCCGACTCAGTCGAGGTTACGCCACTCGTGACGGCCCGTCGTACATGCGACGGTCCGTCCTGCACGTCCGTCACAAAGTTCGGAGACTCAATTTCAGTAAAAGGTCTGTGATGGTCCGTCGTGGCTACGACGGTCCGTACTGCAGTTCCGTCGTGAAGTTCAGAGAGTTGATCCCAGTACCCAGATTTTCAGAGTTCTAAGTGTTTTGGAACGATGACCCCCGTCGGTCCGTCGTGACCATGACGGTCCGTCGACTGTTCCGTCGACTCAGCTAGT
This sequence comes from Solanum pennellii, assembly GCF_001406875.1. NCBI lineage: Eukaryota > Viridiplantae > Streptophyta > Magnoliopsida > Solanales > Solanaceae > Solanum > Solanum pennellii. Next base: position 12,415,647 of record NC_028639.1, read on the forward strand.
TTCTATCAAAATAATCTTGCTGCTCGAATCGACTAAACAGGTCGTTACAACTTTTTTCTCTTTTTTGTTCACTATGTTTATTTACTATAAATGCCGGTGTTGTGTGCTTACTATTGCTTTCTTGTATATATCCTTTTTCCTAATAATTCATATATATGTATCTTAAATTCGGTTAAATCAAAAAATTATATTTTAATAATTTTTGGGTTATTATACTATTATTATCAATTAGCTCAATTTTCACTTTTGTTTTATGTTTTTCCCATCCTTTTGAAGGATCTTCACTATAGAATAATTCTAACTTATCTTCGATTGTTTTTACTTTATTTATAGAGAATATAATTAATTCTATCTTAGGGTCTTCTTCTTTTATATTTTCTAACTTTTGCGTAATTTTCTCACTTCCTTTATCCATTCTGTTATTTTTCGTTTTTTGTTATTTACAGTTTTTGCTCCTAATTTTTGTTTACATGCTGTTGTGAACCACCAGTGTGTTTTTGTTATTATATGTGGGTATAATTTTTCTAAAAAAGGCATTCCTAATAGCATATCTTTTGTAGTCAATTCAAAATTATATATTTCTTCTATAGTTAATATCTTATCCCATATTTATTTTTTTATATTTTTGCCTTATTTGTGATCGTACTTCCTTCATTATTAAATTATGTTACTACTATCAGTGTTTTTAATTTTTCACATTTATCTTCCTGTAAACAATTGTATTTACATTTATTAGCTTCTGCTCCCGTATCTATCATCGGTGTATAATATCTGTTGTAATATTCCTCTATTTTTATCATTGCAAGTATGTGTATTTTCATATTTTTATCCTATCAAAGTTCTTTTTATTATTACTTTTTTATTTTTGTAATTTATTGACAATTGTTTGTCTTCTAGATTATTTGATTTTACTTGTTCTAACCATTTTATCTAAAATAATATTTTCATCTCCTTGATATATTTTAAATTATGTTACTATTGGTACTCCTGCAATGATTATTTCCTTTTCTGTAGTTTCTTCGGTATACATTAATGTTTTTTGTAGTTCGGGGCATGATTGCTTAGTAGTTATTATTTCATCTTCCGTTTATAATTCTCTTGTAATAGTTTTCTTCTCGTCCTGTATCTATTAATATTAAATATTTTCGTTGTTCCATTATTCCCATTATGTAATAATGATGTGATTTTGTTTCATATTCCATTAATTTTTGTGGATTTTTATCTATTCTTCTTGAGGTACTCATTTTTTATGATATTTGTTTTATTTCATTGTTTATTCTTTTTGATGTGCTTAATCTATCTTTTACTATTTCTAAGTCTTCTTCTATATCAATCTCATTATAAATATAATCATTTTTATCTATGACAGTGATTGTCCTTTAAAAAGGATCTTCTATTTTTATTTTATTTATTTTATTTTTTGATGTTATTTTATATTTTGTTGTTAAAACATATAAGTTTTTACATCTACTGTAACTATTTTACTTTTCGGGGCTAGTTCTACTCCCGACATTTTCCAATATAATACTAGTGATTTATCTATGTTCCTGTCATTTATTGCCACTGAGTAGTTAGCACTTATTATAAATTTAAATTTTTGATATATGAGGTTACCTTTTACTGCACTTATTATATTTTTTCTATGGGTTGTATGATTCTATCATCCGCTAAGTATATTTCTATGAGTGTATCTATTCCTTCTCTAAAACATGTTTTTATTAGTATTTCTGTTCCTCCTAAATGTACATATTTAATTACATTTTTAGACTTAATGTCTTGTATTGCTTTATTTATAATTCATTTGTTTATTAATTGTATTTTGGCCTTTTCTTTAGTGTATTTGCAATCTATGATATATTCTCTTTGACTTACTACATAATATTCTTCTTTTTGTCGTTTAAACCAGTTTCTTATTGTTGGTATTTCAAATATTTTTGCAATGTTTAGATCTAATTTTTTTTCCTTTTATTCGTTCAAATATGTTATTATCAAATATTATTTTTTGTTCTAAGGATTCTTCGTCTTGATGTTCTTCTCTATTTATTATTTGTATATTTGTTTCAGTCATTTGTTGTATTATAGAATTCATTATCTGATACCATCTCTATATCGTTATCCATTTCATTTTCTGATATTTCATATATGCAATCTTAACTTTCTAATTCATAATCTATGTACTCTATCTGCGTATATATTTCATCGTTTATTATTATTTCTGATATTTGTTTTTTCTTTAAATTTTTAGGTAATTTACAGTCTCTGGCTTTATGTCCTAATTTTACACAATTATAACAAGTATATTCTTTTAGTTTTTTTTTGTCTATATGGTTTTTTGGTTTTGTAGTTTTTTACATAGTATCTTCTTCTCGGTTTTTTATATTTGTCTTTTGATCTGTATTTTTTATTATTTCTATTTTTATAATACCTATCCGTATAACCAAATTGAGGTGCTGTTTTATTTTTGCAACATGCCAAATTTTGTACTTATATTTTTTTCATTTTTATTTCGTCTTTATGTTTATCAGATAGTCTCATAAACCATCGTTGCAAGAATTTTATTCTAGCTCCTATGGTATCTGTTAATTCTGCTTTGTTCCAACTTTTTATGACTTTTGAATTAAAAAGTTCTGGTAATTTTGTAAAATATAATTTTTCTTATTTCTTTACTTTCTTCTGTGCTATATGTTCCTTTATAATAGTTTTCCCTAAATGAACATGTCATCTATGTAACACATATTACATATTGCTAATTTTATCATTAGATTTCGATTTATGATTTTTTTTCTTTATTTTGTTCTTGTACCTCTGTTGTCATACTACTAAATTCATTTCTTATAGCTACTTCATATTTATATAATATTTCTATAGTTGTAGTAGCTAATTCGCCACTAGATTTTTTATTACTTGTTAAAGTTTTTAAACTTTCATCTGATAAATTTTGTAACCATAATTTTACTGTTCCAATAAGTGTTCTTTCTATATATCCTGGTTTCTCTGTTATTACTATTTTGTTATCTATTAATTATTTTGATATATATCCTATCCATAATTGGATTGTTTTATTTATATCTTCTACACAGTCTAAATCTAGAAAATTGTGTCGTTCAGTTATTGATTTTGGTGTCCATTTTTTATTTAATCTTTTATACCATATAGTTTTTTCTCTATCATAGTATCCATAGTTTTCATTATACTATTTCGAATTTGAATTTTTTGTGTTTTTTACTCTTAATGTGCTAGGTTTTTCATCCATGTCTACACCTCCTGTATTTATTTCTAAATTCCTTGCATTATCTATATTTGTTAAAATTTTCGTATATGTTTCACTTGTTTTCGAATGTTGTTCTAGATCATCGTTGTTTATTTCATCAATTCTTATTTCGGGTAGATTATCTTGGCTATTTTCTTCTTTTCTTTTAATTCATCTTCTAATTGCAATTTTTCTTTGAATTTAATTATCTCATTTGCTAATTTTATTTTTTGTTCTTTTTCTCTTTGTTTAATTTCATACATTTCTTTTAATATTGCTAGCTCTTTTTCTAGCTCTACTATTTTAGTATTTTTTTTACTTCTTCTTATTGTTGTACTTCCTTTTTTGCTTGTTGTTTTATTTTTTCGATTTTTGTTTTTCTATCTATTTCTTCATTTTGTTGTTATTCTTATCATAGCAGTTAAACTATTTTCTAGCTTTACCGTTTCTTTTTCTAACATTAAATTTAGATTGTCACCTATTTTCTTATATCTTCTTCCTAAATTAGAAAATATTGTTTTTATTTTTAATCCGACATAGTTTTCATATGTTTTTTCATCTATCACGTATTCTTCCTTATTCATTTATAGATTGTATTGAAGTTTATATTCTAAACTTTCTATTTGTATTTCTAGATTAAAAAAATAGTTTTTCTCTGTGCTATTATAGATTTTTTATATATTCTTGCAAATATGTTATTATTAAGTCTATTTTGCCTATGTCATAATTCTTGTCTTTTCGCTATAATTATTTCAGTAAGTTTTTCTTTGTATTTGTTATTCTCGTTATTCATTGTATCTTTAAATATTGAATATATTTATATTCTATTTTAGATATATTATCTATTAATTGATCTAATAAAATATAGTCATTTATTGTAAAATACAATGAGCAACTTCCCATTATTAACATTAGAACTAATAATTATTTATTCAAAAACATCCAATTATATTCTTATCAGTTTATATAATTTCATTCTCTTGTTGTCTTAAAATATGTGATATTGATATATCATAATAATGACGGAATAAAACATAGAAAGATGTTTAACTAAAATCAATGAAGATAAAAACTAAAAAACATTTAATAAAAATACAGAGGATTACATACCCATATATTTAGAATACACATTTTGAGTAAATATATAATTATTGAGTAAAAGTGATTTTATTTGCATAAAATTGTTTTTTATAGAATTTTAACTTTAAACGTAAATATATTATACAATGTGATATTTTAGAACCCACAATTAATCCTATTATAAATTCATCATGAACAGTTATGGTACCGATGTTCCTTGATAAAATGGCTAAACAAGACTAAACTGTGTGAGCAATTACTATTTAGCAAAATGTAGTTAAATACTAATAATATATATAAATATAATTAAATAACATTTTATGCATACAAAAATGAAGCATGTGAACGATTCTTAATTGCCCTGAAAGAAATTCACTTACTCGTAGTAAGTTTTGTATCGTGGCTCGCCCATGTGGACCAATGCGATACGATCTATTTTATACTCTATACAATTTATTAATTAATAAATTAATTTGATTATTCTTTTTAAAAGAATAAGGCAAGTAATTGTTCTGCCTCTTCTTAAAGACTCCAAGTGGGTGTAACTATGAATGAACGTGCAACGTAAAAAAGGTGGAGAGGAAATGTGAGAAACAGAGAAAAAAAACTAGTGATACTAGACAAATTAATCAACACACAAAGAAGACTTCTAGTTTGTGAAAAAAGATATTTTTTTTCCTAGTAATTCAAAGAGGGACTTGAGTGCAATCCTGTCAAAGTAGCAAAATTAACAATTTCCGCTGCAAATTACAAGGTATACATCTCATTGTTGATTTGCCTTCAAATTTTTTCGTTGGTAAAATAGACAATTAATTGATCCAATTAGGCGCTACTTCCTTGTACATTCATTTTGTATTTTTAAATTCTTTTGAAAACAGTGAATAAGAAAAATTGAAAGATATTGATTGTTTTTTGGGAAAAAGGATGGATTTACCCCCCCCCCCCCATGAACTTAGATAAATGGTACATATTTGCGTCCACCTAAGCTCCCGTCGTCAAATTGAAGGTATACACATGCCCCTTTCACTAACGGCCCCCTCATTTTATACACGTGTCTTAATCCTAATGAACGACCCGTTTGACCATTCTTTTTTACCAATAAACCAACAACCCGCCCCATAAACCCAATACCCACCAAATCCCTCTAAGACATATTACAGTTAAAAGACCCAAATCTAACAGGTCTGTTCCTATCACACAAAACCCTAGCTTTCATGAAGTTCATCGATTCTGCTACGTCTTGCTCGTGGATTAAGGTTGAATTTCAAATTTTTAGTGTTCCATAAGTTCTTTATATTGTTCATTATTTTGCGGAAAGTTGTCGGAGTTCCACCGAAATCAGCGCGAGTCCACCACCCAAAACCCCACTTATTTTTCTCTATTTTCTTACAGCCATGAACCAGCCACCGCCCTTGTTCAATAAACAATCAAGAACCGACCAACCCACCACCAAATCTCTACCACTAACAACACCAAACGCCCAATTTTTTTCGGTCAAATGAGTTTACCACCACTGGTTCAATAAGCTCCGACCAGCAGCTCACACATAACCACCATAACCCACTTGTTCTTCTCCAAAATAGCAACCAGAAAACTAGCCAGCAAACAACTTGTAACCAGCTCCGTTCTCCATTTCCTCCGGCCACACCCAACCACAATTGTTGCCCTCCCCATAGCACAACCAAAACACCAAAATGCCTTTTTTCTTGTGACCATTGCCAGCAGCGTGTTAGACTTGGTTCTTTTAATTAGAATATAACTGAGAGGGATTCGACTAGGTATTTGATTTATGGGGTGGGTTGTTGGTTTATGGGCTAAAGAAAAGGTCAAACAGGTAGTTTATTAGGAATAAGACACGTGTACAATATGAGAGGGTTGTTAGTGAGAAGGGCATGTGTGTACCCATAATTGGACGGCAGGGGCTTAGGTGAATGCAAAGTATAACGGAGGGCATATACGTACCATTTATCAAAGTTCGGGGGTAAATTAATCCTTTTTCCCTTATTTTTTTTTTTATAATTGAATGTGGATTAATTGTATGGTAAATAGGATTCAAACCCCTATTTGATTCTGGCCCATAACGTAGATAGGATTCCTTGTCCTATTAAGAAAGATATTCTACATTTCTTTTTTTTTAAAAAAAAGAAAGAAAAACTACTTCTGTTTTTAGTAATCTGAAAGTTGGTTGTACAATTATTTTTGTCAACACTTGTTTTAAAAAGATTGCTTGTTTGTTGCTTTCCGAAAACATATTATAATGAAAAAACGGATTTAAAATGAGCAAGATATGAATTGTTGAAAATTGACTGTTCTCTTACTTTTTCTTAAAAAACTGCTCCTATCTGTAGTGATATAAAAATTGTGTGTACAGTTTTATGGTTGGAAACTTATATTTCCATTATCTGCTCATTTAATGCTTTCCGGACATATATTATAATATTGAAACAAATTTAAAACGAGTGAGATATGAATTTTTTAAGTTGAGCTGGAAAAAAAAGCTTTTCTTCTAAGAAATGTTTTTTTTAATGAAATTTGTGTCTTATTTAGGGTTATATTTTTTGGAAAAAGAATATGTGTCCTCTTTAGGATCTTATTAATCTTGTTTATGTGTTTAGTCCTTATGCTCCTTAAACAGTTGCTTGCCTTTTAGGAGAAATTTGTGACGTATGTTGTCGCATTAAATGGTATTAACCATATTTCTTTTTTGTTCTTATTTCAGATATGTCTGAACGGGAACATACTCAAATTATTCCAAGTGAACTTTATCAAAGTCGAGCAAAAGGATGAGGTAGAAGAGCAACCCGCCGTAAGACATGTTTTCGAGGGTGAGAAATTGTACAAATTGGTGTCCCAAAGAAGATGCAAAATTTGTTAAGGAGTGAAAGGATCATTTGAAGGAAAAAAGAGAAAGATCTAAGAAAGTATATTTCTTTGAAGATGGATCCCCTTGATTGTTTAATAGGCTTCCTCAAAATATTTTTCATGAAATTTGAAAGCTTAATGAAATAGACATTCATTGTTACAGAGAGGGAAGGATACGATGGTTTGTATCATTCCTTGTAAGAATACTGGAAAAATAAACAGAATGAAATTAGTATTGCAGATAATGAAGAGTTATCGGTGTACATGGTAAAAATAGGAGCGAATTGGATAAAAATACACCACATACTTCCTTTTTAGTATTGTTGTTATTTTTATTTATAAAAGTGAACACCTTAGATTGTGCTTTAATATGAATATTTGAGTTTTGTTCTCTTTAATTTTGAATAAGTGAATTATTATTCTATTACAAATGTCATGTGGTGTTTGATTATTAAACATGTAAATCTGTGTGGTTATAGTCTAAAATAAATAATGTACACATCAATAAGTTAGTTTCAAATTTTGGTTAAATATTTAATTCGTAGATGATGAATGGATGTTTATGTGTCTTTTGATTTCACATTTAAATATGAAACGATTATGAGAATGATTCTATTGAATGTGTATGTCACGTGCATAATAAATTAAAACATCCTTGCCTAATTATATCTCATAACAAACATGGCATCAAAATGTATCATTACTGTCTTAAACAAAGGTGAAAAACTTAACGGTAATAATTACGACATCTAAAAATCGAAAAATATGGCATGTGTGGGAAAAGAAAAATGCTCTAAAATGTATATAAACCATGATTTGAATCAACCAGAAGAGGATAATACTGCACAACACCTTAGGGTTATGTCAAACATGATAGCTCAACTCAAGAGTGTTGGTCATGTTTTTTCAGATGATACACAAGTTCAGGCTGTGATTTCGTCTCTTCCTAATAATCGAGAACATTTGAAGGTTAACTTGACCCATAACGATAACATCAAAAAAATTCTTGATGTTGCACGCCATGTTGAACTGGAAGATGAGCGTCTTGGTGCTGCTAAAATTGCTTCTAATGCCTTGGCAGAGTCAAGTGGTACAAAATTTTCAGGCTTCAAGCGTATGAAAATTGAAAAAGGGATGGAAAAGACAGGAAGCTGGAGAAGGACCCCTAAGAAAAATAAAAAGACAAATTCCAAGAAAGGAAAATGGTTTTTTCAAGAAGAGAGACAAGAGAAAAAAGAAGGGCTACAATTGCCAAATGTTGAGGCATTTCGGTTGTGAATGCAATGAGCTAAAAAAGGTAACATTTCTAAACACATATAAAAGTGCAACAATGTTTCAAGAACTTCTTTACTAACTAAATCTTATCCTATGTGGACTGTAGACTCAGGGTCCGCGACCACGTGAGTCGAGATCGAGAAGCGTTTGTAGATTTCATTGAATATATCTAAATAAAGGTGTATACATGGGGGGAAATAATGTGAGACTATAAGTCAAAGATATAGGAACTTGCAAAGTAGACTTGTGTGCTGGTCGTTCTTTGATGTTGCATGACGTCCTTTATACACCAGAGACTCGACGAAACATAGTATTTGTGTCAATACTTTTAAACGTTGGTTTTGATTTTCTTTTTAGTCTTAATAGTGTTAGAATAACTCTAGATAATGTTTTATATGGTTTTGGACTACATTATGATAGTTTTACCGTTTTAGATTGTAATCCTTCAACTTATGACTATTATGTTGATTGTTGCGTAATGGCATGTTATTCAAGTAACAATGATATTTATATTATTACATGACATGCAATATTAGGTCACATAGGGTAAGATCGAATGAAAAGGTTGGCAAAAAAAGGACATTCATGTTTTTTCACTAAAATTGATATGCAAACTTGTGAAAATTGTCTTGCTGGAAATATTACACGAAAACCATTTGGGAAGGCTAAAAGAGTCGAGTTCCCTCATCAATTAATTCATTCTAATATTTGTGGTCCAAAAAATAAGAAGGCAATGCCTGGTACGACATACTACATTACAGTTATTGATGATTTCACGCTTTTTGGTTATGTATATTTGATTTCTCATAAATCCGAAACACTTGAGTGTTTTAAAAGATATATGAGTGAAGTTAAAAATCAATTATATAAAATCATAAAGGCTTTAGGAACTGATCGGGGACGTGAATATTTGTCAAAACAATTTGAAAAATTATCTGTTGAAAAGGTTATCATCACACAATTAACTACTCCTTATACACCTCAACAAAATGTTGTAGCTGAAAGAAGGAATAGAGCATTATTGGACATGAAAATATCTATGATGGTGCAGACAAATTTGTCTATCTCTTTCTGGGAGATGCATTATTGATTGCGGCTTACATATTGAACAAAGTGTCTTCTAAATCAGTTTCTTACTCCTTATGAACTTTGAGCTGGTTACAAAATAAATTGAATGATCTACTACCGTGGGGTTGTGAAATATATATTAAAGTTTTCTTTGGTGAGATTGGTAAACTAAGTCCAAAAGGAAAGAAATGTATCTTTACAAAGTACTATGAACACTTCAAAGGTTATGTGTTAGTCGATGAACTAGAGTATAGAAGTATGATTGAAATTGTATCAGGAGATGTTCAAATTTTTTTGTAAAATTATTTTCCCAAAAAGGGTGAAATATATAAAGTTGAGTCTCTCTACGAATGTTGAATTAATAAGATCAGGTAATTTTGTCAGACATATTTGATAATTCAATGAATCAAGAAATGATTCCTGGTCCAAGTGAGAGTTATCAATCCCAAAATCCTATAGATGAATCTGAACTTCAAATACGTAAGAGTACAAGAAAAGGGGTACATATACGATATTGTGAGATTGAAGATTATATTTTCTTGGTATCTCCTACCGAATAGGATTAAACTAATTCTGTAACAGAGGCCTTATTAAAAGGGATGAAAGGTAAAAATTATGAAAAAAGAATAAGATTCCATGAGATACAACAAAGTCTGGATCTAGTTGACCTTTCCAAGGAACATAAAGCTATTGGGAATAAATGAATTCTCAAAGTTAAACGCAAATTGGATTTGTCAATAGAAATACACAAAGTAAGATTTGTTGCAAAATATTTTACTCAAGAAGTTGGAATAGACTACGAGAAACTTTTTCACCAGTTGTGAAGTTTACCTTCATACAATTACTTTTAGCTATTTGCACGTTTAGATCTAAAATTACACTAAAATGAATGTAAAGACTGTTTTTCTCAATGGAGAATTGAATAAGGAATCTATATGGAACAACCAGTAGGTTTTGTTGTTAAAGGACAAGAAAAGAAAACTTGTAAATTGAAAATATCAATTTATGGCCTAAAGCAATCTTCAAGGTAGTGGTATCTGAGATTTCATAAGGAGGTGATGTCTTGATTTCACCATGATCGATGAAGACCATTTCATCTAAGTGAAAAAGTTCAATGGAAATTTTGTAATTCTTTTTCTTTACATAGATGACTTTTTATTAGCTGGAAATAATTTGGAGTATTTGAAAACTGTCAAGTCATGACTTTTAAAATCTTTTGATATGAAAGATATGAGCGAGCCATACTATTTATTGGGTGTTAAAATCCAACGAAATCCTTCCAAGAAATTTTGAGTTTATCTCAAAAAACTTATATAAAGAAAATATTGAAACATTTTCCAATTAATAATTGCAAGTTCAGGGATACTCCTGTAGCTAGTGATGAAACATTAAGACTTGAAATGTGTCCAAACACTGAAAAAGAAAAGTAAGACATGTCTCGAATTCTTTATCCTAGTGTTTATCGGGAGTTATATGTATGTTATGATGTGCACTCGCCCTGACATTTATTATGTTGTTACTCTATTTAGAAGGTATTAATTCAATCCTGGAATATATCATTGGAGAACAGTAAAAAAGAATATTCCATTAATTGAAGGAACAATGTATCATACACTTTGTTACAGTGGATCTGATTTGTTCATAAGAGGTTATACAAATGTTGATTGGGCAGGTGACTGGAATGATAGAAAATGAACATCCAATTATACTTTATTACTAAATGATGTTACTATTTCATAGAAAACTAAATAAGAATACTTGCACAACCATGGAAATTGAATTTATGGCTTGTGCGTATGCAGTACAAGAAGCGATTTGATTAAAGAAATTCTTTGAGCATTTGAGTATTGCGAAGGATTCTAAGGGTCCCTTGATTTTCTATTGTGATACTTAGGCAGCTATCACATATGTGAAAGAGCCTAAATATCACAGTAAAAACCAAACAAATTGACATAAAGTATAACTTTGTGACATATGTAGTGGCAAGTGGAGAAATAATTTTCAATAAATTCCTACACGTGAAATGATAGCTGATCCTTATGTGAAGGCCATCTCTAGAGACTTGTTTGAAAAACATGTCAAGGCTCAAGATTTACATAGAGTGTGATGATATTTCAGTATTTTAAAATGGATTGATTGTTATAATGTTCTGTTCTATATAAAACTATTGAATTTATATTCAAATGTAGTATGCATGTGATAATTTGTAAGATATAAAGTGTGTTGAACAAAGTAGCGAGATTGACTCTCTCAAACGAGCAATCGCCTCTTACGTCGGGGACTTGATAAGATGAGTTTCACCACCATTTTATTACTTGTTTTGTGATCTAGACAAAAAGTTTCTCCATGAAAATGAGTTTAAGGATCACTGAAGAGAGAAACTAGGGTTTAATATATGTAGGTGTTTAGACCAAGGTCAGTAAAATGTTAAATAATCAAAATAATGAGACACATACACCAATCTAAGGTGTAAAAAATGTAGCATGTGTTTCATACCACGTACGTCAAGCGATCAATAGGTCAATGAAAGAATATTCTGTATTTCTTCATTCTGTGAGATCCAGAAAAGTTAAGATGACTTTTCAACGAAATAACCTTTGACCTTTTGTTGTTTCGTGAAGTTTCAAATTGGTGTTTCTACTTTAGCATGTTACTAATAGCCATGAACAATTAGACAATGCAGTACATGTCTACGAAAGCAATTAATATGGAATAAATATATTTGAGTAGAAAGGGAAGATGATTAAAATAAACAATTCAACTTGTATACATAAGCCGACTATTACACTAGAGTGTAATTGTGTTTATAAAGTTAAACATGAAATCGAGTTCATCTCTTTAAGAGGCTGAGGAATCGAATAAGTAACTATTGAGGCAGTGATTGACGTCTGGGTATTGTGAGTAATAGTGTCCTTAAAATAGTAGTGAATTGTTTCCACATGTGATTGAATTCCTATGTAGGACTTGTAAAATCGTAAAGGTAAGCTCTTCATGCTCATAGGTCGCACGAACTATTTGTCGTATGAATCGTGTGTTTGATTGATATTATGTTGACTTGGGTCTTTTCCACCATGTGCAAAGTGGATATGTAAGTTTTGGGTCGTGGGTCATCTGTATGGATCGACTTGGCCCAATATATTTTATGCCCTATCCAATTAATTAATTTAAATAATTATTTTAAAAAGGATAAGGCAGAACAGTTACATAGTAACTGTTCAACCTTTCCTTCAAAGACTCCAAGTAGAACTAACTTCGAATGAGCGTCTAACGTGAAAAAGGTTGAGCGGAAGTGAGAAACAAAAAAGAAAAAGAAAATCTAGCGATCGTAGACAAATTAATTAACACACAAAGAAGACTTCTAGTTTGTGAACAAAGATCTTTGTTTCTTAGTGATTCTAAGATGAACTTGAGTGAAATCCTATCAAAACAGCTAAATCAACGACTTCCGCTGCAAATTACAAGGTACACATCTCGTTGTTGATTTCCCCTAAATTTTCTTCATACATTAAGCCAAAAATGATTAGACATATATCCAACACAAAATAGCAGTTTCACAACATCTTAAAATAAAAAACATAGATAGGCTACTAGTTGATCATGATAATTTCACTAATATACATTTTTGAGTATGTCATCTGATGGTTCAATATGTGTATCTTTTTATATTTCGTGATCAACGACACTAACCTACAATTTGAGTGTCTATGAATCGAACCTACTAAAGTAATTCAACCAAGGGTTGGGGTCGTGTCCCAATGGAAAAGGAGTGAAAGTAATAGCTACTTAGAACTTTATTCTAAATAGTGATATCTCAAGACATTTTCGAGTTAAAGAAAATAAAATTCAATTTGCGACACCAAAGTGTCAAATATCAAGAAGGGAGTTTTGTCACAAGTAGTAAAATTAGCAAAAACAAAGGAGAAAACAAGTATGGGGGAATGTTCTTGGGGTGTGACTGCAATATATGTTGACACAAACTAATGGGTACATGTTTTTGATAGGAAAATTTGCAAGACAATGGTGAATAGGCTAAGCTTTAGGTGAAAGTAAATTCCCTCTAGGGAAACTTACCCCATATCAAATGGGTTCCTCTCGGACACCCACTCTTCTAAACTAACCATCCTACACCTTTCCCACACCTTGTCCATTAGATAGAGGGTGCTTATATATGTGACTAAGGCTCACCCTCTCGGGCTGAACCTCATGTCGACCCACTCCTTGGGCCATTAGTCTATTGGTCTTGTTTCGCGACCTACGTATTGGACAAGATGAAAACACATGGCTAGTTTTGTATTTGCAATTACAGACCCATTAAATTAAACCACAACCACTAGGTGAAATCACCATTAAAATGCATCCAATCCAATAAGCAAGCAAGACCCAACAATAATATCAACACATATTTGCTAAAACACACCCCAAGAATGGGGTTTTTAGCCACACATCAAGCAATAATAAAATATACTTAAAATGATAAAGGAATCAAGTAGGTATAAGAGATTAAAACTTAAAAGTAGCGACAGAAGGTAAATGGGAAGACCAACTTCCAAGATTGGAAGAAGAACTTCTTTGTTCAAGCTTCCCCAAAAAACCTCTCCAAACTTGACAGAGAAATACTCCAAACTTAAAAACTAAAACAGGAAATATATAATAATGTTTACTCTCTCAATTTCTATCTCTAAATATTAAAAGAATTCAGTAATTGTAGGCTTTAGATTTAGTGTTGCTGGATCCATTCGGCGTTTTTAGTTGTGAATCACCGAGTGACTCGGCGATTCGCCCTTTCTCTGGCTCGTCATTGTTTGTGACTTGCCTTTATATCCATGCATGTTGTAACATTGGACAGAATAACTCTGCTTCGCAGAACTATTCGGTGAAGCGTCGAGTGCTCCTTTTCGTCGGCTTTTGATTCACATCCTTTATGACTCACTTGATGTAACAGAAGGCGAAAGTTTGCTAAACCTGCGTATCGCCAAGTGTGCAGCTCTTTTCTTCAAGCCTAAGTGTCCATGATCCTATCAAATCCTCAAATACCTGAAATTTAAAAGTTTTATCAAATATTGAGATAAAATATACAATTGATGACACTTTTTGCATTAAGACAAGGCCCTATATTAGTCCAATTTGAGGACTCATAAACACCCCCAACATAGACTTTTGCTTGTCCTCAAGTTCAACAGTTCAAATAGGATGTCTCAAATAGTGATACACAAGACTCAATATTGAATGTACACAACAAGATTCAAACTACTCATGTGTAGCTCAATTGTATAATCAAATATTCAAATTGTGACATACCATTACCAAAGATTTTTGAGCTCACAATACCTGTTACTAATGCAAGGTCAAGCTCAACAAAAGTATTTACATGCCCTCAGACAAAGAATGATTCCATTTTCACACAATGCATGTTTTCACCCATCGATTTGCCCTTATTTTCTAATTGACCTTCGGTTCGGTTCACTCAAGATAAAAAAAATGTCTTGCTATGGCTTGTAACGAGGCTGAGTGCAGAGGTAAAATCATTTGCCCTCTGTGACTTTTTCTCCAATGAGATGTCATTTCCTTAATATATCCCCTATCTTCCTTCCTCGAGCCTTAGTCAAGTGATTCTAAGTCATCTTTTATTTCTCTTCATGGATTGCTTTTGAAACCCGATTTATTTTCATTTTGTGCTTTTATTACAAGTCTTTTCTTCTCTTTTATTTTTCTTTCCTACTCTTTTTCTTGTTCTTTTGTTTTGTCTTTCTTTTTCTTCTTCTTCTTCTTCTTTTTTTTTTTGTATAGAGGGTTTCCATTTCTCTACAATACCATGGATTTTTGAGATTTTTCTTGAATTTCTTGACTTCTCTTTTTCCTTATTACCACACTCTTAACTTAGGCTTTTGGCCTATATTGGCTATTCACTTACATCACATCTCAAAAAAATTTAGGTTATGGATAACGGAAGGTTTAGGTTTCATCAAGGTTTTTTCCAAAGAAGAGGTAAGTCTCAAAGGGTGTTCAATAGAGTTTCACACACTCACGAGTAGGCCACAAAAGAGGTATATGTCAAAGTTGGATTGCAATTACCTTTCTAAATCAATCAGACTAACCGGGCAAATTCTAGGTTTATTCATGCAAGGCTCAGTAAGCTCATCACACAAGGCAATGACACTTAAGTTAAACAAGACAACACACTTTCGCTAGTGTGCAATGGTCATTGCAAATTAATCAATTTGAAAATTGGCTAATCACAACAAGATGCAAAAGTTCACATATTGCCTATGTAACTTCATTTGTTATCTTCGTAGCCGCATATTCATGTTTGTTCGATTGAGACCACTTTTCAAGTCATTGATATTGATCGAAAATGAGACTTAAATTTATAAATGAACAACCACTTTAATCTCAAGTGGTGAAAAAATTTTCAAAAGTATTTTGGAAGGGTAAAAATTATCATGAAATTAGAACCCAAAGAGAGACATAAGCTGAAACATTTGAGAAAGTAATTTAAAAAGCAATTTAAACAGACAACCCAAACATATATCAAAACACATAAATATTCAGCACGACAAAACAAGGTGGGCCTCACCCCACCATAAATAACATCATTTTTTCTCAAATGAAAATAATGACAATATCCAAAATTTTAAGCAAGATAAAAAAAAAGGACAAGTGAAAAGGAGATCATGTTTATGCAACTTCTTCATTTGTCAGGGCATGAGCGCTCGAAATATCTTCATGAAATAAGACAACTGCTCCTGAAGTTCCACTTCTCTGAGTTTCACCATTGTTTTCAGTTTCCTTTTCCTAGGCAGCAATGTTGGCTGCTATCATTTGATCCATCTCATGAGCTTACCTGAAGGCATGTACAACATTAACAAAACTGCGAGCCCATGGAGGCACATTAGGGTCGATCAAGAATTCATCTTTTGGTTCTGGCTTCCTTGGTATATTTCCTTTGTCTGGATAGCTCCTCTTTCTTTTTATCATCCTTCAACTCTCATGCCCTTATGTCCCTGGGTGGATCATTTCTCCCAGCGACTTTTAGTCTGGCCATTTCTGCAAAAACTTCGATGGCAAGTTAGGCACTAATTTAGAAAGGGTGCTAGGGAGGTTCTGAATGTAGAGTCACTTTGCCAAGCTAATTTGTATTCTGTTGATTCTATTAAAATCTTTAAAAAATGTACAAATTACATAAGGGTGCAGACAAAAGGCGAACAAGAAATCTTTTGGCGAATTGCTGAGCGCAATTTGTAACGCAATATGATCGCCAAAAGTTACAATTCACACAATACATAAAGCATTAAGTTAAAGTCGAAATGGTGATGTTAGGCGAACCGCCAAGTGGTTCAGAGAGCTTTACTCAACTGTCCAAACATCCGAACATGCCTATTTTCATTCCGTTATTTCAAATTTGACCCTACAACCCCTGATAATGTGACTCAAGCCTTTTAAATATCAATTTTTAATAAAGACCCATAGCATTTCCTCCATCCCAACACATAACAATTCAGCTCAAAGTACAGTCGAATGGGATTTTACCAACTACTGATACAATATCAAGTAATAATTGACAATTAATGTTATCTCATCAACTCAGACTTAGCAAAGATTTGGCACTATTAATTATTATCTAAATGGATACAACTTTCGATAAGATAACTGTTGGGTCTGATTACTAACCTTTGGTGCTAAATTAGAATGTGATGGTGTGCTAGAAAGCAATGCAATCCACATCCGTGCACAATCTGCAACTTAAAATACTATAGAATGCAAGAGATATAGCAACTAGAGTGAAAGTGTGAGTTTCTGAAAGGGACAAAGTGAAAGGCAAGGCTTGAAGTAGGATGTTTAATCTTGGTGCCTGTGACCATCCGTCTTCTGCACATTCGGTGATATTATTTTATCTCGCTTACTAACTCAGCAAAAAACTGAGTATCTATTTTGTCACCAAATATAAAAGGATTCTAGTCCCTTGCAAAAGTTGCATCGGCAGTCTTTGTCGAGATCGCCCACTGGGTTGGCGAATCGCCGACAAAAATTATCATTCCATTGAGTTTTACTAACTCAACGTGTTAGGTGCATTGAGTCGAATGATTAGTTACGTCGAACCTGTCGGTGTACCACCAAAACAATTTTTTCATCGTCACTTTGCATATTTTCAATCACTTTTCCTTCCTAAAACCTGAACAAACAACACATATTTATTTTATCAAGATATCAAAAAAAAAATAAGAAAGTAAGTAAATCATTAGGTATCATTCTTGGGTGTAGCCATAGTCTTTAGGTATCACTCTTGGGTTTAGCCATATTGTCACTAGCAAACCCCCTTGATGTCTCGGGTTGAGATGAGATGAGATGTGGTCCATCTGGGCCTGTAACTGCTTGATTGAGACCGAATAGGAGGTGACGGTCTGACTGAGGGTGGACACATCTTCTTTCAGACCTTTTAGCATTTTTTTTTATTCTTCAACTTTTTTGAGGCTCAAATATACCACCTTCTGCATCCTTGGGATTTTGTCGCTCATGGTGAGGCACATACCTATCTTTCTCCCTATTTTTCCAAGTCGTATTTCGATCTCTCCATTCTCGGTCTTTATCCTTCCATCCTTCCTCTCTAGGACAACCTTATATACCACCCTGCCTTGGGTATTTCAATCGATAACCACCACGTTGGTTTGCTAAGAAGTTTACCTCTTCACTTTATAAAGCTTCAACCTTCATGTCATCAGGATTTTTACTCACAACTCCCACATAATTGACGCTATGGGTGCCTGCTCCGATTACATTCTTGAACAAAAAATCAAGTTGCATCATGATATTGGCAATTTTTTGTCCCTTTCAATGTCTTTTTCGATATGTTTTTTAGATAACTAAAAGTTGACCGGATAAACGTGATCTCGCGAGTGTACCATGCCCTATTGATAGTTGTCATGCCATCCAAAAGTTGGATTTTCACCGCATATGGCTGCTGCATTAGTCCTCCCAATGAGAGTTGGTCATCCACCTCTTTGTTGACTGAGTCTAGGCTTCGATAAATGTGGTAGAGGAGTACATTATCAAGAAGACCATGATTTGGTCACTGAAGCACCATCTTTATAAATCAGAGCCAAGTTTCATGCAAGGGTTCTATTCAAATGATTAAATCATTGGATACTATGCCGAATGGTCATCAAATTTGTAAGGGGAAAGAATCGTATGTTGAAAGTTGTAACCAGTTCCTCCCATGAAGTGATTGAGTTGCGTGGAAACTCAGCTAACCACTTACAAGCTTCACCCATCAATGAGAAAGGGAATAGTCTCAGTTGAATTAATTCTTGAGAGATGTTTTTGAACGAGAATGGTCAACACAAATCCACAAAATTTTGTAGGTTCTCATGCGGGTCCTCGTGAGCTAATCCAGTAAAATCCCTTTAGTTGCAAAAGTTGCAATATAGTACTAGTTATGTGGAATATGATGTTCCCTCTGCTGGAGGTAAGCAGATGGCTCCAACACCTTCAATGAGATGTGGGTCGTTGATGTTGGGCTCCTGGACATCATTTAGATTGCTAATGTTGTACTGATGGCCTACCTGACATCCATTACTACCGTTAGCACTCATGCTTCCTGGGAATTTTAAACAACAAATAAAACAAAAGTGAATGTTAAATAGTGCAAACTACACAACAAAAAACTAAAACGTCTAAATAACTAAATCTTCACGTGACACCACTCCCGGCAGCGGCGTCATTTTGATACTTCAATATGTGTGTTTTTATATTTCGTGATCAACGACACTAACCTACATTCTGAGTGTCTACGAATCGAAGTAGTAAAGTAATCCAACCAAGGGTTGGGGTCATGTCCCAAGGGATTTTTAGTGAAAGTTGTAGCTACTTAGAATTTCATTCTAAATAGTGATAGCTCAAGACGTTTTTGAGTTAAACAAAATTAAATTCAATTTGTGACACCAAAGTGTAAAATATCAAGAAGGGGGTTTTGTCATAAGTAGTAAAATTAGCAGAAACAAAGGAGAAAACAAGTGGGGTAAAAGTTATTGGGATATGACCATGTCACTCCCCGAGTCTACACCTTGGACGTGGCCAACACTCAAAGACCATTACTGGCCCCAAGTTAACCCTTGTCCTGACATTCTTAACTCAGGGAAAGACTTAAACATAAGAGAAATAAATTAATGGGAATAACTTTAAAGTATTAACTTAGCCAAAACGGGAACTTATGTCTTAAATGTACACAATAGAAATGAATAAGACAGAAGACTAATATTATCTTTCTATAAGGACTCTAATGTAAAGATAGATGTTGGGAAAGGACCCCCAATCATCCTAACAACATAAAACTAAAACCAATGGCTAACTGATAAAGATGTTCTTCGAAATGAAAGGAGTTTCATCAACTAAATCTAAGTTGTTCACTAGATCAAAGGTGCGCTAAATGTCGATCCAAGTTACTTGCGTATGCTCATAATGCAATGCAGTCGAACTAGCATCAGTACATTGAATGACGAGTATGTGAGTTGGAATTATGAAAAACAACAACTTAAACTTGAAAAGGATTAAGAAGGAACACTTGCCTACTCAACTTATGAATAACTAACTCATTTCAATAAGATGCAATTTAACAACAAGTGCAATATAAACAAAAGTTGTTTGAAAACATGTTGTAAACTCTGAATGTATACAAAGATACAATTGACTCTGAGATATATGAAAAAATACAAATAAAATGATTTATATAATACAATAACATTAATGGGAGTTTCTATAACCGACAACCATCACTTAAGAGCTATAGTGATGATACATCGATATATTTCACACTGCCAGCGCATATTATACTCCGCCAAGGGCATAAGACCTGAACTGCCTAATGGATCCACTAGTCTACTATGAAAAGGGTTCATCTAAAAAGTATGAACCTTTTCTACCCATGGTGTCTACATGGTTTTATGGAGATGTGATTATCTCAAGTCATTCTTGTCCCCAATTCGGTGCTCAATACTACTCCCGAAATATACTGACTCTTATTTTTTTAAAACATACTTCTTCTGTCGTTTAAGATTAGTGCTCAAAACTTAGATATAATTATATTCTAAATTTTAGTTTCCCTGTTTGCTTCATTTTATAAAGCTATTACTCCTTTATGAAAACTAGCCCGAAGGCTCTTTGGAAATCAAAGTTTCCTTACTTGTTAAATGTAAAACCATTTTAAATATCTTTCGAGATACTTAGTCCCATATACTTTTGAATAAAGAAACTTCAAATTTACTCTTTACTCTTTAGTATTTACTTAGGTTGAAACTTAAGTCTTGAATCAAAGTTAAAATGTTTACTAAAGACCGTTGAAAACTTTAAGAGCTTATTTTGACTTACTTCTTAACTTTTAGGATTGACTCTTAAGTCCTTATTCAAGTTTAATGATCTCATGTTTATGGATGATTTCATGATGTTTAGATATACCTTAGTATTGAAATCAACTAGGAAACATGAGTACATCACTTAGGAAGTATGAAAACTTGGGGAATGAATGGGGTGAAATGGCGTCGTTGGTGCTCTTTGAGGCTTGGGGTGCCAGGCCCCAAAATTCAAAGGCCAAATTTGGGCGCTCTGCTGGCGCGCCGCCACAAGCCCCTACGGACAGAGATTTTCATGTGGGGCTATGGGAGTCGCGGCGCCCCAAGGGAAACTCATCCTACTCATCATACTCCTATTTTCCTTAGCCATCTCTGAAGCATAACGAGATAGTTGGGTGAAATTCAACTTATACTCATTCACACATAGAAAATTGTCACGACCGGGGAGCACCCCTTAAAAGTAACACGGCGTACTTGACCTCTCGGAGGTCTTGTACAATCCCTTAGACATCTTTCATTTCATAGACATAGAAATTTAGCGGAAAATTTAAAATTTTTCATTGAACATCATATGCTAGAACATTACTTCATATATATATATATATATCATAAAATCCTAAAGAGCATCATTGACATAGGAAATCCTTGAATCATAAGGATCCCTTTTGGAGCTTGGGAAACATCTATCAAGCTATTCACTTTAGGAGACATCCTCTAGCCATCAACACCTACACTTTGTGTAATGGCAACCAAGAAAAAAATGCATTTAAAGATGACATTTCATTAAAAATCATGCAACATATCTTTTTAGTAAACTTCATGAATATTGATATAATAAGTACAATATAGTTCACATGTATCATATAGACATATACACTATTCATAATAGCACTTAAAGCCACTTAACACATTTTGAGTCACATTCATTACATACAACTCATTACCTCTCTTAAACCTTGACTTCTTTCCTTAAGCGACCCTCAAGTGGTACTTAGTACAATGTATCACCTTAAGGTCACCCAAGATGGTCTTTCATATGTATGTTTCATCAACACAACCACATATATTTATAAAGTCATGAGCACATCATAGGACATAAGCTTTACATAATAACCATCACCTAAGACAATCCCCAAGTCACACTAGTGCAATGTGTAGGTAGGATCCCATAATACTACTTACACCAAGTGTTCCTAAGAAGTTACCCTAGACTTAGACACAAGTCATTCTATAACATACCATACATTCACTTAATTTTACACGTAAGACCAACATACTTCATTAATGGTCACATAACAACTCTTTCATTCATTACATCTTAGTCATAACTCATTTAGTTCATATCATAGTAAATCACCCTCACAACCCCTTCACAAGCTTACTTATGAATTGTACACATAAAGTACCATACCCCCACATATATTAAGTAAAGTCCTTAAGAATCCATAAGTGGAATTCACATGCATAATCATAATGCATGTCTTGACGTAGCAGTCACATTAACATGCACTCATACAAATCATACGAACATAAGTCTTTATTTCATAAAAGGCTCCAATCCTATCCTTTCTGAAAGTCTGCTAGTGTAGTGAATAGGTAGGGTCCATAGTCCTACCTATACTAAGTAAACTTCTTAAGGATTTATAAATAGATTTCATTTTTTATCTAAATTCATTTCTTAACTTTGGGGAGACATAGGTCATAACCGATATAGACCATGTGAGCAACATGGAATTCGGTGTTCTCCCACACCTAAAAGAGATAGTACTACTTGCCAAAGTAGGACCTTCATACATAATATTTTTTCTAGTGGATCCACTAAGCTAAGACCTACGGGGGCACGTAGTTATGGAACAAGCAGAATGTTACTATAAACCTTGACTTTCTAAACATGGAGGGTTCCATCTCATCAGACAACATCTATGTTGGGAACCCGAACTTGCTAAATGTGAAGGTTCTCTTGTTGGAAGCCGGACTTACTAAACGTAAAGCCCCCACTCTCATCTTACATGTTCACTCGGTGCTAAGCAAAAACTTCCTTTTTAAAAAATATTTAAGCCTCTAAATAATATTAGTTCATAAACTAGTCTTTAAGGACTTACTTCCCCATACATCATAGAGTTTAAAGGTTTCTAAGATGAGAATGTCCTTTCATCATAGAACCTACTTTATAAGAGAATGTCCTCTCACATAATTCTACCATTCATACAATCATGTGTGTGTGCATACATATGTGAGACCTACCTTCACATAAACATAACTGTCACGACCCAAAACGGGTCGCGAGTGGCACCCTCACTTACCCTACTATGTGAGCGAACCAACCAATCTAAACCTCAACATTTTAGCCATAATAAACAGAAAATTAATGCGGAAGACTTAAAACTCATTAATGAAGAGTGATTAATAACTCCTAAAAATTTAACAATCGTTATCCCCAAAATCTGGAAGTCATCACCACAAGAACATCTATCCTCAAATTAGTAATCTAAGAGTATCTAAGAAGCTAAAATAAGTAAAAAGCTAGTCCATGCCGGAACTTCAAGGCATCAAGACATGAAGGAGAAGATCCAGTCCAAGCTAGAAGCATTAGCTCACCCTGAGATCCGACGTGATGAAGACTGGCTAGAGTTGCGGTTGAGTTGAAGACGATGGCACGTTTGCTGCACTCCACAAATAACAAAGAAAAACAAATACAAGTAGGGGTCAGTACAAAACACGAGTACTGAGTAGGTATCATCGGCCAACTCAAAATAGAAAGCAATATATATCGAATAATAACATAAAACCAACCAAATACTTAACAGGTGATAGCAACAAGTATAAGAATTATTTACAACGTCACCAAACGCATAAGAATTATTTACAACGTCACCAAACGCATCTAAGAGGACTCAAGCCTCCACATCATACTCTTTTGGGAAACATGTTCTTTAGATTGAGTATATTAACATATTTCAAGATTCATTATCTTTATTCCTCTTGTGTCGGTACGTGACACTCCGCTCCACTACTACTATCCTGGTGTCGGAACGTGACACCCGATCCTCTAATCTCATTACTTTAGTTCATCAAGCCTTCTTTTATACCAAGGCATCATCATTAACAAAGTAAATTTAGGATTTAGAATTCAACAGCCTCATCATACTAGTTTCATCACAATTATATATATAAACACATCATGCATACACACAATTAAGCATATAGGAGACTTTACAATACTACCCAATACATATCATTCGCTATTAAGAGTTTACTATGAAATAGCATAAACCATAACCTACCTCCACCGAAGAATCGCGATCAAACAAGCTATCTTCCCAAAGCTGCGTTCTTCCTCTCTCTCGATCGATCGTTTCTCCCTCTCTTTGTTCTTTCTATTTTTCTTATTCAAACCCTCTTTCTTTTAACCTAATTAGCATATAAATAAGTATAAAGATGATAAAATACCCCACTACTTGTTTCAAGGTTCTCTCTTTTAACCCCCAAGTAATTTAATTATTAACATCATTAAACCACTAACTTTATAATTATAAGCAGGAATAGTCCAAAATGCCCCTTAAAATATTTAACAGAAATCTGACCCAGTCAGCGTCACGCAGCCTGTGACGGTCCGTCACGACTGTGACGGTCCGTCCTGCACGTCCGTCACAAAGTTCAGAGAGTTAATTCTGTGGAAGGATTTGTGACGGTCCGTCGAGCCCTCAACGGTCCGTCCTGCCATTTCATCGTGAAGTTCAGAGAGTCGATCTCAGTACCCAAAGTTCTAAATTCTAAGTGTTTTGGAACGAGACCCCCTCGACGGTCCGTCGTGCCCATGACGGTCCGTCGTGGGATCCGTCGACCCAGACAGTGATTTCCAGAAATTAACTCTGCTGCTCGAAACGACTAAATAGGTCGTTACAGCAACACATGCTCATAATTCATTAATCATATAATTTACATGCATAGTAATAGGTAACGGTACATCGGAGAACTATCCTTTCCTTAGTCACCATAAATCTATCCTAATGATACATATTCATGAGGGGTTTGTGTGTACTTTGGTCAACATGCTCATATAATGACAATAACATGGTATTGAGGAAGCCACCCTCTAAATATCACAACACATGTACAACGTTTCTTAAGTCTCAAATCAAACACATATAGAGTATTAAGGACTATAGACTACACACACTCACATTACATCATAGGAGGAAAGAACATATTCAATATTAGAATAGAATACTTGTAGTATATTATGATCACACATTCATATAGGGATTTCATAGGTATAGGTCATTCTATAAGAGTATTCATCATCATTAGCCATATAACATACCTTACCCTACCCTCAACATACACATTCTACTTCGAATTATCAATACACTTAGAACATGATACTAGAATCAAAGGCTACACCCATTAACTTCAGAAACATGAAATTATCATATCAATTCATCTTGCATCTAATGCCTTCAAGTCCATGATAACAACATAGAAATATAGACAAGAATGTAAACACCGCTACAGTATGTGGATAATACAACAATGTCAAATTCAATACTAAAGACTGGGATATTAGGTCAATCTTACCTAGTCTACAAGACATGATCATCATTGATAAATTCTCCACAATTCAAAATCAATTGACATAGATAGAACTTTGATTAAATAATATACTACAATCTAATAACAATTGAATCCTCATTTAATCAAGATCACAAGAACCATCGTATATCATAAATTGAGAGGTTAAAGGAGATCATGGGTTATTCATGGAATTGGATTTGAAATCATGTTAAAACCAATAATTAATCATATATTCATTAGAATGACTTTGAAAACAATTTAACAATGAACTCACGGCTAGATTGAAAGATGGGAGTTTTGACCTTAGAATCATGTTGGAAAATCTTGTAAAGAACTCCTTAGATAAAAGGTTAACTAATATCAAGGGCTATCATACCTTAATGGAAGAAAAACCCACGAAATTTCATAATAAAATCTTAAAAAACCTTCAACTCGCTTCAATGGCTCCATCTTCCTTTTTGGGTTAGAGAGAAGAACTTGGGGCTTTGATTTTTGGTTTTGGAATAACGGGTTAATGAATTGTTAAAAGAACTTAAAATATTTATATTTAATGTATAAACCATATAAAATCAACCCCAAATAATAAACATAAAATTAGAAACTATTTGAATTTACAAATATGGGGCAGCCTGCCCAAGGACCATACCCACCTTCACGGTCCGTGAAGGTGGTTCACGACCCCTTTGACGGCCCGTGATCCTTGGGGATGCTCCTTTACAATCCCCAGGAGGCCAAGATATGTCCAAGACCTCCTTAACATACCGTGTTCAAGTCCACTGGCCGTGAAGTGGTCCGTAAACTTTGAGGCAGTGAGCTGCCAACTTGGGACAGCCTTGGCTCTTTGGTTAAGGCTTGTCCCTTTTGGCTTGTCTCCTATCAAGCACCTTCAACCACATCCACTAGGTTCCCTTAGCCTCGATTCTAACACATGCCTTGACGTTGAATCACTAAAATTGTTCAACCAAATCATAAAACCACAACATACCACATAGACACATACAAGCACATATACGACTAGTCGAACATCTTGGTCGTTCCTTGACGTTCAACCTCAAAACTCTTTAAACCAATTATTAAAAGGTGTTTCCAACCTTATAAACAAGTTATCAACTCATTCCACTCATGTGAGGATCTATTTTATCCTAGTTCATTTATCACTTCATGCCCTTAAACACCAAGGTCTAAGCAAGTCAAAACCAAACCTACATACTACTCTCATAAGAAGATTTGAAATCATTGAAGGTTTCCACTCCTAATCTCATCTCAAGGAGCTTACTAACTCAAACATCAATAGGTACTCTCAAGAACCATTATTCCAAGTCTATCACTTAAACGAAAATCATAAGGATCAAGTTAGATCATACTACCCAACCACACGAGCCCTTATCTACTCCATGACTATTAAGGGTAATTCCATATTTCATCACATTCTACCTCCAATTCATAACAAGGTAAGTAGTTCCGGATTTAATCCTACAAGGGTCAACATCTTAGATACTTCATCTATAGCCTTTAGAGAATCTCCCCCAAACTTAGGACTACAGAAATCCCCGATTCTAACAAAACATATCACACATGTTTGGACTTTTAAGGTCCACTAACACATTTCTAGAGATTTAGGGTAATCATAAACTCTAGTTCAAATCTTAGGTAAACATAGAGGAGGTTTGCTATAAAGGCCTCTTTTTTTCTTCCATCACTAGGTCAAGGTAGCTTCTAGGTCTTTTCAACCCGCATCATTACCTTTGGTGGAACCTTCCAACCAACCATGCCTAGGTACAAACTAAGTACTTTCTTTAGATGACCATACTTAATATTAAACATAAAAGAAAAACTAACCACTTCAAAGTAGATCAACATCGATTCTCTCCTTCTCTTTAAGAGTAAAGGGATCCCTCCAATTCAACCTTAGGTCAAAGCATAATTCCAAATTATGGAATAAGACCCTTTATTCTCTTTTTGCCTATTCTTATAGTAGGTTCATATAGGGACTCATCAACTAATCATAAGAGTTCTCCCATTTACTAGCATACTCCACAATTTCCTTACTAGGTTCAACACCCATCTTCCCTCCTTAGGAGCAAGACTATACAAAAGACTTCAATCCACACAAGGAAAACTATGAAGCAATACACATATACATGGGCAACTTTCATCCTACTATATTTACCACATTTCTCCAAAGCATTTCAAGCCTATACCATAACATTATACTATCATCATACATAACCATAAAATAACCTATCATTTCAAAGAGAAATCCGTTCAACTATAACAACTCTTAACAAGCTATAACCATATCATAACATAATTTCTCAACATAATCTCTCATTTCTCATAAATCACATATTGCCATAAATGGCATCAGATCAAAACATTCCCAATTCACCTTCACAAATACTCATCTAGCCACAATACCATAATAAGCATGAAAACTCACCTTTTCTACCTCAAGCCTTGAGACATCAACCCACCCAAGCAATCATATCTAAAATACCACCATATAAGGAAATATAAGAGAGAAATCATATAGAGATATGTTCTATGACACGACAAAAGAGTAGTGAATAAGGTGAAACTCTAACGTCCTATAGCCTCTTGCTCATATGTGTTGTGACTCACCACCGATGAAAAATACTCTACTAGACGTGGCAAATATAAGACTTTGGACGCTAAAACCACTTTTTATAACTTCATTCTATGATACCAAGTTAGTCACGATCTAGGAGCACCCCTAGAAGTAAAACGACATACTTGACTTCTCGGAGGTCCTGTACAAGCCCTTAGACATCTTTCATTGCATAGACATAGAACTTAAGCTAAAAAATAAAACTTTTCATTGCACATCATATGCTAGAACATCACTTTATATATATAAAATATCATAAGTACATAGTTAGACTCTAAGTCTCCTTTGTCATATTAAGACCAACTCAATAGAATAGAATAGGGACACGGACCTTAACAACATAAAACAATAATCTAAGCTATATCATAAAAACTTAAAGAGAATCTTTTACATAGAAAACCCTTGAATCTTAAAGATCCCTTTTTGGAGCTTAGCTATTCACTTTAGGAGACATCCTCTAGCCATCACCACCTATACTTTTGTAAGAAGATGAAGAAGAATTGTATTAATAAAAAAATGCACTAAGTATCCAAACCATGCAAAAACATGCATTTAAAACGGACATTTCATTACAAATCATGCATCATGTATTTTTAATAAACTTCATGAACATTGATACAATAAGTACAATATAGTTCACATGCGTCATATAGACATAGACATTATTCATAATACCACATAAAGCCACTTAACACATTTTCAGGCACATTCATTACATACAACTCATTATCTCTCTTTTACCTTGACTTCTTTCCTTAAGCAACCCTCAAGTGGTACTAAGTACAATGTATCACCTTAATGTCACCCAGATGGTCTTTCATAAATATGTTTCATCAACACAACCACATATATTCACAAAGTCATGAGCACATCATAGGACATAAGTTTTACATAATAACCATCACCTAAGACAACCCTCAAGTCACACTAGTATAATGTGTAGGTAGCATCCAATAATGCTACTTACACCAAGTGTTCCTAAGAAGTGATCCTAGACTCAGGCACAACTCATTCCATAACATCCCACACATGCACTTAACTTTAGACATAAGACCAACATACTTCATTAATGGTCACATAAGAGGTATTTAATTCATTAAATCTTAGTCATAACTCATTTAGTTCATATCATATGTAAAACGCCCTCACAACCCCTTCACAAGCTTACTTGTGCAATGTACTCATGAAGTCCCATACCTCCACATATACTAAGTAAACTCATTTAGAACCATAAGTGTAATTCACATTCATAATCATAATTCATGTCTTGACATAGGAAAGTAACTTTAACATGCATTCATACAAATCATACACAACATAAGTCTTTATTTCATAAGAGGCACCAATCATGTCCTTTATTGAAGTCCACTAGTGCAATGCATAGGTAGGGCCCATAGTCCTACCTATACTAAGTAAACTTCTCAAGGAGTTATGATTAGAGTCATGTTCTTATCTTAAAACATTTTTTAACTTTCGGGAGACATAGCCATAACTGACATACAGCATGTGAGCAACATGGAATCCAGTGTTCTACTCCCACATTGAAAAAAGAGGGCACTACATGCCAAGGTAGACCTTCATACATAATAGCTATTTCTAGAGGATCCACTATTCTAAGACCTAAAGGGGCACGTAGTTATGGAACAATGAGATTGTTACCAGAAACCTTAACTTGCTAAAAATGGAGGTTTTCATCTCATGAGACAACATCTATGTTGGAAACCCTGACTTGTTAAAACGTGAATGTTCTCTTGTGGGAAGCCGGACTTATTAAACGTGAAACCCCCACTCTCATAATTCATTTATCATATAATTTACATGTATAGTTATAGGTAATGGTACATAGGAGAACTATCCTTTCCTTAGTCATCATGAATCTATCCTACTGATAGATATGCATGATGTGTGGGTGTACATTGGTCAACATAATCACATAATGGTAATAACATGGTCTTGAGGAAGCCACCCTCTAAAGATAACAACACATGTACAACATCCCCTAAAGTCTCAAGTCAAACACATATAGACTATTAAGGACTATAGATTATACACACTCACATTACATCATAGAACGCAAGAACATATTAAAAATTACAATAGAAGACTCCTAGCATACTTGATCACACATTCATATAGGGATTTCATATGTAGGGGTCATTCTACAAGAGTATTCATCATCATTACCCATATAGACCATACCTTACCCTACCCTCAACATACACATTCTACTTCACATCATCAATACACTTCAAACATGATACTAGAATCAAAGGCTACACCCATCAATTTCATAAATATGAAATTATCATATCAATTAATTTTTCATCTAATGCCTTCAAGGCCATGATCACAACATATAAAGATAAACCAGAATGTAAACACCGCCACCTAAGTGGACCATACCACACAATGCCAAATCCAATACTAAAGACTAGGAAATTAGGTCAATCTTACCAAGTCTCCATGATATGATCATCATTGATCAATTCTCTAAAATTCATAATCGATTGACATAGATAGAACTAGGATTAAACAACATACTACAATCTAATAACAATTGAATCTTTATCTAATCAAGATCACAAGACCAATCTTATATCATAAATTGAGAGTTTAAGAAGATCATGGGTTATTCATGGAATTGGATTTAAAATCATGTTAAAACCATTTGTTAATCATATATTTACCATTAGAATGACTTTGAAAACTATTTAACAATGAACCCATGGCTAGATTGACATATAGGATTTTAGACCTTAGAATCATGTTGGAAAACCTTTGAAAGAACTCCTTAGATGAAATATTAACTAAGGATAAATGGTACCATACCTTAAAGGAACAAAGGCTCGCGAAATTGCAGAAGAAAACCTTAAAAAACCTTCAACTCTACCTTGAATGACTTCCATCTTCTTCCTTGGGTTAGAGAGAAGAACTTGGGGTTTTGATTTAGGGTTTTTGAAATAAGGGGTTAATTACTTGTTCAAAGACCTTAAACTATTTATATTTAATGTATAAAACATATAAAAACAACCCCAATTAATAAACATTAAAATAGGAATTATTTTAATTTACAAATTTGGGGCAGCCCGCACAGGGACCACGCCCACCTTCACGACCTGTGAAGGTGGTTCACGACTCCTTTGATAGCCCGTGGTCCTTGGTAAAGTGGCCAACTTTGCCTTGCCAAGACCTGGAAGCCAAGTCATGTCCAAAACCTCCTCCATGGACCTTGGTCAAGTCCATTGGCCGTAAAGTGCTCCGTGAAGTTTGAGGCAGTGAGCTGCAACTTAGGACAACATTGGCTCTTTGGCTATGGCTTGTCCCTTTTGGCTTGTCTCCTGTCAAGCACCTTCAACCACATACACAACGGTCCCTTATCCTCGATTTTGACATGTACCTTGACTTTGACTCACTAAAATCATTTAAGCACAAAATAAAACCACAACATACCACATAGACACATAACAAGTACATAGATGACTAGTCGTCGAACGTCTTGGTCGTTCCTTGATGTTCAACCTCAAAACTCTTTAAACCAATTATTAAAAGTTGTTTCCAACCTTATAAAAAATTATCAACTCATACCACTCATGTGAGGCTCTAGTTTATCCTAGTTTATTTTTAGGTTCTTGACAACAATGTTGCTTAAGTGTGACAAACTCACGTACTTTGCCTCTCTCAGTTCTCAGGGAAAGAAACTCCCCAAAAAGGCCTCCTCAAAACAAGCCCAACTTGAAGGTAGTGCATCTTCATCTATACCATCTTTCCACTGATCAAACCAAGTCCCAGCAATGCCCTTCAACCGATAAACAGCTAGCTCAGCTCTCTCGGTGTCAACAACATGCATCACCTTGAACTAAAACTAAAAACCAATGACTTACTGATAAAGATGTCCTTCGAAATGAGGGAGACTCACTAACTGACTCTGAGATTCTCACTAGATCAACGGTGAGCTAAATACCGATCCTACTTATGTGTGTCTGCATCATGATACGCTGAAGGTTAATTGGCATCAATACATTGAATGTACAAGTATGCAGTTGGAATTCTAAACAACAACTTAAGCTTGAAAAGGAGTAAAAAGGAACACTTACCTTCGCTATGCTCAACTCATAAATAACTAACTCATTTCAATATAAAGTAATTTAACCAGTGCAATATAAATAAAAGTTGTTTGAAAACATGTTGTGATCTCTAAATGTATATAAGGATACAATTAACTCTGAGATGTATGTAAAAATACAAATAAACTAATGTATATAAAAATACAATAACTTCTGTGGGAGTTTCTCTAAACGACAACCATCACTTAAGAGCTACAGTGATGATACAACGATCTACCTCACGCTGCCAGCGCATATTATACCCAGCCAAGCGTATAAGACCTGAACTGCTTAATCGATCCACTTGTCTACTGTGAAAAGGGTTCATCTAAAAAGTATGACCCTTTTCTACCCATGGTGGCTACATTATGAGTTATTTGAACTCATGCTCGTCCCCAGTTTGGTGCCCAATACTACTCCAAAAATATACTGTCTTTTATGTTTTTAAAACATAATTCTTCTATGATTTGAGAATAGTGCTCAAAACTTAGCTCAAATGCCCTCTTGGAAATCTTAGTTTCCCTGCTTGCTTCATTTTATAAAGCTATTACTCCTTTCTGAAAACTAGCCAGAAGGCTCTTTGGAAATCAAAGTTTCCTTACTTGTTAAATGTGAAAACATTTTAAATCTCTTTGGTGATGCTTAGTCACCATATAATTTTGAAGAAAGGAACTTCAACTTTACTCTGTACTCTTTACTTAGCTTGAACTTGAGTCTTGAATCAAAGTTAAAACGTCATTAAAAACTCTTGAAAACTTTAAGAACTTACTTTGACTTGCTTCTTAACTTTTAGGCTTGAGTCTTAACTACTTTGACTTTGATCTTTACTTTCCTTGAATTAGATTATGGTTTTAAGGTTCATGATCTAATGTTTATGGATGATTCCATGATGTTTAGATGTACCTTAGAGTGTTGGAATCAACTAGGTAACATGGGTACATCACTTAGGAACTAGTACGAAAAGATTGGGAATAAATGGGGTGAAATGGCGTCCTTGGTGATGTAAGAGGCGTGGTGTGCCAGGCCCCAAACTTCAGAGGCCAAGTTGGGGCGCTCTGGCTGGCGCGCCTCCCAAGGCCCTATGAACAAAGATTGTCCTCTGGGGCTATGGGAGGCGTCGCGCCCCACGGCCCTACGGACGTGCATTTTGACTTTTCTTCTCTGTTTTTCATCTCTAAACCCTCTAAGCTTCAATGGTTCTTTTCCAAAACCCTTAGGATCACTAACACCTCAATACCCAATAGATTAGACTCGAAAAACGACCCATAAACATGAATTAAATCAACTCTAGGCATGCATCACCTCAACCAACAAGAAATCAACAATATCTTCAAGAACTTCGTCTTTTCATCATTCAGTCTACTTAAAATTCACTGAATTAGACATGTTGGTGTGTGGGTGAACTAATCCAACACAAAAAGATCTCACATACCTTGATAGGGATCACTCCCGACGAATTCCACTCGCAAAACCTTAGAGTTCTTGACGAATCCTTGAGCTTTTCTCTCTTTTCCTTCTTTTCTTTTCTTTTCTCCAAGACCTAAGTGGAAAATAACTTTTCTAATCTGAACTAGAACTTAATTTTACTCAAAATAAATCCCTAACACGAAATAGGAAACAAATGGGTGAAAAGACTAGTGTGTCCTTCCTAAAATCCGGAATCGGGATTCCTCACTTCGGCAGCCCAACTTTCGATAGACATATATCCCTCATACGATATCAATAATGAGAAAACTCGGCGGCTTTGGAAAGATCTCTCCAATGTATTTCCTACCATATCAAGAACAGACTCTAGCTCATCCTGACCTAGAAATTATGACCATTTAAAAATGATCAAAAATTCACTTTCTTAACTTAGGAAATTTTACACATTTCTCCTTCTCTTTCCAAAAGTGATAAAAAAAAGTTCTTAGCTTATTCTTGTCTATTACGAGTTATGAGATGTTACAATGAAATATATGTTGACACAAACTAATGGGTACATGCTTTCGATAGGAAAATTCGCAAGACAATGGTGACTTGTCTAAGCTTTAGGTAAAATTAAATTCCCTCTCGGGCAAATTATCACATATCAAATGGGTTCCTCTCAGACACCCACTCGTCTAAACTAACCAGCCTACGCCTTACCCACACCCTGACCATTTAATAGAGGGTGTTTGGATATGGGACTAGGTCTCACCCTCTCAAGCTAAACCTCATGTTGGCCCACTCCTTAGGCCATCATTCTAGAGTTCTTGGTTTCGCGACCTCCCTCTCGAACAAGCCTAAAACACATGGATGGTTTTGTATTTGAAACTACAAACCCATTAAATTAAACAACAACCATTAAGTGAAGTCACCGTTAAAATGCATCTAATCTAATCAACAAGCAAGACAAACAATAATATAAACATATATTTGCTAAATCACACCCCAAGAATGAGGGGATTTAGCCACACATCAAGCAATAATCAAATGTACTTAAAATGATAAGGAATAAAGTGCGTATAAGAAATTAAACGTTAAAAGTAGCAAAGGAAGGTAAATGGAGAAGACCCACTTCCAAGATTGGAAAAAGATTTTGTTTCTTCATACTCCCCCAAACACCCTCTCCAAACTTGAGAGAAAAATACTCCAAACTTAAAAACTAAAACTGGATAATATAATAATGTTTACTTTGTCAATTTCTATCTCTAAATAATAAAAGATTTTAGTATTTATAGACTTAGGATTTAGTGTTGATATTCGGCATTTTTAATAGTGATTCGGCAAGTGATTCGGTGATTTACCGTTTCTCAAGTTCATTGTCGTTTGTGCCTTGCCATTATATACATGCATGTTGTAAAGTTTGGTGAAATAACTCTCCTTCGTGAAACTATTCGGCGAAGCCCCGAATGCTCCTTTCGTCGCCTTTTGATCCACTTCCTTCAAGGCTCACTTGATGTAACAGAAGGCAAAACTTGATATACGGTGTATTTCCAAGTGTGCTTGGCGATGAGCACTTTGCATATTCAGCTCTTTTCTTTCGTTTTACTTCCATTTTGCGCCTAAGTGCCTATGCTTCTACGATATCCTCAAATACCTGAAAGTTTGAAGTTTTTATCAGATATTGAGATAAAATACACAATCGAGGACACTATTTGTATTAAAACAAGGCCCTAGATGAGTCCAATTTGAGGACTCATCATCATCCTGTTAAACTTAGGCAGTGCCTCATTGTCTCTAACGTACTCCATGTTAAATCTTCTTTACAGTGTATTCCGAAAGAAGTGCAACGTATCTAGTACGAACTAACCTCAATATCAATGGTTTCAACAGAAATGCCTTGTCCATCACTTAAGTAAATGCAAGCAAATACAATCCACAATTCTACAATTCTACATATATATATATATATATATATATATATATATATATATATATATA
>NC_028639.1:12451905-12455074 GCF_001406875.1 Solanum pennellii
TATATATATATATATATATATATCAATTTATAGAATGATGAAACAATTTTGTAAACATACATTACACCATATCCTTGTTGAGGTATATCTTGCATGTACGTCACATCAAATGAAATGTTCAATCTTTCGTATCGTCCATGTTATCGTCATAATACTTGGACAAATACATTGGCATAAGTTGAACAAGCTTTTGAATTTCCACTCTAACAAAACAATCATGTCAAGTTGTTGTGTATGAGTCATATACATCAATGTGTCGTTCAACCAGTACCCAATGGTCATCTGTTTCACATTAACTGGTATGAGTACTTTATCGACTGTATTCCATGGAATAGTATCCATCAACATGTAGTCATTTATGTCGTTTTCAATATTTACAACACAAGTTTTGCTTTCAACATTAGCATACTTGCCATAAATGCCAGCAATCTTTGTCTTGAACAGGCAATAAACAATATAATTGTGTGTCTGTGCTGGTTGTTAACGGTGTACTTATATTTTTACGCTAGTAATAGAGAACTACATTGATAAGTTGTGATAAATTGATATCCTACAAATCGAAAATATATTACTTGTATGGTTAGCATATAAAACTCAAAGTATTAATATCTTCAGGATTCAAGTATTTATTAAAACATAATGTATCGATATATCAAACAATGTAAGTATATAAATTTAGCATAAAACGATAATCTAAAAAAGGAATGCACTAGTTGTTAAACAAAAAATGAATATAGCGATGTAGAATACAATAGTACATTGTTGTTAAACACAAAATGAATACATTGTACAAACTAGATATATAAACAAAGTCTAGGCATCAAACAGTATAAGTATTCATGTCAATTTTTTCATGTAATACTTGAGGTTTGGTGTTACTCGAGAATTTTATCATAGAAATACAATATTATTGTATTCAACTATACTTGTATTCCCTAATCAACTTTTATATTAGATAGAGTACTTATGTATCCAGATTTAACTGCATTCGCAAATCAACATTTTAACTTGTGCTCATATAACAATATAAGAATCTATGTATATTAAGATGGATATATGTTAATACCGTTGTTAATAAAAAAAAATGAATACATTTCAACACTGTTGTTAAACAAAAAGATGGATACATTAGACAAACAATAAACAAGATATAATTTATGGGTATCAAACTGTACAAGTATGCTTCTATATAAATATTTGAAAATGCCAACAAACGTCAAACTTTTTTGGTCATTATTTTCTGTAATACTTGAGGTTTTCTGTTAACTCGAGCCTTTTATTATAAAAAAATATAGTATAATATATCCAACTATACTTGAATTCCCTAATCAACCTTTTAAATTTGATAGAGTACTTATGTATTCAGATATAATTGTATTCACAGATCAACATTTCAACTTGTGCTTATTTAATAATACAAATGTCAATGTATATAGGTATTCTATTATATACAAAATCAACAATCACATAACCCTCAATTCCTTTTTTTGTTTATGCTCTTCTTGTACTCATTTTTTAACAACTATATTCACGCGAAATCAATTTGTGTTTAACAATTTCAATACAAGAGGACAATCCATAATGATAATGTCACAGAATACATGTGTTGATATATATAAGTAAGTTATATTAAACTAAAAAAAAACATACAGACTTCAATCTCATTTTCCTCTTGTTCCTGCTCGGGTACTTTTTTTGGCATCCACTTGAATCAAGATTGTTGACTTTTCTCCTTTTTTCGAGATTAGTTTTCATTTCTAATGGTTCTGAACCTTCTTTCCTCTTAACTAATTTTGTATGTTCGATTTCTAAAAGCAGATTTAAGGATATAGTGTCAGTTACCTTCTTTGTTCTTCTTCTGTTCGCCATATCAACAATGGAGCCTGCAATTTTAGCTTGTTTTTTAGTAATATACAAATCAAAAGAATGTATTTCATCAACAATTTGTCAAATAAATGTACACTTTTAGTAACAGTCCCCGTACCAATTTCAGCCATTGAAATGGATAAATAAATTCTTGAATCAAAATTCTACAAAAATATAGATGATTAAATATATAATCTTCATAATAATGAGATGAAAGAAGCAATTAGAAGAAACCTGATGGACACAAATCACAAAAATCACTTCAAAAATAATGTAAAAGGATCTTGGATTTGAATTAATTTGGGAAAAATTAAAAAAAACATGATATGTGAATATTGATGAAAGAGAAAAAGTTGATGATAGTAAACATTGGGAAAGATAAAGTAAAACTTGTCTTTCATAATTAGTTGGGCATTCAGTAATAACTTTCATATTTAATAACTATTTATATTAAATGTATGTATAAAATTATTTATTTGTATATAATTAATTTTGTTATTTATTCCGTAGTTATATTCATATATCATGAAAGAAATGCAGCTATTTTTCTTAAATGTATAGGGATGTTTGATGTTTGTCATATTCTGTAGTTTTTAAGTATTTCCAGGTCACCAATTATATGAAGAAATGGACATTGGGTCCTTGTTATAAACTTCATGTAACGACCTGTTTAGTCGTTTTGAGCAGCAGAATTTATTTCTGGAAAAACAGTCTTGGTCGACGGATCCCACGACGGACCGTCATGGGCACGACGGACCGTCGAGGGGGTCTCGTTCCAAAACACTTGGAATTCTGAAAATTGGGTACTGAAATCGACTCTCTTAACTTCGCGACGAAATGGCAGGACGGACCGTCGCAGGCATGACGGGCCGTCACAGAACTTTTACTAAAATCAAGTCTCTGAGCTTTGTGACGGACCTGCAGGACGGACCGTCACAGTCGTGACGGACCGTCACAGGCCCCATAAGCTCACTCGGGTCGGAAATTCTGTTAAGTTTTTAAAGGGGCGTTTTGGACTTTTCATGCTTATAATTATAAAGTTAATGGATTAATATTAATAATTCAATTACTTGGGGGTTAAAGGAGACAACCTTAAAATAAAAAGTGGGTTATTTTATTCATCTTTTATACTTAATTATATACTAATTAGGGTAAAAGAAAGAGGGTTTTGGGAATAAGAAAAATAGAAAGAACAAGAGAGGGAGAACGATCGAGAGAAGAGGGAAACGAAGAGGATAGCAAAGATTTTGAGGATTTGCTTGCTTGATCACGAAATCTTCGGTGGAGGTAGGTTATGGTTTAT
>NC_028639.1:12456565-12457020 GCF_001406875.1 Solanum pennellii
GAGCCAGCCACTGGGGCTGTAGCTCGAGGAAGAGCAGCGGCAAGAGGCCGTGGTAGAGGTCGTGGGAGGACGTCCTCTAGGGGAAGAGGACAAGCACCCATACCATCTAGTACTAGCGCGGTGACTCCTCCACCGACTGAGGAAGTGGTAAGAGAGGGTGAGGAAGGGGAAACTGAGCAAGTGCAGAATGAGGAACTACCACCCCAACCTACCCCAGAGATGATAAATCAGGTTCTTGCTTACCTTAGTGGGTTATCTGAGCAAGCTCAAACACCTCCAGTGTTTTCTACACCAGCACCTCAGGTTCCGGAAGTACAACAGGCAACTTCTTCGGCTCCCCGCATGGATGCTCCATTTGAAATAGGCACGTTTCCTCGCTTGACTACAGGGCCTATAATGACAAGCGATCAGCATGAACTTTTCAGTAAGTTCTTGAAATTGAAACCTCCAGTCTT
>NC_028639.1:12471896-12486630 GCF_001406875.1 Solanum pennellii
TTGATGCCTTGAAGTTCCGGCATGGACTAGCTTTTGTTTATTTTAGCTTCTTAGAATACTCTTAGTTTAGTAATTTGATCATAGATGTTCTTGTGGTGATGACTTCCAGATTTTGGGGAATAATAGATGTTGAATTTTAGAAGTTATTGAATTGGTTTTTATTAATGAGTTTAAGTCTTCCGTATTACTTTCTGTTGATATTAAATTGAAATGTTAGGGTTTAGATTGGTTGGTTCGCTCACATAGGAGGGTAAGTGTGGGTGCCAGTCGCGGCTCGATTTTGGGTCGTGACACTTCATGCCACCAATTTTTTACTAGGTAATTGTATCAATGTTGATATATTTAATTACTTATTTAAATGTTATAAAGGGTTGGTTTGAGAAGTTAAAAAACAACGTTTTAAAAAAAAAGGAAAGATATTCTCTTTTTATATTTTCTACCATTATTTGTGTTATATATATAAATCTTAGGACAAAGTATTGTGGTGAGAAGATTATCTTAAGTAAATAGCGTTTTGAATTTCAATTAAAAGGTCTGAATGAAGAAGACTATGAGATAGTTAAGGGTAAGGACGAGTTGCCTAGGAAATCAACTAATAAATTATTATGAAGAAGGAACTAGGTTAATTTTGTTAGTGGCTTAAATTTGTTGGCACTAGTTAACTTTAACATATAGGTAATATGTAGATTATTCACCAATTTAGTTTAATAATGTAGATTGACTTGATTTAGTCGATTGGGACATGGGGAGCTATCATTGGCCTAGGAAGCAACAAGATATGTTAAAATAAAATATTCTTCGCCATTAAGGAACCCCTATGTCCCATGGTTATCCTATAAACATCAACATAACCTTCGTGAAACACAAAAAGGAGATCTTACTTTCTTTATGTGTCATCTACCCGTTTAATCGTCAAAGGTTCTAAGAAGTATGTTACTCTTATTTGGTTAAGTTTGTTATTTTCTGTATTCAGATTATCAAACCAAAAATAATAAAAGATGAAAGAAACATGAAAAGTTATTCGAGTCCACAGAACTCGTTGTGTTCTTAAGAAATTTAATCCCCCTTAAGTATCTGAGGTTGTAGATTAATTTCTCCCAAAATAAAACGGATTAACCATTAAAGAAGTAGTGGTACCTCAAACTTCAATAATTTCAACGAACTCAAAATGACAGTAACGAATCACACAAACAGACACGGACAATTGATTTTGTTTGGTAAGAAATTTATGCAAAAGAAGAAAAAAATTAAGTGCAGAAAAATGAGAGAAAGCTTCTTTATTTATAACCACAAATGGTGAAGGTCACAACTCTTTGGAAATAAGACAACCTTTCATAAAGGTCACAACACTTTAGAAAAGGCACAACCTTTCAAATGGTAACTATCCTTTACAAAATTCTTCATAAAGGTCACAACCCTTCATTTCCTATTCACACCTTTAAAACCCAATAGTCTCCCACATGAATAGGGAATTGCTATTGTTAAAATATATGCATGAAAAATTATGTGATTCGTAAGTAGGGATTGATTGCATCTGGATAAGTGGTTTTCCTTTGAACATTCAATAGTGAACATATATCGGATATTAGTGGCGGATCAAGGACTTAAATGTTGTGAGTGCTCACTTTCTTTAACAGAAATTTGTTAGCAATCACATAGTGTAAATGTATACTAACTCAAACTCTTTTAACATAAACCTGTTAACAATCACATATTTTTAATCACGAAACACTAAATATGCGAGACTCTAAAGTCATAAACCTATTTATCAAGTAACAAAAATAATATGTGTAATCTATTTTAAGAATTAAGACTTAAGAGGAATAGCCATAAGCAATAAAAATTTCAAAACCTAATTCCCCAAATCCTTTTTTTTTCATTATCTAACTTTAATCAAACATCAAATCTTATTACCTTGATTTTGTATTGTGATTTTGAAAAGAAAAATACTAGAAGTTTGTTGTTAGGCTGATTGCTTTCTCTTTGAAACAAGAAGAAGAAGAAGAAGAATGATTTCACGTTTTGTTAAAAGAAATAATCTCATAAAAGCGGGCAGTGAGAAAGGTTTTAAAGCATAGGAAAAGTTAAAAATAAAAAATAAAGAAAAGGTTAGTCAGATTAAACTAATTAAAAATAGAAAAAGCCAAAATATGTACAAAATTCGGAGTAAAATAAGCGCTTAATTAAAAAAAGGAATTTTTAAAAAAAAATAAAAGGGTGCAAAATTTACTGGAAAAAATCAAAAAAAAAAATGGGGCTGACAGGATTCGAACCCTCGCCCGGGGTGCGAAATTCGCTGGAAACAATCAAAAAGAAAAATGGGGCTGACGGGATTTGAACCCTCACCGTCGTGCTTCGTACACCTAATATTTCAAGGCATAAACTAGCGCAGCTACGACTGCTTTTGTTCTATGGGTGATCATCTAATTTTAATAATGTATTTATCATATTTTCTATATATATACAATAAAATTTCCGAAAGTCAATGGGTGCTCGACCACCCGAAACTGACTATGTGGGTCCGTCCCTATCGAATACACTCGATCAATCGGTAGATTTGATATCTTTGAACCGTTGAGATTTGGTGTATACCTAGACAACATAAGTCACACAGTCAACCCTTGAATTGTTTTTGTTCTCATTATTTTATTCATTTCAGCCATGAACACGTCTTGGCTTATAAGTGCATAGAGAAATGGCCTTACCGGATTCTTCTTGAAGCGGCTTACACTTCACACTTACATAGGTGATTTCTTAATGTTTTATCACGTAGATACTTTATTTGATATACAATGTATGAAACTTAGAAACTATTGAAAAGTCCTAATGTCTTTATCCTTTTTATTGAACATTGTCTTATCATGAACATGGACCATAAAAGGATATTTTGATAATGTTGAACCGTCATCAATGACTTTGTTTGATCTCCTTGAACCTATATCTTGGTATATTCAGCCTTCTAGGTAGAGTTACCGTTAGGGGTGGCAAAATGGATTAATAATATGGGTATTCATTCATATTACCCATATTAAATAAATTGGTTATCCAACTCATTTGAAAATGGATAAAAAATGAGTAACACTCATATTATTCATTTAAAAATGGGTAAATGGATAAAATGAGTAAAAGCAAAAAAAATAAAAGTGATAAAGGGTTGGATAGAAATAAAGGGTGGGTGTGACGGGGCTGGTAGGGGGTGGGGTGGTAATTTTTTTTTAAAAAAAATTAATGGAAGTTTTTAAAAATTTTGTTAACTTTTTTGGGGATGGGGTGTGGGGAGTAGGGGTAGGTATGGGGCTGGTAGGGGTTGGGTGTAATTTTTTATTACTTTTTACATTTTCTTGGGAGAAGGAGGGGGGGTGGGGGGCTAGTAGGGTGGAGTTAAGTGATAAAAAAAATTTGTTTTTAAAGCTTTTAACAAGATCTCTAATATAGTCTGGGTAATATGGTTACCCATATTATCCATTGGGTAAACTCGTTTTACCCATTTAAAATATGAGTCGAGTCGGATAATTTACCCATTTTTATTTAACACGTTTTTTGATCAACTCGTATTCGACTCGACTTGCTCGTTTGTCACTTCTAATTACCGCCACAATGACTTGTGCTCGGCCACAATCATTCCCTTTGATAATCTATAAATTCCCTCTCTACTTAGGCCTTTTGTAAGTGGATCTAACACATTATTCTTTGACTTTACACGGTCAATTATGATAATTTCAGTAGAGAGTAGTTCTCTAATGAAATTATGTCTACGTCACATATGACGAGACTTTTTGTTATACATCATGCTCCATGTCCTACCTATTGCGTATTAACTCTCACAATTTATGCATGCTAGAGCTAAAGGTTCGGATCAAAAATCTTTTGAGAAATTTCGGAGTCATTCAACTTCTTCATCGGCCTTGTCTAGAGTGATAAGCTTAGATTTCATGGTAGAGCGAGCGATATATTTCTGATTTCCAAGAAATTGCTCCTCTATAAAGAGTAAATAAATATTCACTCATGGATTTTACTTCGTTTGACCTAGTAATTCAATTTGTTGTATTCTTCCAATAATGTTGTTTATTATTTGTTATAATGCAAAACAATAGTTTTTAAGTATGTTTTAAATACTCCAAAACTCTTTTTATTGTCATCTAATGAGTTTGATTGATATTACTTGTGAACCGACTCAATATACTAATAGCAAATGTTATATCTTATCATGTACACTTCATGATATATATCATACTTCTCGATACTCTAGCATAATCCGACTATGAGTCATTTTTGCCTTAATTCTTTTGAAGTACAAAGCT
This sequence comes from Solanum pennellii, assembly GCF_001406875.1. Classification (NCBI taxonomy): domain Eukaryota; kingdom Viridiplantae; phylum Streptophyta; class Magnoliopsida; order Solanales; family Solanaceae; genus Solanum; species Solanum pennellii. Next base: position 12,476,198 of record NC_028639.1, read on the forward strand.
CACATTTATTGGAATCTTGACAATATTGAAATTCAAATACTTTATCTTGTCAAGTACCTATTCAATCACATCAACAACTTCAATGTATTTCATATCGAAGTTGGTTTCTAGCATATGTGTAGAAACGTAATTTTTGACCGAATTTAAGTTTTATATCCTTCTTAGAGCTTAAATATTTTTTAAATATAAATTAGATATTTTATTTTAGTAAATTTATTTTAAAGGATTTGAAAACAACAAAAATAGAGTTACACTTTAAATTACATTTTATTTTTAATTTATTCAAAATTTAGCAAATAAATTATTGATTTTAATATTTTTTAATTATATTTTTTGTTCTAGCTATTTCATATTTTTTTATTAATGCCAAAATAACTAGTTGTTGTTATTATTATTATTATTATTATTATTATTATTATTATTATTATTATTATCATTATTGTTATTATTATTATTATTATTATTACGGAAAAGGGCCTAAAATACCCTCAAAATATTGAAAATGTTACAAATTACCCTCCATCCAACTATTGGCTCCAAAATACCCTTCCCACCCACCTATTGGGTCCAAAATACCCTTGTCATCCACCTTTTGGTTCAAAATTGACCACTTATTTAACGGTTTTATATTTAAACTATTTAAATATTTTTTTAAATACGTGGCGCTCAACTATTTGTTATAATTTAACTTATTAGTGTAATTTATAAATCAATCCACTACCAACCCATTAATAATTAAATCCCTCTAAATTAATGAACCCGTCACATTATTAATGCAAGCTACTGCCAATTGAGTGTTTTTAAAAATTATAGAAGTAAATTATCATACATTCAAGTGGCTAAATAAAAATCACCGATAAACTTAAAAGTCTGACTATGTTCATCTTAATTATTCTTACGTCTCAATTATGTGATGTTACTTCATAGGTAACTTTTTTTCAAAATAATATATTAAAGGTTTTAAAACAAATCATAAATATTTATAAAATTATATTTTAAAAAAAATGCATGAATTGATTCGGGATGTATTACTTCTTTACCTTTAATCATAAATTTCTAATTCAATTTTCAAAGAAAGTGTCCTCATAAATAAGCGGCTCAACCTAAATTTAATTGGGGCTTCGATTCGGACTCGAATAATTTCGGATGTCATTTTTAGATATCTATAATTTCATCGTGTTTTAGTAGTGTTTATGACGATTTTGATATTATAATTGGATTATTAATTGAGTGAGGTTTGTTAGTAATGAGTGGGTAGTGAGTTGATTTATAAATTATATTAATAAATTAATATTATAATCAATAGTTGAACGCCAAGTATTTTAAAAAATATTTAAAGAGTTTGATTTTAAAACAATTAAAAAAGTGGTCAATTTTGAACCCAAACGTGGATGACAATGGTATTTTGGAGCCAATAGATGGATGAAAAGGGCATTTTGGAGCCAATAGGTGGATGGAGGGTAATTTTGTACCATTTTCAATACTTCAAGGGTATTTTAGGCCCTTTTCCGTTATTATTTTTATTATTATTATTATTATTATTATTTATTAACAATAAAAATTAATAACAATAACATGCTCATTACCCCACTTAACCACTATCCACTTTCACATTCCCACACACCATTGCACTACCCCACCTCCCATGAAAAACCATCGAAAACTAACCCACAACCCCCCTATTATACTATAAAAATTACACACCACCAAAAAAAAGAGAAAAAAAATCAGCAAAAGAGAGGAAAAAAAAACTTTCACATTTTTTTCCTAAGGAACACACGCACAAAAAAAAACACAACTCAAAAATAGTGGAATTCAAGGCTTCAAATTCATGGTCCTTATCGAGGTATTTTTTTTGTGAATAAATTTTCATAAAAGGTAACACTTGATCTTTATTACATTATTTGGTTTCACAATCATGCAAGATATGATTTCAATGATATAAAGTGTTTTAAATTTATGCATGTTTAATTTTTACATTATGATATGAAATAAATTGAAATTTTATGTTATTATATTTAGAGGAAAATTTTTATAACATGTATTTATTCTTGCTTGCTTTAAAGTTTCCTTTTATCTTGTTCTTCATTAAAATTCGAAGCTTAATATTCTACAGTATGCAGTTAGTAATAATTAGATGAAATTTAGTTCTTATTTGTTAAGTTACTTTTTCACTTTGTATATATAATAAAATTGTATTTGTTTATATTTTAAAAAGAGAAAAATAAAAATAAAATAAAAGAAATCTAATCTACACTATCTTTACATTTCTTTTAATGCAAAACTTTTTTAAAAAAAATCAATTAATTGATTCATGTTGAAAGAATAAAAAATAAAAATTTATATAAGAGGAAAAGACGTAAAAAAAAATGTATAAAACATAAAAGTAAAAAAAATAAGAAGGAGAAAATATAAAAGAAAAATAAGGTAAAGTATAAGAAGAAAGAGAAACAAAATTTTAAAAAAATAAAAAGACAATATTAAAGTGACCCAAAACTTGAAAAATAAATAAATAAAATTGATTTTAATTACTGGGATCTTTTCATTTTAATGACTAAAATAAGAAAAAGTAAAAAATTTATATGAAAAGGTGTATTATTTTAATTTATTTTTATCTTATGTTCTTATTAATATATTGTTCATTTTCTTTTAGAAAAATAAAACTAAGATATATAATTTAAGCTTATGATAATGATAATACTAATAAAATATTAAGATCCAAAAAACATTAAACTACTTTTAGTCTTTAAATACAAACAAATAAACAATTTGTGGTGAGGTTGGAAAGAGCCGCTACCAATAAACCACACACTAATAAAATATGACAATTTTACAAAGTAATTTAAAATAAATCAAATAAAGCGGGACATAAGTAAATTGTTAGGTAATAAACATAATATATTCAAAATTAAGTCAAGTCATATAAAAGTCAATAAAGCGACCGTTCTAGAACCACAGGATCGAGGGGTGCCTAAGGCCTTCCCTTCGGTCAACAGAATTCCTTATCCGATTTTTGATTTCGCAGACCATAAAATAACGAGTAAACTTTCTTTTAATTAGGGATGTAAATAAGGTGACTTGGAACACCAAAACTCAATTCCAAGTGGCGACTCTAGATTCAAAAGAATCCATTTTCAAAACGTCACTTTAAATTGAAAAAACTCTTTTCCTTCAAGCTATTCAATTTTGAGGGAGAAAAAGAGGTGTAACAGATGGCGACTCTGTTGGGGAATAACCAGAATTCAAGCTTGTAAATATTTACTTGTATATCACTGTTATTAATTTTATTGTGTTTGTTATATGAATATGATATATATTCGCTTGTTTCCTGTTATGATATAATTTAAATTTCAATATAACTTATCTTCAATACACACCAATCTGAGTCTTCTGAGATACTTTATTCGGAGATGCGATTACGCTCCTGAACCATGAGATACCAGAGATGAGACAATGCTCCTGGAAAGAATTCTAAAGTAACACATCTTAGGATGGGGAGGATAAAGAGTGAGGCCGAAAAGCCCTACCAGTAAATTGTCCTTCTCAATTTGAGTTGTCTACTCGTTTTATAGACAATCTAGACACCTTTTCCATTAGGTTGCTAAACTTAGTAAAACAGGTCTTAGACATTTATTATCCTTAATAGGATTCGCTTTATTTGCATCATATGCATTTTTAATTTAATGCGTATCAACATTGGGTTCAAGTCTATGTGCTATATGTTACTAATATACTATTTCAATATCAATCAACGTTTGAATATATTTGTAAACTGAAAAAAGTTTTTCTCAAAATTTAATAAATATAACAATTATTTGTAAAATCTCAAACAAATTTAAATTTTGCATTTTTACATCAACATGACCAAATGAAAAATAGTTTTCGAAAGTATAATACATAAAAACCAATTAACTAACTACGCACACCTAATTCTCAACTCGATGAGATACATAGGCAAACCTCCTCGGGTTCGGTGATCATTTAAAAAAATTTAAAAATAAAAGTATTTCCTATAAAAAAATAATTTTGTGTTTACAATATTCCTGAACTACACAGACCTGTTCTTGCTTTGACAAGATACGTAAGAGGCCTTATTTTGAGGTTTGGTCCAACCTAAAAAAAAATTAAAAAGTCCTCATCACAAAAACTGGGGCAAAAAGAAAAAAAAATTATTTAGAAAAAATATTGACTTGGTTGGTACCAACACTCTTAGAAGTGTGCATAAGAAAAATGATAAAATGTTAAACTATCAGACAAGACGGACTAACTTTGTGGTGACCTTTAGATTTCTTTTGGTATCTCTTGATATATTTATGTTATACTTGAGAAACTGTTTTGCTTAAAGTTAAGGTTAAAACGAATTCGACCTTGTTGTTTTCTGTGCATTGTGTGGTGAGCTTTACATATTAAATTCAATGGAATGACTTTTGATCTAGAACTTGGCCTAAATGTTGGTTAAAGTGAAATTGTGAGCTACATTTAACTTGGGAAATGATTAGAGGCTTTTTTGATCTGATTGTGCCTTTCAAGCCTACCAAATGACATGTTATCCATAGGACTTCCATTTCAAGTCTGACACATTTTTATTTGAATAACCACAACTTCACATGTATCATTTTTAGTGCATAAATGCACTATTTTTTGGATCTCACCTCCATGTGTGTACTACCAATTAGATACGCAGCTGCGAGACCTAAAAGTGAAAAGAACAAATATATGTAAGTTCAAGAAAAATGACAAAAAAAACTAGAATAAAAAATTAAGAGAGAGAAAACAGAAAAAAAAAAGAAAGAAAAATAAATGGGAAAAAGATTTCAAGAAAAATAAAAGATCAAATGCAAAAAATGAAAAAATATTGAAAGTTGTGCAAATTTTAAGGAGGAAATAATCACTTTACCCCAAATGCATATCCTACCTTCCAAACCTACATTACAAGCCAATAACAAGTCCTATTTGATCCCATTTTGTGTGTCCTCGCATTAATGGATACTTACATAAGGGCCAAGCATATGGAATCTCAATCTCATACATTGAATATCTTTTCGAGTGTGAGTGACTTTGATATAAAACGTCCTAAGATCGAAACACTTCTATTGTGCAAAGTAGGACTTCATTTATTGTGAAGGCACTTGAAACATGAAGATATGAACAATTTTATCTTTTAACTTAGGCAAGATGAACTCAGGTAAATACTTAATTATGTTTGAGATACCACTTGAAATTATAGTGATTACTCAAAGTTGACCTCCAATTTGTCTGAAAGTAGTTGAAGATGACTCATATACATCATGCTAAATTGTTGGTACCAACTAAAGTAAAAAAAAATTGTCAACCATGAACTGATTCATTTCTCAAAAGATGTCTTTTGTAGGAAAAATCAAGAAAAATAATTTTTAGAGTTTTACGAACTACGTTTGACCTGATTCTTGCTATACAAGGTACGTAGGGAGCTTATAATAAGGCTCGGTCTCACAGAATAAATTTTATATCCTTGAATAATCAAAATTGGATTATATAAAAATAAGAAAAAAAAACGATAAATAAAAAGATTTTCAAAGTTCCTCAATTTAAAAATTGAGGATATTTTTATTTGTTAAAAAAAACACTCTCATTTCTAGGGAAAAAGCATATTGGTTGCATTCTAACCTAAGAGAACAAACACTCTATCATCTTCGATTTCTATGGAACAAAGACTTTAATTACATCTATGTATTGCATTTGTCTTTTGGTATAAGTATTTCTCATTTATGCAAACAGCTTAATAATCATTTTTTTCCTGGTACAAACTGTGCAGAAACATGTTGTGGTGACTCTATATGATGATTCTGTTAAGCGAGATCTTTCTAAGTAACAAATTTAGTATAGCAGGACCCTCCTGAATAATGGGACTAGCAGGACCCTCCTGGATAATGGGACTAGAAAAACCCCTCCTCGTAATGAGATTAGCAGGACCCTCCTGGATAATGGGACTAGAAGGACCCTCCTCATAATGGGACTAGCAGGACCCTCCTGGATAATGGAACTAGAAGGACCCTCCTCATAATGGGATTAGCAGGACCCTCCTGGATAATGGAACTAGCAGGACCCTCCTGGGTAATGGGACTAGAAGGACCCTCCTCATAATGGGATTAGCAGAACCCTCCTAGATAATGAGAGTAGCAGGACCCTCCTGGATAATGGGATTAGTAGGACCCTCCTAGATAATGGGACTAGCACGACCCTCCTGGATAATGGGACTAGTAGGGCCTTTTTGGATAATGGAACTAACAGGGCCCTCCTGGATAATGGGACTAGCAGAACCCTCCTAGATAATGGGATTAGCAAGACCCTCCTGGATAATGGGATTAGCAGGACTCTCCTAGATAATGGGATTAGTAGGACCCTCCTGGATAATGGGACTAGGTTACTTTCCCTAGGATAAACCCTTCCTAGTCTAGACTGTTTTTATTTTCTCCTATAATTAAACACTTTCTAGTTTGAGTTTATATATTTTTATTTACATTTTTTAATAACTCACAAAAAATTTTCAGTGAAAACTGGGGCAAAATTTTGTTTATTTCTTTTGTTTGTGATGGTTTCAGGTTTCCTCAAGCGAAATATTGATTTGAAATTCAACAACAAAGTTTTAACTTTTTTTTAGAATGATCAATCCCATGATGCTCAGAATTAGCTTCTTCAATGCATATAGCAGTCTGACTTCCTCACATCTTTTACTAGTCATCTTTCGATTAAGAAAACATGCAGTCATTCAAGAGCATTTTTCAAATTGTCATTTTGAAGAATGTCAAAAGATCAGTCTAAGTGACAAGTTCAGCCTCTATTCAAATTCAAGGTTAAAATATTCACCCAAAAATCAAGGTGATATCTTAAAGTCAAGATTCAAGTGAAGACTCAACAAAAGCTGCATAGATAGGAGCTTGTACATTTATTTTTCTTTTTACTATTAGAGTTCAATTATTTTTTTTATGTAAGGATAAGAGTCACGACCTGGAGCCTCGTTGGAACCTCACTTAACTTTTAATTCATCACTTCATCTCGTTGAACTACATGTGACCTGATTCCCTTATCACCCGGAATATGTAGGATGTCCAAAACAAGGACTCGATCGTACAAATTTTGGTCTTTCAAATAAAGTCTTGTAAAAACCTGTCACTTTATCTACTTCTTTGTCTGAAAACTCTCCGTGTTTCCAGTCAAAGAGGTGCAAAATGTAGACACGTAATTTTTGACCGAATTTAAGTTTTATACCCTTTTTAGAGCTTATATATTTTTTAAATATAAAGTAGATATTTTATTTTAGTAAGTATATTTTAAAGGATTTGAAAACAACAAAAATAGAGTTACACTTTAAGTTACATTTTATTTTTAATTTATTCAAAATTTAGCAAATAAATTATAGATTGTAATATTTTCTTAATTATAATTTTTTATTTAGCTATTTCATATTTTTTAATTAATTCCAAAATAACTAGTTATTATTATTATTATTATTATTATTATTATTATTATTATTATTATTATTTATTAACAATAAAATCAATAATAATAACCTACCCATTACTCCATTTAACCACTATCCACTACCACATTCACACATACCATTGCACTACCCCCACCTCCCACGAAAAACCATCGAAAACTAACCCACAACCCCCCTATTATACTATAAAAATTACACAACACCAAAAAAAAAAGAGAAAAAAGATCAGCAAAAGGGAGGAATCAAAAAAGAGAAAAAAAATCAGCAAAAGAGAGGAAAAAAAACTTTTCACATTTTTTCGTAAGGAACACACGCACAAAAAAAAAACACAACTCAAAAAAAGTGTAATTCGAGGCTTCAAGTTCATGGTCCTTATCGAGTTATTTTCTTTGTGAATTAATTTTCACAAAAGGTAACACTAGATCTTTATTACAGTATTTGGTTTCAGAATCATGCAAGATATGATTCCAATAATATAAAGTGTTTTAAATTTATGCATGTTTAATTTTTACATTATGATATGAAATAGATTGAGATTTTATATTATTAAATTTAAAGTACATTTTATATAACATGTATTTATTCTTGCATGCTTTAAAGTTTCCTTTTATCTTGTTCTTTATTAAAATTTGAAGCTTAATATTCTACAGTATGCAGTTAGTAATAATTAGATGAAATTTAGTTCTTATTTGTTAAGTTACTTTTTCACTTTGTATATTTAATAAACTATATTTATTTATTTTTAAAAAAGAGTAGAATAAAAATAAAAATAAAATAAATCTAACCTACACTATCTTTACATTTCTTTTAATGCGAAACTTTTTTTAAAAAAATTAATTAATTGATTCATGTTGAAAGAATAAAAAATAAAAATTTATATTAAAGGAAAAGACGTAAAAAAATGTATAAAACATAAAAGTAAAAAAAAATAAGAAGGAGAAAATATAAAAGAAAAATATGGTAAAGTATAAGAAGAAAGAGAAACAAAATTTTTAAAAAAAAATAGAAAGACAATATTAAAGTGACCCAAAACTTGAAAAATAAATAAATAAATAAAATTAATTTTAATTACTGGGTTCTTTTCATTTTAATGACTAAAATAAGAAAAAGTAAAAAATTTATATGAAAAGGTGTATTATTTTAATTTATTTTTATCTTATGTTCTTATTAATATATTGTTCATTTTCTTTTAGAAAAATAAAACTAAAATAATGTATAATTTAGGCTTATGATAATGATAATACTAATAAATACTAAGATCCAAAAAATATTAAACTACTTTTAGTCTTTAAATACAAACAAATAAACAATTTGTGGTGAGGTTGGAAAGAGCTGCTACTAATAAACCACACACTAATAAAATATGACAATTTTACAAAGTAATTTAAAATAAATCAAATAAAGAGGGACATAAGTAAATTGTTAGGTAATAAACATAATATATTCAAAATTAAGTCAAGTCATATAAAAGTCAATAAAGCGACCATTCTAGAACCACAGGATCGAGGGGTGCCTAAGGCCTTCCCTTCGGTCAACAGAATTCCTTATCCGATTTTTGATTTCGCAGACCATAAAATAACGAGTCAACTTTCTTTTGATTAGGAATATAAATAAGGTGACTTGGAACACCAAAACTCAATTCCAAGTGACCACTCTAGATTCAAAAGAATCCCTTTTCAAAATGTCACTTTAAATTGAAAAAACTCTTTTCCTTCAAGCTATTCAATTTTGAGGGAGAAAAAGGGGTGTGACAATATGATTAGTAGCATTTATGTCAGGAATGTCTCTTTTGTTGATCAACATGTCATTAAAATAAAAATAAACAATGACCTTGTGATTTGGAGTGTCTTCAATGTATAAACATTCATCACATTCATTAATTTTGAATTCATTTACCAACATAGTTTTGTCAAACTTTGCATGTCGCTATTTGGGCGCTTGTTTTTAGTCCATAAAGTGACTTAACAAGTTTATAAACTTTCTTTCTTTACTTAGGAACCACAAGCACCTCGGGTTGTTCCATGTTAATTTCTTCCTCCAATTATTCATTTTCCAAAAAATATTTTACATTCATTTTGACAAATTTGAAGTTCATATACCGCAACTAGCGCAATTAACATCTGAATTGATGTACTCTTAGTTAGTGGCTATAATGTGTCAAAATAATCAAGGTTTTCTTATTGTCTAAAGCTTATGACAACAAATTTTGCTTTGCATTTGTCAATAGTTTTATCAACTTTCTTTTCCCTTTGTAAACCACTTTGAACCCTAAGGTTTATTTCCTGGAGGAAGATCAACCAACTCTCAAGTACGATTGCTCAAGATTGAATCTATCTTACTATTGACAGCCTCTTTCCAAAAAGAATGAGTCCATAAAGGGCATAACCTCTTAGAATTTATAAGACTCATTTTCAAGAAGAAATGTTGCAAAATCAAATTTGAAGGAAGTAATTCATCCGTTGACATTTACTACTGTAACGACCTGTTTAGTCGTTTTGAGCAGTAGAGTTTATTCTGGTAATAACTTTCAGGGTCGACGGATCCCACGACGGACCGTCATGGGCACGACGGACCGTCGAGGGGGTCTCGTTCCAAAACACTTAGATTCTGAAAATTTGGGTACTGAGATCGACTCTCTGAACTTCACGACTGAATGGCAGGACGGACCGTCGTTGGCACAACAGACCGTCACAAATCTTTCCACAGAATTAACTCTCTGAACTTTGTGACGGACCTGCAAGACGGACCGTCACAGTCATGACGGACCGTCACAGGCTGCGTAACCCTGACTGGGTTTAAAGGGGCGTTTTGGACTATTCATGCTTATAATTATAAAGTTAGTGGGTTAATGTTAATAATTCAATTCTTGGGAGTTAAAGGAGATAACCTTGAAATAAATAGTGGGTTATTTTTATCATCTTTTATACTTAATTATATGACAATTAGGGTAAAA
>NC_028639.1:12488880-12489728 GCF_001406875.1 Solanum pennellii
GACTTTTGTGGGGAGCAATACTCATGTAGACTTGGTTATCCTAGAAATGGTTGACTTTGATGTAATTCTGGGTATGACTTGGCTTTCTCCAAATTTTGCAATCATAGATTGTAATGCAAAAACTGTAACGTTGGCCAAGCTTGGGACAGATCCGTTAGTGTGGGAGGGTGACTACACTTCCACTCCAGTTCGTATCATCTCCTTTCTTCGTGCTAAGAGAATGGTTAGTAAAGGGTGTTTAGCTTTCTTGGCACACCTCAGGGATGATACTACCCAAGTACCTTCAATTGAGTCGGTTTCGATAGTCTGTGAGTTTCTGGATGCGTTTCCTTCAGACCTTCCTGGTATGCCACCGGATAGAGATATTGACTTTTGCATTGATCTGGAGCCGGGTACTCGTCCCATTTCCATACCCCCTTATAGAATGGCTCCAGCAGAGTTAAGGGAGTTAAAGGCCCAACTTCAAGAATTGTTAGGAAAAGGCTTTATTAGACCAAGTGCATCCCCTTGGGGTGCTCCTGTTTTGTTTGTAAAGAAGAAGGATGGAAGTTTTCGGATGTGCATAGACTACAGACAACTGAATAAGGTAACTATTAAGAACAAGTATCCTCTTCCTCGCATCGATGATTTGTTTGATCAGTTACAAGGTGCTTGTACCTTCTCAAAAATCGATTTGAGATCTGGTTATCATCAATTGAAAATACGGGCAACGGATGTGCCCAAGACTGCTTTTCGGACCAGGTATGGGCATTATGAGTTCTGAGTAATGTCTTTGGGCTTACGAATGCCCCTGCTACTTTCATGAGCTTGATGAACGGGATTTTTAAGCCATATCTGGATCTCTTTGT
>NC_028639.1:12493774-12506734 GCF_001406875.1 Solanum pennellii
TAGTAAAGAGAATGAATCTTGAAATATGTTAATATACTCAATCTAAAGAACCTGTTTCCCAAATGAGTATGGTGTGGAGGCTTGAGTCCTCATAGATGTGCTTGGTGTTGTGGCCAAGGGTTATGGTAAATGTTGTTGTCACCTGTTAAGAATATTAGTTGATTTTATGTTATTATCTGAAATATATTGCTTTCTATTTTGAGTTGGCCGATGATATCTACTCAGTACTTGTGCCTTGTACTGACCCCTACTTGTATTTGTTTTTCTTTGTTAATTGTGGAGTGCAGCAAACGTGCCATCGTCTTCAACTCAACCGCAACTCTAGCCAGTCTTCATCACGTCAGATCTCAGGGTGAGCTATTGCTTCTAGCTTGGACTGGATCTTCTTCTTCATGTCTTGATGCCTTGAAGTTCCGGCATGGACTAGCTGTTTATTTATTTTAGCTTCCTAGATATTCTTAGATTTAGTAATTTGAGGATAGATGTTCTTGTGGTGATGACTTCCAGATTTTGGGGATGATAAGCATTAAATTTTAGAAGTTATTAATTGATTCCGTTAATGAGTTTTAAGTCTTCCGCATTAAATTCTGTTTTATTATGGTTGAAATGTTGGGGTTTAGATTGGTTGGTTCGCTCACATAGTAGGATAAGTGTGGGTGCCACTCACGACCCGTTTTGGGTCGTGACAACTACACCTATGAATCTATTTATTAAGTAGATTCTCATTTGGTTCGTTCCAAGATTTTTTAGACCCCCTTCACTTAACTATCTGACAGTCTCGACATATGAATTAAAAATTGACATAATTTACTATTTGTAGCATATTCAATGAACATACCATCAACATGCTTAGGTCTTATTTTAACCTGTTTAGGAATAGTTCCATTATTTTTCTTTCTCATATGGAATAAACTGTACTGGAAATTGTTAGATTATTATATTTCCAGAGTTATTGCTTGTACATACTTCAAGGGGCGACAAGGAGTTCTCTATCATAATACAACAAAAGCCTGAAAAAAGAACTTTTTGTTGCTCCCTTTCTTTAAAAACAAAAGATTTTTTTAATTTGTTGCTCATATTACTAACAAATAAAACTTTTGTTCCTCTGTTTCTGAAAAAACAGAGTTTTTTTTAATTTGTTTCTCATTTACATTGACAATATGAAGCCTTTTTTAGGAGATGTAATGCATAGAAACATTCATTGTAGGCACAAAAATCACTAATTTTATGTTACTAATGTTTTTCCCCTTTTTGTCACAACTAGACAGAGCACTTAGTATCAAAAAAAATTCAATATTTATACAACTTGTTTCTCGTTTAATGATGAAGTTTTTATATTCTTCTAATCGTTAATCGGATGAACCTTGAATTCTGATGAAGTTTTTATATTCTTAAAATCAATTTCACATTCAGACCAAGTAGTAAACTAAATAAGTTTTAATTACCAGAAACCTCAAATACAACCCTGTTTCTAGCTTAAGAGGAGGATTTTATTTGTTTCAAATAATTTAGTCTTAATATTCCTGAGGAAGATTATGTACTCTTCATATCAGAATATTTATTCAAATAGAGTATTTAACAAATTGGTGAAATTTCTATATTCTTCAAACCAATGCACAATATGATTTGTTCGTGAAATTCTTATAATCGTCAAACCAAAGGAGTAAAAAAATTAGAAGATTTTAGTCTCCAAAAGTCAAACGCAATCAAATTTCACATAGAGTAGAAAACTACAAAAGTTTTTTTCTCTCCTCTAAACAGAATACATATTAATAATACTATAGACATATACTGAGATCATCACATAATGACAATCTATCCTAACATTTATGAAATAAATCTCATAACTTACAAAAAAAAATAATCAAGAAAAATAAAGATGAAAGCAGATTTTTACTCTAACTGAATCATATTCTATCTGTCAGCAATGATTCCATGCAAGTCACTTCTCTTGCTATTTTTTTCCCTTTTTTCAGTTTCCATCATTTTCTTTTTTTCTCAAGAAGACATATAATTTCAATAGGAAACTAAACTCATGTTTAAATATTGTTAGGATACAACATATATTCATTTACTTTTTCTCATAGTTATATAAAATAATTCTCTTTTTCTTCTTTTTTTTTTCCACAAAAAATAGAAGTAATTTTCTTACCATAGAAAATATCATTAAGGTTAAGTTTCTTAAGCTAGTTATCTCTTATATTCGGATTAAAAAATCATAAATAATAAAGGATGAAAAGAAAAATAAAGAACTATCTGTGTCCACATAACTCACTGTGTGTCCTTAAGAAATTTAATCCCTCAAGTATCCAAAGTTGCAGATTAATTCCTCCCAAGATAAATTGGATTAACCATTAAAGAAGTAATGATACCTTAAACTTCAAAATATTCAACGAACTCAAAATGACAGCAACAGATCACACACAGACAAGGTCGATCGATTTTGTTTTGTTAGAAAGTATGCTAGAGAAGGGAGGAAGTGCAGAAAAATAGAGAAAGTCTATCTATTCATAGTTAACAAAGGGTAAAGATCACAACTCTTTGGAAAGAAGACAACCTTTCAAAAAAGTTACAACACTTTGAAAAAGGTACAACCTTTCAAACCGTCACAACTTTTTAGAAAGGATACGACCTTTCATAAAGGGCACAACCCTTAGGCATAATCACAACTATTCAAGAGAGTAATAAACCTTCATTTCCTATTTACACCTTTAAAACTCAATAAAGTTTACCTAATATTTCACATGATCGAAAGTGTTTTTGTTTGAAATTCTTAGAAGTCGCATGACATATATGTCACTTTTTATGAATAAAATAAATGGCTCTAGCATAATCACATGTATATGTTCGAACATAGTTATAAAATAAACCACGAGGTAATGCCAATTACATGTTCTGTTTAAAAGACTTAAGTGTTTATATAGAATGTCTACCTAATATCGTAATGATCTTTATCATAAAATCAATGTCACAGTCCTTGTAAGGCATTGCTTGATAAAAGATAGTGGCGGGAGGGTATTCATAGGTTTTATTGGGCACACTCGTGGAACATGATTTTGTGCACATAATTAAGACCAAGCCATTATATATAGCGAGCCCGAATGTTGTGGCATACCTGAGATGTCATGTACTAGTTTTCCCTGACTCGAGCCAATACGTGGCACATATATATGGCCTGTGGGAAGACCCTCATAGTGAGATCATGGGGGCATACCTCGTACCAAACTGCAATTACAATATATGCATAAAATCTTAGACATACAATTTTTGAAAACTTATGTCTTACAATTGATCTTGATCACGTCTTGGCGGCGTGATCATTTGTATTAGAGATAGTTGAAGTACTTCAACCTACGCATAATATATGTTTATATTATAGTGGAAATTTCTTTAAAAGTTATATGACAAACTAATCAGATTGGTATAGTTCATTATTCCATATCTACTTCTTGTATGCCCATAATTCTTTCAAATTGACATTCGATGGCGCATATGAGCTTCTATATATACGTGGCTACATTTTATTCTATTTGCTTTACATACCAATATATGATGCATACGTCCCTGTGTTTGGGGGGTTGTATTTTCTATTATATAGAAGAGCCAAGTTAAGGACGATCTAGGGTAAAATTGTTAATTCATAAAGATTTTAGAATGTGTCTTTCTAAGTTATGGTATCAAGAAAGTTTTGTAATAAATTCGTAATGACAAAACAACCAAATATATTTTTCTAAATGTCATGTGTATCCGAATGATGTGAAATTTAATATGAATCCACATTTTCAATCATACTTTTTTCTTAATATAGACTAATTTAAATGAGATATTACACTTCATATATATTTATTTTTTATACAGTGTAAAATTTTCATCAAACCAAAAATATCTATTAAATAAATGTAGGATAAATTTTTATTTATACAGCATACTAATGATTTTTATAGGTCTAACGGTAATTCTAAATTAATGATTTAATTTGTTAAGACTTAAAAATTTGATTTACGTGATATTTATCTAAGAAAAATCAGATTAATATGTTACAACTAATATGATTAATTGACTTGATAACTTATTTTGAGTAATATTCCTCTATATTATAAAGTAAAAAACCTTTTACTATGAGGACATACAAAAATACTCATACCAATTTTTCATAAAACATCAAATTTGCAATTTTTCATATTAAAATAAATTACATATTAATATAAGAAAATAAATTTATAGTGTGAAAATTCTTACACTAATATGTATATGACATAAACATATTAAAATATATAATTTTTACTCCATTTTTCATAAACAATTTTCAACTATAAATAAATTATCTCATATGATTTTCATATTGTTTTATTATGACAATTAACATATGACATATATATCTCTAATGAGTAACAATTAACTCATAACTATCTTCATATAATTGTGAGTTGCACTTTTAAGTCTTGATTTTCTACTTCATACAATCTGAAATTATAATAAATTAGTGTCATTCGTCGAGAGTACGGAGCATATTAAATATTAGATTATGAATGTTTTATAACTCAAAAACAAATGTTTCCACAATTGGTATCAATACTTGAATTTCAAATTAAGTTTCTTTATTACAATTTAGGTTATTATCGGCGGAATATTGATAAAAATATACTATTAAATATAAATAGTGAAAAAGCTTTAGTATTTTCATTTTTAATTTTGTTAAAAGGCAAAATAGTTAACAAACTTAAATTTCATAAATATAAAATGGATCTAAAGTTTGTACTCACTCCATTTCAATTTATTTAATGTTTATTCGACTTAACATAAAGTTTTTTTTAAAAAAAACACTTTTAAAACTTGTAGTCTAAAATAAACCATAGATGTTCATATGATCATAAATCATCTTACTAAGAATAAACAAATATTTTGAAGTCAAAATATTATTGAATATACTAACATATCATTCTTTTGAAATTGACTACAAAGAAAAATATGTCACATAAATTAAATAAACATTACATAAATTTTCATAGTGTTAAGAGCTAATTACATTATATCCATACTATTTTTCAAATTACAAAAAAAAATTCGAATTAAAATTTTTTGGATACATCAACAGAAATGTGGATACATTGGCCGTGACACTATTCAAAAAAACTTGCAGACACATATTTCACGGAGAATTCGAGAGGGGAGGAGTATTCGAGAGGGAATATGGGTGTATCCGATAGGAAAGATGTATCCAAGAGGGGATAAAGATGTATCCGAGAGAGGATAGAGATGTACGAGCGAGGAGATAGTGATTGTAGACATTGAAATTTTGTGGGACTCTATAAGATGCGTGCAATTCGAGTTGGGACTCTACAACTTGTGTTTAACTCAAATTAGGATTCTTGGAGGCTACTCAACCTCAAACCCTGGTTTATGTCTATATGAAAGGTACTAAATTCTCTTAAAAGGCATCTCAGAAATTCCACAAAGAGATCAAGATCTCGAATACTCCGCAATTGATGGATTATTCATATAGAGAAGTCAAATCTAAATCATCCTAGTTCGAGAAATATGTCACTAACGGCCTCAAATCATGGATAAATCTTACGAGAGTAGAATCAAAGAATCAACAGAATTGTGCCCGCAATCTATCTTGATCAATAAAGTTAAGTTTGTAAATTTTACTGGTGATCGCAATTTATTTTCTGTCACATTAAAATTTGTTGTAAATAGTGATGTATCTGACCGAGAATAGGGATGTATCTGAGGGAATTTTGTAATTTTTTTAAATGGTAGAAAAATTTTAGAAACTATAATAAAATAAAATGAAAATTTAGGTTTTAAAAATTTAATTTTAAATTAAAAATAATTAATATTAGACCCGTGAACAGACCTTCAATTATCTAGTCTAGTTTGGTTATAAATGCAGAATCAGGTACTCAAATGACTTCAAAGCCCCTTGAGACCCATCCAAACTATCCAACTAAATCTGAAAACACCGTATATATATGGACCTACAGGACTTTCACACCTTGATTTCGAGTTCACTAACCCCAAAAGTTCACTTTGGTCAACTATTAAGTGTTCAACTTTCTTATTTTGTTTTTCTGTTATAAACGCGCCTTGATTAGTCCCTTGGGACTTGTGCCACCAGTGGCGTAGCCACAGCCACCTCAGGTGTCTAATTAGTCACTCTTAGTCAGAAAATTACGTTATATATATATATATATGTATCAAATTCTATATTTAAAGGATATATATTTAAAGTTGGATATCCATAACAAAAGTTATGCCTTTTTCGTGCAGTGGTAATAGGTTGTTATAATGCTAATGTTTTTGCTATTGAATTTTTGGTTGAAAATTTCTTACGATGAGCCAAACTCTGATGGGACATCCATCGGAAATTGTCTTTCTATTGATATTTCACCAGCTTTCTTATTTCGAGACATAAAATAGGAGGGAAATTTATCCTAAGTTATACAATGTTATTATGATGAATAGAAATGTAATAACCAAAAACTAAGAAACCATTGATTGTTACAGCTATGTGACATAAGCATTGACACAGTTAAAGTTATTGGTTCCTTATACCTCATCTTTGGCTCATGTTGTATAATTATATCGAAAACTTTATTTGGTTAATATAAATAATCTATATTTAGATGTCAATAAGCAAAAGTGAAAACTCATGGGACCGTCCCAAGATATAGAGATAAGATTAGCATTGAGACCTTTAGTGATGAATATATAAAATAGTATGCTCCTTTGAGTAGAGGGAGAAAATATATGTATAGCTACAATTAAATATGAAACCAATCAACATAAATAATAAAAAAGGAAAAGAGATAATACAAACACATATAGACGGTAAATATCTCAAAATGTCACTCAATTATGGAGAATTATCAAGTAAAGTCACTCAACTTTATTTTTTATCAATAAAAATCACTCAATTTAAAAACTTTCTTTATAAAATCATTCAACTAAATTTATCATTAAAATTTATGTTAGGACAAAGTAAATTAGATTTTTATGTCATATTGACATGGACCCACAGATAAAACAAAATTAAGAAAACTCATATCTTAAACCCAATCCATCAACAATTTTCATAATTGACAAAATTATAAATCGGGAAATTTATAGGCTTGCAATGTTCTTCTCAATGTTTTTTTAAAACTTTTGCGAAAAAAAATAAATTTACCTCAACACACACTTACTCTTTTTTTTTTGATTTTTGGTGTAAATAAATCAATCTCCAATCTAAGATCGATTATGAATAAAAGTATAAGGTTATGTATAGGAACTTGATTTTTTTTTTAAAAAAATAAATAGTCCACATTTTATCGCGATTAAAATAATAAATAAAAAGAAATGCTAAATAAAAAAACTAAACAGCGCAAAAAAAAAAAAAGCAGTGATTTTTTTCTCCATACAACCTCCTTACTCCAGCGATATACATCTATGGCAGTGATTTTAATTAAATTGAGAGCTAATTTGACATAATTAAATTCATACATTAATTTTACCTGTGGATTCTTATTTATATGATACAAAAATTAATTTATTCTATTATTTAATATTGGTGTAATTTTATAATAATAAATGTATAAATTAAGTGATTTAATAAGAGAAAAATCTTAAATTGAATGAATGACTTTATAACATAGTTAATTAAATGAGCTTCGGAGATATTTACTCCAACACACATGGTTGAGCTTTGGAGATATTTACTCCAACACACATGGTTGTGTGTGGGTCCGAATTAAAGATAGACACTTTTCACTCAAAAGCGTGCATATTCTTTTTTTCTATATATATAAGTGTAGTTTCGGTATTTGTTAGAGCTAAAGTAGAAGTAAATTCCCTAGCTAGCTAGCTAGCTCTTTCAATTCGTCTCCTTTAGAAACATTTTCAATTATATATTTGTGTATACTTTATTAAGTATCTGTGAAGAATGGAGAGTGAAGGAGGGAACCGTAGCAAAAGCATAAACCAAAATGAATTGGTATTGAAGGAAGATCCGAAATCAAGCTTTTTTCAAAAGTATAATCGATCTGGTATTATAAAAAAGGTATTCATATTGTTTAGATAATAAAATAAAAATAGTATGTATGTTATTGTTGATGGATGATGTGATAATGAATGTTGTGTAGGTGATAGCAGAGATAATAGCGACGTACCTATTAGTGTTTGTTACATGTGGTGCAGCAAGTCTTAGTTGGAGCGATGAACACAAAGTATCAAAGCTCGGAGCGTCCGTAGCTGGTGGACTCATTGTAACTGTCATGATATATGCTGTTGGACATATATCTGGTGCTCACATGAACCCTGCTGTTACCTTTGCTTTTGCCGCCGTTAGACATTTCCCATGGACACAGGTACGTACCCTTTACTATTACTACACTCTCATTGTCACATTAACGTGTAAGGGTAAAATTCTCCAATAAAACTATTACTACTTGTAATATTTTAACATATCAATTTTAGGATTGTCTTTAGACCTAACAAAACACATCAAATTTCGTGCTCGGTGGAAAGCAAATAATAATGTTAGAGAAAATTTTGTGATCTACACACATTTATTCAAGTACATAAGAATAATTTCACTATGAGCTTTCTAGTCATAGTTATATAACCAAAAATATCATGACATTGATATTGTTCAAACATATAGGCTGAAAAGTTTTCAATTTTAAGCTAATTAAAATGACACTAGTTGAAAAGGCACATAGGAAAAACTAAAAGGGACAAAAATCACTAATATGGCTAAAATGACGATATCGAATTTATAAGTCTTTTTCTTACTTCTCTTAGCTTAGACACAAATTCAAGATTGAAATTTCATTATGTTTCTAAAAGCAAGGTACAAATTGTGTAGTTATTATGAAACTAGCAACACTGGGCTATAGTTTGTCCAGCAGATGAGCTGATACACATCCATGCACCTGCTGATTTTGATAGGCACATGACAATTATGATAGTCATAATTCTTCTTTCTACAAGAATAATAATAATAATAATTATGTCTCCCATAATTAATGTAATAAAATCATTCAATTGCCGGTTGTTGCTCCGTCGTATTCACGATATATATATATATACACATACTACTAGTTGCAAAAACTAATTCATTCAATTTTTGTTCCGTCGTATTAAGTATACAGATATATACAACTTGTGGCGAAAACTAATTCATACAATTTTTGTTCTGTCGTGTATGTATATATATATATATATATATATATATATATATATATATATATATATATGCATAGACACACTAGTTGCAAAAACTAATTCATTCAATTGCTGGTTGTTGGTCCATCATATTCGGTCTGGATGTACATAGCCAGATTAGTTTGATTTTTAAATATCAAACTAAATGATTTGTGAGGGATTTTTAAATTTATAAATCAAATCAAACTAATAATGTTTGGAATTTTCAATCTTGAAATATTTTAATATAAATATATAGTTAACTTGTGTTTCCAACACTTTTTAGTTCCACAAAATATACTTATAAGGTGTTATCTTAAGAAAATAACACAAATATGAAATGAGTGATGACACTAAAATATTTTTTAAAAAAAAGTAATAGTAAGATCACATAAAACAAATGTTACTAATTAATAAGTAATAATTAAAACACATAATTTAAAAGTACTAAATAATCATGCTAAAATAAGTTTGACAAGTACTAATTGCATGACTAAATATTAAAGAAAAATTAAAATTAGAGTGATTATGTATTTTAACAGACTAAACTAATATAAACTAAAGAACAAATATTCGACATTATTGTCATTTTTTAATGTTTTGTTGATTATTTATTTAAAAAAAATATTAGTATTGGTTTGATTTTGATTTGAGCCTCATTAGAGTTACGGACATTTATGAACTATAACCTTTATTGGACCATCCAAATTTTAAGTTTCAAACTTAATATAATATGTTCAAAGATAATAATTATGAAAAAGTATAAGAATATTTAAAAATTACATCAAAGAAAATTTTTGTATATGAAATAAATATAACCTACCTTCACCGAAGAGTCGATGTCAAGTATAATTTTGTGGTGTAAATAGGTACATTTTTCGGCCAATTGAAAGAAAAATTCATGATATCACACAATGACTATCAATCACTATTAAGAGTCTATCTATCATATAGAATAAACCATAACCTATCTCCATCAAAAAATTTGATGTCAAGTGAGCTAATTCACCTATGATTTTTCTTTCTTCAATGCCTCAAATGATTTTCAAACCTACAAGTATGCAAAATTTATAAGTAAACGAGTTTATATATACCCATATTGCTACATTCTAGTCTAAACGCAATAACTCAACTTAATCTATAATCAATTTCCTAATGTTTAAATCTAAGGATAAATTTCAATACTTTCAATTGATATAACTTTAATGGAATTCATGTAACACAATATATCTAATATTTATTTACCTATCTCAATATACCACAATTTACTTGTAATAATAATTACTTCCTCCGTCCGGTATTGTTTGTCATGATTTTAATTTTAGAGTCAAATTGTAAAAACTTTGACTAATATTTGAAAATGTATCTTTACATCATATTAATATGCAAAAAATTGTAATTTATAGTACTTTTCATATAGTTTTAGAATATGTAATTTTTTTGGCTGAAATATCGAACTAATGTGATCTAATTTACCTTTGAAAATTAATTAAATTGACTTTCAATAAGCGCAACATGACAAATAATTCTGAACAGAGATAGTAAAAAAGAACACTAATAAAAAAAATAAAAGCCGACTGGTTGCGAACCACTGGCGAACCATGTTAACTTTGAAACTGTACCATAATCAGAGCCTACCCAATTGCACCTTAATTTAATATTTAATTCTCATTCTTCTTTTACCCATCATCATCACCCAATTACTAACTTTCGGGCCTAACACCACAATCTTTGCACGTTTCTGTTTATCCATCAATATTAACGGTGCACTTCTTTAAAAAATACTTTTAACATATGGAATATATAACATATAGCTTTAAGAAAAAGTGGGGCTCCCAATTTAAGACCCCAAATATTATCTTAACGGCCTTATAATCGAGTCATCTCTAATAAGATATTTTAAAATTGAACCTACCTTATATTAGGAATAATATCAAAATAAATCATGGCACATATAACTAGATTAACGTAACGCTTAAGTCATAAGTATCCACTTAAATATTTTCATAAAATTTATTTATTTATTTGAACTAAATTGTGTTTCTATTAGCTAGACACTTAAATTGAAGAAAACTTATAGGTATTAGACATTTTGTAATGACATAGCGAAATGGGTAAATAGATTCAAAACATTAGTTGTGACGATTCAAAATGACTTATGAGTGAAACTCACACTTAACCTACTAGGTGAGTGGACCAATAAATTTAACCCCAACTTACGTAATACAAGCATAAAATGAAAGCTCAAATCTTATTATGTATCGTTTTCCAAAACCTGAAAGTCATCATATCAAGTATATCTAATCCAAATATTAAGTCTAAGAGTATGAAAGACACTAAAATAAATAAACAAAATACTTTATGTTGAAACTAAGGACATCATGTCATAGCCGAGAGAATCGAACACAAGATAAAATGAATAGCTCACCCTGGAACCTGATGTGCTAGAGATTGACTAGAGCTGAGGGCGAGTCGAAATCACTAGTATACTCGTTGCATTCCACAAAAGGAAAACGAAGAAAATATATGTACTAAGTAGGTATCATCAGTTGACTCAAAATAGAAATCAATATGAATGAAGTAATAACATGAAATTAACTATAGAACTTACCAGGTGACAAGCAACAACAAACATGAATAAGTGACAACAACACTATAAAAAGTATAAATTATAGTCCACAATATAGAGAACACACATGGGGACTCATACCTCCACACCACTCTCTTTTGAAATTTAGGTTCTTTGAGATTGAGTACATTAAATTACTGTAATATATTTTTCTTCAATGTTATCATGTCGGAACATGACACTCGATCCAATAATATTGTGTCAGAACATGACGCTCGATTCAAATATTTCGTGCCAATTTGTGGCACCCAATCCAAATATATCGTGTCGGCTCGTGACACCCGATCCAACCATATCGCTAATTCATTATTCTTTATCATCTCTTTCAACTTCCTTAACGATATTACCTTAAGCCTTTTTTATTTAAGACATCACTTTTATAGAACAAGTTCAAAATTATAGATTTCATGGTTTTGTGATTACAAATTTATCGCAACAACACCTTAATTATCCACACAACAACAAGCAAGTGCATAGAAAAATTCACAATATCACTCAATGACTATCAATCACTATTAAGAGTCTATCTATCACATAGAATAAATTATAACCTGCCTTTATTGAAGAACCAAAAGTCAAGCAAGCTAGTTCCCCAATGTTTTTTCTTTCCCCAATGCCTCATAGTGTTTTTAACTTATCAAGTATATATGCATAATTCATAAGTAAACAAGTCTATAGACACCCACAATACTATAATCACTTTTCTAAATTTTAATGTCAACTAATATGTCCACTCTCGTATTTCTCAAATTGAAAGCCTAGGGTTAAGTCTTAATTTCTTAAATTATTACAACTTTAATGCAACTCATATATTACAATTTCCTAATATTTAGTTATCTATCTTAATTTATCAAAACTTAATTATTGTATAATATCTTTTGGTGTTTGGTTTTGAATGAAAAATGTTTTGGTGTTTGGTTTTTGAATGAAAAATGTTTTTGAAAAATATATTTTATTTTTTTACTTGAGTAGAAAATAATTTTTGAAGTTAAATTTTTTTAAAAATCAGACCTAAGAATTTTTCGTGGCGGGGGTAGGGGGGTCCAGGATAGGGGTGAAAAAGTTAAATTTGAAGTTGATTTTTTTTTTAAAAAAACAATATTTTTCTTTTTGGGGGTGGGGTGGGGTGGGGCTAGTAGGGGTAG
>NC_028639.1:12507552-12527488 GCF_001406875.1 Solanum pennellii
GTGGGGTCTAGTAGGGGGGTGGGTTGGAAGCTGGTATGGTGGGGTGGGTAGAGGGGAGGTTGAAAGAGAGTTTTGAAAAATGTTTTCCTTAAGTTTTGCAGGGAAGTCATGTTCCATAAATTTGAGGAAAATTAATTGATTTGAAAAACATATTTCAAAACATTTGACCCAATCAAACATGAGAAATTGGAAAATATTTTCCGACATTCATACCAAACACACGTCTAACTGATTTTACTGACTTATTTAACCATGATAGCTTTCACTATAGTTGACACTCCCCTCAAGCTCATGGTTTTAATAGGTCCACAACACCGTAGGAGATGTGATTGGATAGTCATGTGCTTTTTTTTGAGCCATATCATTCCGTTGTGGTGTATATACACATGTACTTTGATGAAATATGCCAAAACTAAACATAGATTCACTACCATTAAATTTGCATTTGAATTCTTATTGGTTTTCTAGAATTACAACACAAAGAAAAGGTAGGTAATTAGGAATGTTGTTTGTTGTTTGTAAAGGTGCCAGTGTATGCAGCAGCACAAGTTACAGGAGCAATATCTGCTGCATTCACGTTGCGTGTATTACTTCATCCAGTAACTAAAAATGTGGGAACTACAACTCCCTCAGGCTCAGATATTCAAGCTTTAATCATGGAAATTGTCGTCACATTCTCCATGATGTTCATCACCTCTGCTGTCGCCACTGATACCAAAGCTGTAACAATTTTCTCTTTCTAATATTCCTCCTGTTTCATTTTATATGATATATTTTTTTTGTCACTTCTAAAAATAAGGACACATTTCTATATTAAATAAAAATTCAACTATAAATATCTATTTTATCGTTAATGAAATGATTTTTAACAACACAAATTTCTATCATTTCATTTTGAAACAGCAATTTTAAAACATCTTTTTTTTTGTTTCTTAAACTCTCAAACTACCTCGCATAAGTTAGACACACTCAGAGAGCAACTAATTTAGTTTTTTAGACTAATTTTTTACTTTTTATGATTATATAGCATTTTACTCGGATGACATGCACTTCCAACGCTCAAATTATTTATTTTCTGAATGTTTAAATCTTGTTATTTATAACATGTTTTATATAGTTTTTAAATATATTAATTTTATTTTAAAACATATTAAAATTTGTAATTAAATTTATAGTTAAATTTTTTAAAAAATTATTCTCAAAAATTAAGAAATTTTAGACACGCTTATGAAGATATTCTTGTTTTCATTAACTTTTTATGAATCTTTCAAATAAAGAAAATGATAAAAAAAAATGTGATTATACAAAATCGAACAAACAGTATACTTCAAAAATTGTTTATTCTAAGAAATAGCCCTATTATTGCTTAATAGGTTAAAATCATCATTTTTCTAATTTTATTTTTTATAAATACATTTTCTTGACAAAAATAATTTTCTTTTTGTTGACCTGTGTTTAATAGATTGGTGAGCTGGCGGGAATTGCAGTTGGTTCGGCCGTATGTATTACTTCTATTTTGGCGGGGTAAGTGGATACTAGTCTCAAGTCTTGAATATAAAAACACGAGCACCAAACAAATAAATGCATAATTTGAAAAAGAAAATCTTTTATAATAAAATTTAAGTTATTTGAATCAATTTTTATTTTTATATATTTAGTATGATTTAAGTTGTAATAATTGGTTATCAATCATTCTTGCAAAGCTTAACAATTATTATTTTCATTAATCAACTGCCTTAAAGAAACATAGATGAATCTTTTTAAATATTGGTTTCTTTATCTCAAATTTTGTTATTTAAGAAAGAATGACACTTTTACTTTTAGAAATAGAATAACTTTGATTATTCTTTTTATGGAACTAAAATTTTCGAAAAATATATTTAATCTCTTATGAAGTAATTTATAAAAAACACAAACATTTATGAAATTGAACGACAAATTTCAAAAATTTTCTTTAAACTTGTTTTTGTGGTCGATTGAAAAGCCTTGATAAAATGGATATCACATAAATGTTTAAATTGAAATTTGTTGTAGGCCAGTATCAGGAGGATCAATGAACCCAGCTAGAAGCATTGGACCAGCAATGGCTAGCAATGATTACAGAGCAATATGGGTTTATATCATTGGACCCGTTTGTGGAACATTACTTGGAGCATGGTCCTATAATTTCATCAAGGTTAATGATAAGCCAGTACAAGCAATAGCACCCGGACAATCCTTCTCATTTAAACTTAGAAGAATGAAGAGCAATAATCACGATGAAGAACAATGTGTTACCCTCTAAATGATTCAACTTCTTCCAATCCCATTTCACCCCTCTCTATAAAACAAGTTGCTTTCTAATTTCTTTTCTCATGTTTGATTTGTGACTTGAAAATATTTTTCAGTGTCGGGTAATGAATAAGAAATATTTTCTAGAAAAGAATTTTTATTTTTAGGTGAAGAGTTAAAAATACTTTTTAGAAAAATAGCTTATCACTCAAAAACAAAATCCTGATAATTGATTCGAACCAGATCCAACATTTAAACTAGAACATAACCTCAACGATCGATTTAGCACCCTCCATAGATACCCAACCCAAAACCTAACCTCGACTACCGATTCGAGACACGACATTCAATCTAGGACTCATTTGCGACATCCAAACTTGGACACTAGACCAAAAATTGATTTGGAATCCGTCTTGACAGCTGATTTGGGATCGAACCCCAATTTTCGATCGAGACCTGACATTTGATGTAGACCCTGTTGAAAAAATGGTGCGAATATCTCAAAAAAAGGTATTCATAATATTGTTAAGGTACATTCTTTCATATCTGGTTTATGAATATTAAATATATATTTATTAGTGATTGAATGCCTAGCCTTGATTAGCCATAATTCCATTATATTATCCACCATTGAAAGCCATATTTTGGCAGCTCACTTTCAGGTTTAAACGTTCTCATTATTATCCTTTTTGACACATAAATCCTCTTATCATTGTCTTGAATTTCCCATAAACATTTGGGCGATTTATCTTGTCTCATTTTTTTGTTGAGAAATAAAAATGGAGTCTTTTGATATATTTCAATATGCTATAATAGCATAAAATTGAAAACTTCATGAATATGTTATTCATGTATTATGAAATATTTGAAATTGTAGGGGTATCTTGCTAAGGTTGCGCTACATGATCCTAAGGAAAAAAAATTGAATTTAAGATTTTGGATTGCATGCTAATAAATATTGATATCAATTGTGATTTGATTGAATGCAATGTTAGAGTTGGAAAAAATATATAAAATAATTGTTGAGTTTTTAAAAGTAAAATTACTTCCAATGTTCTTGTTGTTGAAAATGATATTGATTACATTATCCTCAAACGAGTCTTTGGTAATACATGAGAGGTATGATAAGTACAACACTAAATAAATTGAACATTTTATTGTACAAGAAGGGTACAATATATGATAAAAACGGTAAAAGGAAGTTGATACATGTTTGTGAATGCCATAATATTAAAATAATTTATTACGATTAGTTATTGTGGAGTTAATTGATAATGAGAGTAAGTGGATAAGATAACTCCTAGTGTGTGTTCCAATTGGAATAAAACTAATTATATGTGAGTAAAGTAGATACATGTGTTTGAGACACAATGCGATAAAAAATACTGCAGATGAATTATTTACGTTGATTGAATAACGTTATCAAAGACACTTAATCCAATTAGAAATATCGACGATCGTTACTAAATATATAACTCAACTAAATGAGTTGGGGTCGAATTCCACTGGGAGTGGTACGTGTTTAAGATTCATTAGGAAAGTATGAACATATTCAAATCAACCATATTAATAGACATTATCGAATAAAACTATAATTCAAATCAAGGGGTTACAACAAATGTCAAATAAGGGGGGTTTTGGTTTTGATAATGAATTACAAAAGTAGAAAATAATGCGAATTAACAATAATGAGACGGGTTCATGGGATGTAATTCAATTATAGGCTAATCTGGACAAATGGGTAATTTAACTGTTAGGAAATAGTTGAATATTAGTGAGTAAGCTAGACAATAGAGGAGGTAAAATTTCTCTCGAACATTTTACCTTGAATCAAGTTGATTTCTCTCGAACATCGACAATCATGCAAAATAAGAACAACCAACGCCTTAGTTGTAATACTCCAAAAGTATAAAGCCTAATCTAGAGCCTAACATGAGAGTCTAAGAGTTGTAACACTGTCTATAAGTCAATTATAATGTATTTAAGTCATTTAGGAAGTTTTAGAATCAAAACATCAAGGAATGTCCATGACATCCGGAAACTAGTTCGAAGAGGTACTAGTGTGCCTTAGCCTATTTGACTAAGTTTTAAGAGTCGGAAAATGATAAAATTTGGGAGTAAGGTGTCTACCACATATTAGAGTTGATTCATATTCGAAACGTCTAGGTACAACTTCCCAAGGACCACCCAAGGGCCCTCGAGGAGGACCCTCGAAGAATGGCTAAAAGCTGTCTAGGACAGTAGCCATCGACGAGTGGTAACCCACGAGGCGTGGTCCAATCGACGGGGCGTCAATGTCCACCGTCGATGGAAACTTATCAAATTTCATGGAAAGTCATTTTGTCCAGTCTTAGTCGCAAACGACGACAGCAGAGGACGGCCATGAACAGTGCCCGTCGATTGACAAACGACCCGTTGGTCGGGGTTCCGTTTGTCAAGACACTGTTTTGCTGCACGTTTTGAGTTGGTTAAGTTAATTTAATTAAGTGATTAGTTAATTAGTTAGGGGTTAAGTTAGGATTAATTAAGTTAACTAATGACCCCTATAAATACCCCAAACCTAATTAGACTAAACCCAACTCTTATAATTCCCAAAACCAAATTGCTCCTCTTTCTCAATTCTTTCTCTCTCCCAAAGGAACCCCATTGAAGACCAAGCAAAGGAGGGTTATAGGGCTTCAAAATATAAAGTTTTGTCCATCAAACCTCATCAACTAGTAAGGTATGAGATTCCTTTCACCATTGGGATCTCTTTCCCAAAGGGTTCCTTCAAGATGATTTCAAAAATATGAAATTCAAGTAGGTTTCCTTCCAATACAAAATTGATCTTATAAATTGCTTTGTTTATGATTCCTTTTGGTTATTATGAGTATATTAACATGTATTATGGTGGAATTATACTATTTCTTGATGCATTGACCTAGTTTGTGGAAGATGACCTTTTCCCCTTAACCCTTGGTTATGATCTTGAATTGAATTATATAGTATTGATAAAATTGACTTGGTTAGTGTGTGAATTGCTATCCTATGTTGTTATTATGACAATTTATGAGTAGATTGGGATGTATTGTAATCCAATTATGCTAGTTCTTGATTAATTGACCTAGGTTGTGAAGTAGATCATGGATTTGACCAAATCTCTAATCCTAAGCTATGAACTAGTGATGAAATGTTCTGTAGTGATTCAATTGACTTCATTATTATGTTGATTACTATTGTGTGATTATATTACACCCATTTTTGGGTTAAATTGTATGGTTGATGGTAAGACCTTGATGATGACATGGTGAAGGAGATTGGGGCAAGTCTTGTGATCTCAATTCTTTACTTCAATTATGATTACTTGTGATTAAGTGATGAAGTTGTATTGAAGTATACCTTATATTAAGATTTATAGTGTTGGTATGATGTTAAATTGAAATGTCTTGAATTATGGTTTGTCAGTTGTTGACTAAGATGTAAATATCATAAGGATAGTGATAACTTACCAATGTGCCTTATTATGATGTGATATGTAAATGTGTTAACCTTACATGTATGAATTGTAATGAAAGGACAATACTCATGAAATTATTATTGAGCTATGATGATGATGATTATATAAGGGATAGACCCTATGACCTACATTAAGCTATGATGATTAATAAAGGCATTAAAGACATTTCAAAAGGGACTCTAGCTTAGCACCGAGTGAACTAGAGTAAGGAGTGTCCTTTGCCACACAGGATTTAAGACTACAATGGATGTAGCATAAAGAGGTTCCCAATTATATCTCCTAGTTCTTGAACTATGTTACCCCCATAGGAATACTAACTAGTGGATCCACATAGATGCTATGTTCATGTTTTGGTACTACCTTGGCAAGTAGTCCGCCTTCTTTCGGTGTAGGGTTCCATGACACCGGATTCCACATTAGCTCATGTGGTATATGTTGGTTAAGGCATGATTTTCCAAAGATAAAATGAATTAATGAAGTGAACTCTAACTAGGATGACCTAAGGGGTTTAACCTAGTCTAGGTAGGGATATGAGATTTTATCTATACACTGCACTAGTTGTCCTTGAGGGAAGTATTGGAAGGATGTTCTGATGTATGTATATGCTTAAAAATGTAAATGCTATGTATGATGATCTTACATGTTAATGACACTATATGATGTTGGTTTCACTTATGAACATGTGTTTGGTCTCTATTGCTAAAGTATGATGCTAGGTACTCCTAATGATATGTTATGTGAAGTTGGACATTGTTTATGGTTCTTTTTAGGGTTATTTGATTGAGTAAGGTTATGAATATAATGGTGTAAGCTAAGAGGCTAGTCTTAGTCCTCGATGAGGACGATGACGCCGGTTACATCTAGGGGGTGCTTCCCGAATATGACAAACTTGGTATCAAAGCATGAGATTGAATATCTTTAGAGTTGATGTCTCACTTAACCACGTCTATGTAGATTCTTATTCATAATTGTTAAGCGCACCATACTTATGAATAGGAAACTATAAGATGGTTAGGAAATTTTCCTTTTCTTGGAAATCTAATGTCGCGCCTCGAGAGTTTTGAGTCTATGTGCCCTTAGCATCTAATCCTTTTATTGTTATTATAGGCAATGAATACTCAAAGAACAGCCACTCGAAGACTTGATGAAGAGATTGCCAATGCGGGAGTTCCTCCTCAAGGCAATCAAGTCCCTCCTCGTGAAGAAGTTGCGAATGATGACCAAGCTCCGGTCAATCTTCCTCCTTTTGACGGATGGGGACATAAGGGTAGCCTTTATCCAAATGGCCCAAGCCATTACTACCCAATAACAATCTTTCACTACTCAAGCTCAAGCCATGACGGCCCAAGCTAACCGGGAGGTGGTACCCTTAGGAAACCAACACATTGGCACCATGGCCTCCCGTTTGAGGGATTTCACAAGAATGAATCCCCCTACTTTCTATGGGTCCAAAATTGAGGTAGACCGCCAAAAGTTCATTGATGAAACCTACAATATTCTTTATGCTATGGGGTTGACTACTAGTGAGAAATCTGAGTTAGCTACTTACCAACTCAAAGATGTGACCCAAACTTGGTACGTCCAATGGAGAGATAATATGACTTTAAGAGGTGGACGGTGACATGGGAGATCTTCAAGAAGGCTATTCTTGATAGGTTCTTTCCTCGGGGGAAGAGGGAGGCCAAAGTGGAAGAATTCATCAACCTTCGTCAAGAAGGTATGAGTGTACTTGACTACTCTTTGAAATTTACTAAATTGTCAAAGTATTCTCATTCTTTGGTGTCCGACCCTAGGGATGAAATGAGCCACTTTTCTACGGGGGTGTCGAAAGACTTGAAGAAAGAATGTCGTTCAACTATGCTACATGATAATATGAACATTTCTCGTCTCATGGTTCATGCTCAACAAGTGGAAAATACAAGGGTTAAGAGAAAGAGTAGGATGCCAAGAGGGCAAGATCATTTGATGGTGGTTTTTCAAAGGGTAGGCTTGACATTCAAGACAAGCCTAGGTTTAAGAAGAGGTTTTCTAATCTAATTCCTTCCAAATTTCCCAAGGCTTGTGATGATAGGGTGTCTAACCCTAAATCTCAAAAGGCATGAGGTACTAGCTCACCAATCAAGAAGCCAACTTGTGGAAAGTGTGGCAAGAAGCATTATGGTGATTGGCTTGTTGGGACGGACAAATGCTTTGGGTGTGGCAAGAGAGGCCACAAGGTTAGGGATTGCCCAAATTTTAAGGGGCAAGGCAAAGGTACTGGGAAACCTCAAGCTAGTGGTTCTAATGTGGATCCTCCAAAGAAGAATCGCTTTTATGAACTTCGCTCTAGGGGTGAACAAGAGAGTTCCCCTGATGTGGTGACTGATATGTTACAAGTCTTCTTTATTTATGTATATGCTTTACTTGATCCGTGTGCTACATTATCTTTTGTTACTCCCTTTATAGATAAAAAGATTGATATTTTTCCCGATATTCTAAATGAACCTTTCATGGTAATTACCCCGGTAGGTGAATCGGTAGTTGCAAAGAAGGTGTATAGAAATTTTCCTATAATGTTGCCTAATAGAGTGAATCATGTTGAATTAGTGGAACTTGATACGGTCGATTTTGATGTTATTTTGGGATGGATTGGTTACATGATTGTTTTGCTTCCATTGGTTGTAGAACTAGAATTGTCAAATTCAATTTCCAAATGAACCCATTTTAGAGTTGAAAGAGGGAAATCCTATTCCTAGAGGTCATATTATTTCTTGCCTTAAGGCTTGTAAAATGATCTCAAAAGGGTGTCTATATCACATTGTAACTGTCAATGATTTAGACTCCGAAAATCCTCCCATTGAGTTAGTCCCCATTGTAAGGGAATTTCCGCAGGTCTTTCTTACTGATCTTCCTGGAATCCCTCCCGAATAGGAAATTGATTTTGGTATTAACTTGGTACCGAATACCAATCCCATTTCAATTCCTCCTTATTGGATGGCTCTGTCTGAATCGAAAGATTTGAAGGCTCAACTCAAAGATTTACTAGACAAAGGCTCATTAGACCAAGTATTTCTCCATGGGGTGCTCCGGTTTTGTTTGTGAAGAAGAAGGATGGGTCACTAGAATGTGCATTGATTATCGCCAACTCAATAAAGTTACTATTAAGAACAAGTATCCTCTCCCTCGGATTGACGACTTGTTTGATCAACTCCAAGGGGCAAACTACTTTTCTAAGATTGACTTGAGATCGGGGTATCACCAACTTAGGGTTAGGGGTGAGGATATACCAAAAACGACATTTCGAAATAGATATGGTCACTATGATTCTTAGTAATGTCCTTTGGTCTCACTAATTCCCAACGACATTTATGGATCTCATGTATAGAGTGTTTCAAAGTTACCTAGATTCATTTGTCATTGTCTTCATTGACAACATCTTTGTATATTAGAAAAATGAGGGTGAACACATGGACCATTTGAGGATGGTGTTACAAGTGCTTAAGGAAACCAATTATTTGCCAAGTATAGCAAATGTGAGTTTTGGTTGAGTTCGGTGGCGTTTCTTTGTCATACCATCTCTAGTGAGGGAGTTTAGGTTGATCCAAGGAAAATCGAGGTGGTGAAAAATTGGCCTAGACCATTGACTCCAACCAATATTAGGGTCTAGCGGGTTATTATAGGAGGTTTGTGGATGTTTTTGCGTCCATTGCTTCTCCTTTGACTACATTTACCCAAAAGAGTATGAAATTTGAGTTGTCGGAGGCATGTGAAAGAAGTTTCCAAATCTTGAAAGATAGGCTTACTTCTGCTCCGGTGTTGAGTTTACTGGAGGGTACCAAGATTTTCGTGGTATATTGTGATGCATCCCGAGTGGGCTTGGGGTGTGTGCTTATGCAACATGGGAAAGTAGTAGCCTATGCCTCTAGGCAACTTAAGGTGCATGAGAAGAATTATCCGACTCATGATCTTGAGTTAGCGGATGTGCTATTTGCCTTGAAAATATGGAGACATTACTTGTATGGTGTCCATGTTGATGTATATACCGACCACAAGAGTCTTCAATATGTGTTTACTCAAAAGGAGTTGAATCTCCGACAAAAAAAGTGGTTGAAATTGTTGAAAGATTACAACATGAGTGTTCTCTACCATCTCGGCAAGGCCAATGTGGTTGCGGATGCTCTAAGTCATATGACCATGGGTAGTGTGTCTCATGTAGAGGAAGTTAAGAACGACCTAGTGAAATATGTTCATAGGTTGTCTCGTTTGGGTATTAGATTGGAAGATTCTCCGAATGGTGGTTTTATGGTCCATCATAACTCCGAATCATCTTTAGTGGTTGAGGTGAAGTCCATACAACACCTTGATCAACCATTGATGGAGTCGAAGGAGTCAGTTATTGGTAAGCTTAATGAGTCATTCTCCTTGGGGGGGATGGTGTCTTAAGGTATCAAGGAAGGTTATGTGTTTTAAATGTAGATGGCTTGAGGGATCAGATTCTCGGGGAAGCTCATGGATCCCGTTACTCCATTCATCCGGGTTCGACAAAGATGTACCATGACCTCAGGGAGGTGTTTTTGTGGGAAGTAATGAAGAAGGACATAGAGGAATTTGTTGCAAAGTGTCCAAATTGCCAACAAGTGAAAGTCGAACACCAAAAGTTGGGTGGTTTGCTTCAAGGAATCCAAGTTCTTACTTGGAAGTGGGAAGACATTAATATGGATTTTTTGGTAGGGTTGCCTCGGACACAAAAGCAGTATGACTCCATATGGGTGGTTGTGGATAGGTTGACCAAATCTACTCATTTTATTCCCGTCAAGTCTACTTACTCGGCGGAGGATTATGCAAGGATCTTCATAAATGAAATTGTGTGCCGCCATGGTATTCCATTATCCATCATATCAGATAGGGTGCACAATTAACATCTAGGTTTTGGAGGCCATTCCAAAAAGGGTTGGGTACCAAGGTGAATTTAAGTACCTCTTTTCATCCTCAAACGGATAGTCAAGAAGAGCGTACTATTCAAACTCTTGAAGATATGCTTAGGGCTTGTATAATCGATTTCAAGGGATATTGGGATAAACACCTGTCTTTGGTTGAGGCTTATAACAATAGCTACCATCCATCTATATCTATGGCTCCTTATGAAGCCTTGTATGGTAGGAGATGTAGATCTCCAATTGGATGGTTTGAAGTAGGCGAGTCTTCAATTTTGGGTCCTGATTTGATTTATAAGACTTTGGAGAAGGTTCATAGTATAAGGAATGGCTTGAAAACAACTTATAGCCAGCAAAAGTCTTATGCCGACCATAGGAGAAGAGAATTAGCAAGAAAGAGAAGTTGAGTCCTCGTTATGTGGGTCCCCATGAAATTTTTCAAAAAGTTGGCAAGGTTGCATATGAGTTGAAGTTGCCTAGTGAATTAACTTTGGTTCCTCCGGTGTTCCATGTTTCCATGCTTAAGAAGTGTATTGGTGATCCCGAGTCCATTCTTCCTATTGAAGGTCTAGGTTTTAAAGAGAACCTCTCCAATGAGACGGTTCCTATTCTAATCCTTGATAGACAAGTAAAGAAGTTAAGGAACAAAGAGGTGGCTTCCGTAAAGGTGTTATGGAAGAACCACCTAGTTGAGGGTGCAACATGGGAGGCTGAGGCTGACATAAAGTCCCGTCACCCCCATCTATTTGATAACTAAGGTTAGTTGTTCCTATGGATTGTGAAAGTAATGAGTTTATTTAAAGTTTCCTTCACTTTTAGTAAAATTGTGAATTTCATGCTTTATCACAGTGAGTTACAGTGAAATTTATGCCTAAAGATGAAAATATTGTTTTTTACTTGTTTTGATTTTATGTTGTGTATTTTGTATATTGTGCTTTCATGAATTATATTGAGCATGTTGATATGTGTATAGGAGAGATATGGTATAATGAATGAGCATGTAATGAATGTTCAATTTTTATGAGTTGAAAATGATGTTTTGAGTTGCTTTGTGGAAAAGGTCATGTGGTTATGTTTATTTAAATTGTAACTCATGTTTTTATATGTTGTTGTTGGTTGGGCTGCTAGTCTTGAGTCTATTCCTTCCTTTAAAGAATTTTAGTGTCATTCGGGGACGAGTGTTCCTAAGTGGGGGATAATGTAGTACTCCGAAAGTCTAAAGCGTAATCTAGAGCCTAACACGAGAGTCTAAGAGATGTAACACTATTTATAAGTCAATTATAATGTATTAAGTCATTTAGGAAGTTTTAGAATCGAAATGTCAAGCGACGTCCATGACGTTCGTAAATTAGTTCAAAGAGGTGCTAATGTGTCTTAGCCTGTTTGACTAAGTTTTAAGAGTCGAAAAATGATAAAATTTGGGGGTAAGGTATCTAACACGTATTAGAGTTTATTTATAATCGAAACGTCCAGGTACAACTCCCCAAGGACCAACCAAGGGCCCTTGTGGAGGACCCTTGAAGAATGGCTAAATGTTGTCTAGGACTGTAGCCATCGACGAGGGGCAACCCACAAGGCATGGTCCAATCGACGGGGTATCGATGGATATCTCTATGGAAACTTCGCCAATTTCGTGGAAAGTAATTTTGGCCAGTCTTAGTTGAAAAACGACGACTGCACAGGATGGCCATGAACAGTGCCCGTCGATTGACAAATGGCCCGTTGGTCGGGGTTCCGTCTGTCAAGACACTGTTTTGCTGCACGTTTTAAGTTGGTTAAGTTAATTTAATTAAGTGGTTAGTTAATTAGTTAGGGGTTAAGAGAGACCTAATTAAGCTAGCTAATGACCCTATAAAGACCCCAAACCTAATTAGACTAAACCCAACTCTTATAATTCCCAAAACCAAATATCTCCTTCTTCTCTCTTCTTTCTCTCTCCAAAAGAAATCCCATTGAAGACCAAGCAAAGGAGGGTTCTAGGGCTGAAAAATATCAAGTTTTCCCCATAAAACCTCATCAACTAGTAAGGTATGAGATTCCTTTCACCTTTGGGATCTCTTTCCCAAAGGGTTCCTTCAAGATGATTTCAAAAATATGAAATTCAAGTGGGTTTACTTCCAATACGAAATTAATCTTGTGAATTGCTTTGTTTATGATTACTTTTGATTATTATGAGTAGATAAACATGTATTATTGTGGAATTATACTATTTATTGATGCATTGACCTGGTTTGTGGAAGATGACCTTTTCCCCTTAACCCCAGGTTATGGTCTTGAATTGAATTATATATTATTGATGCAATTGACTTGGTTAATGTGTGAATTTCTATCCTATATATTTTTATTATGCCAATTTATGCGTATACTGTGATGTATTGTAATCCAATTTTGCTAGTTCTTGATAAATTGACCTAGGTTGTGAAGTACATCATGGATTTGACCTAAGTCTCTAACCCTAGGCTATGAACTAGTGATGAAATGTCGTGTAATGATTCAATTGACTTCATTATTATGTTGATTACTATTGTGTGATTATATTTCACTCATTGTTGGATTGAATTGAGTGGTTGATGATAAGACCTTGATGATTGCATGGTGAAGAAGATTGGGGTAAGTCTTGTGATCTCAGTTCTTTACTTCAATTATGATTACTTGTGATTAAGTATTGAAGTTGTATTGAAGTATATTTTTCAGAGGGGCAGACTTGTCCACCTTAATTTCGTGTAAGAGGTTAACCCAACCTGATGGCAGTCAAGTCCCACTCAACTCAGCCCCTTTCGCAGCCTATTCTGCCTAACGTTTTAGATCGTTTTTCTTTTCTTTTCCTGACTTAAATTATTTGTCAGACTTTAAGTAAGGAAATCAATACATAAACAAACGTGTAAACCCAACCTTTACATTTATAATCAAAATAATACAAAGGACTCACTCGTTGGAATAACAATTCTGTCCAACTTCGACTTCTATTTAAGGCACAATCACAAGTCGATTTCTGTTTAGACACTTCTTAAACCCTCACATTTTATTCTAAGTTTATTGGTGAAATTCTAGACTTAATCATCCCTCTTTTAACTTATGATAACAATTCCAGTAAAAAACATCCAACAGACAAGGCTCTCCATTTATAGAACATGTGGCAGCCTTGTTTTTACATTGCATAGTGTTGTGACACATGTCTAACACTTGTCAAATTCTTAGACGAATAAAAGATAATTACGTTGAAATCCACAACTGATAAGAAACATTAAAAATTATAATTCAATACAAGAGATACAATGAATCTGGACACAAGCGGCTACAAAAAGGTAGACGCCGCATATGCTTGGCATGTGATTTGGCTGATTGGATCTCCTCCCTTTGCTGAATTTTCCCTCAATATTTTTGGATCCAATATAATGTCTAAACATTGTATAGTCATTATCTCACCAAAGTCCACCCTAATCAATCCGCACATTTTCCATGCTTGCACACCATCGATGCCCTGCCACTGCCATGCTTTGGCAATGTTAACTTTTAATCCACTCGTGCCATTTCTTGTTTTATTTTTGCGTTTCATTCACAATTGACTATTCTTGAATTTATATTAACTCAATTTTCCTGCATTTGACCAGACCATGTTATTTTCGCATGCAACTTCGTCCACAACCGATATTGGTCAGCGCCCAAGTCATGCCATGGGTTGTTGCCGTGCCAAATCCCATTTCATGTCTTTAAACTGTGTTACCAACGAAATTTGAACCCATTTGACCATGCCAACACTCTTCTCATACAACGCATGATTGATTTCACTTGTATTTTGGCCATTGACAAAGTCATTAATACCAACCCTTTGCCACGCCCATGCCTATGTCGAGTTACTTGGTCAGGACCCTTACAAACTTCCCCCTCCTAATGAAACTCGATGTCCTCGTCGAGGAAATATCTCATATGATCCTATTTGGATTTCAGACAAGAATCATATCCTTCCCATCATCTTCATATTCAACCAACACCAAAGAATGCACATTTGACGTTCATGCCTCATTGTTCTTTTCCCTTTCCAATTCGGCAACAAGTAGAGAGTTCACTTTCACTTTTATTGGACAGTCCTTATTCAAATGTGGACCACCAAAAGTGAATCATCCCCAAAAATTTCCCTTTTGTTTTGGAAAGAAGTTTCCCTTGTCTAGTTTTTCCCCCTTCATCTTCCTTTTCGGCAGTTTGGCCCTTCCCATTTTTCTACCACTCCTTCCCATTGTCTTTCTGTTTTAAGTGCGAAGAATCCTATGGGTCGTCACCTTCATCGAAGTCAGCCAACTTGTCTGCTCCCACTATGGCAGAATTGAGAGTTTGAACATTTTGTCTTCTTAACTCTTTTTGTGCCCATACTTTCAACCCTCTTATGAAATAGTGCAACTTGTTTTCTTCAACCATGTTGCCTATGTTCAACATCAAGGAATAAAATTTCTTGATATAAGCCCTCAACGATTTGCTTTGTTTCAAGTTCCGCAGCCCATCCCTTGCAAACCAAGATGAATTGCTTGGAAGGAATTGAGGTTTCAGTTTTCATTAATATTTCCCACGTTTACATCTGTGGTAAATTCGAACCTTCTACTTCAGCAACCCTTGTTCTCCACCAGAACTTGGCTTCATCACTTAAATACATTATTGTGACATACACCTTTATAGCCTCTTGAACATTTGCTACGTTGAAGTAGTTTTCGATATTCCAAAGAAAATTCTCAATTCCTTGGCACTCCTCACACCATTGTAAGCCTTAGGTAATGGAAACTTCATTCTTACGAGGCAATTGTACCTTGTAAAGCATGACGTAGAAGAAGAACTTCACCATGCAAGTCTTCCTTCTCCCCGCGAACGAGTTCTATTTCTTTTTGGGAAATGTCGTGTTTATCTGCATATTCTGCCTTCAATAACAACACTTTTTTTGTTTAAGACCTCCTTGGTCAAGGTTAATTCTGCTTTCACTCTTTGAATTTGAGTGATCAGATCAACCAAGTCCTCCCCATCGTTTGTCCCACCAATAAGCGCTTCCAATCGTGTCAGCCTCTCCCGTAGTTCATCATTTACCCCACCAATTGAATAATCTAAGAAACGCTCTGATACCAAATTTTTAGACGGGCAGACTAATCCACCTTAATTTCATGATAGAGGTTAGCCCAACCCGATGACAGTCAAGTTCCACTCAACTTAGTGCCTTTCGCAGCTTATTTTGCCTAACGTTTTAGAATATTTTTCTTTTCATGCCTTAGATTGTTTTTCAGACTTTCAATAAGGAAATCAATAAATAAACACACGGTCAAACCCGACCATTATATTTATAATCAAAACAATATAAAGGACTCACTCGTTGGAACAACAATTCTGTCCAACTTCGACTTTGACTTCGATTTAAGGCACATTCACAAGTCAATTGCTGCCTTAGACACTTGTTGAAATCCTCACGTTTTATTCTAAGTGTATTGATGAAATTCTGGACTTAATATTCCCTCTATAACTTTTGGGTAACAATTCTATCCTCTCTTCCAAGTCAAAAACGTCCAACACACAAGGTTGTCCATATATAAAACATGTGGCAGCCTTGTGTTTACATTGCATAGTGTTGTGACACATGTCTAACACTTGTCAAATGCTTATCCCACTAAAATATTATTAACTTGACATCCCCAAATGATAACAAACATTCAAAATTCGAATTTACAAAGAATATAAGAGATACAACGAATCTCGACATAAGAGGTTACAAAAAGGTAATCGCCGCATGTTCTTGGCATGTGAATTCGCTTGCTGGATCTCGTCCCTTTTCTGCATTTCCCTCAATATTTTTGGATCCAATACAATGTCTAGACATTGTATAGTCATTATATCACACAAATTCCACCCAAATCCATCCGCATATTCTCCATGTTTGGGCACCACCGACGCCTTGTCGCTACCTGTCACTACCTTGCTTTGGCAATGTTAACTTTTAATCCGCTCGTTCCATTTCTTGCTTTCTGGCTGTGTTTTATTCACAATTGACTATGCTTGAATTAAGATCAGCTCAATTTTCCCACATTTGAAACGTCCATGTAATTTTCGCATGCCAACTTCATCCACAGCCGATGTTGTACAGCTTCCAAGTCATGCCATGGGATGTTGCCTTGCCAATGCCCATGTCATGTCTTGACAATGTCTTACCAACATAATTTGAACCCATTTAACCATGACAACACTATGCTCACACA
Source organism: Solanum pennellii (assembly GCF_001406875.1). NCBI lineage: Eukaryota > Viridiplantae > Streptophyta > Magnoliopsida > Solanales > Solanaceae > Solanum > Solanum pennellii. The sequence continues at coordinate 12,524,457 of NC_028639.1, forward strand.
ACGCATGATTGATTCCACCCGTATTTTAGACTTTAACAAAGTCATTCATGTCAACCTTTGCCACGCCCATGCCTATGTCGAGTTACTTGGTAAGGAACCTAACAAACTTCCCCCTTCTAATAAAACTCGATGTCCTCGTAGAGGACGTCTCTCATCTATTCCTACTTGGATTTCATACAAGAATTATAGCCTGACCATCATCTTCATATTCAACCAACCCCAAAGAATTCACATTTGACGTTCCTGCCTCATTGTTCTTTTCCCTTTCCAATTTGGCAACAAGTAGAGCATTCACTTTCACTTGTACTGGACAGTCCCTTTACAAATGTGGACCACCACAAATGAAGCATCCCCCAAACTTTCCTTTCTGTTTTTGAAAAGAAGACTCCCCTTGTCTAGTTTACCCACCTTCATCTTCCTTTTCGGCAGCTTCACCCTTCCCATTTTTCATCCACTCCTTCCCCTTGTTTTTCTGTTTAATGTACGAAGAATCCCTTGGGTCATCACCCTCATCGAAGTCAGCCAACTTGTTTGCTTCAACTATGGTAGAATTGAGAGTTTGACATTTAGTCTTTTTAACTCTCTTTGTGCCCATCCTTTCAACCCGTTAATGAAATAGTGCAACTTGTCTTCATCAAAGGTGTTGCCTATGTTAAACATCAAGGACGAAAATTCCTTGATATAAGACCTCACCGGGACACATTGTTTCAAACGCATACCTTGCCAACCAATATGAATACTTGGAAGGAATTGAGTTTTCAATTCTTTCGTTAACATTTCCCACGTTTCAATCTTCGGCAAATTCGAACCTTCTACTTACGCAACCCTTGTTCTCCACCAAACCTTGGCATCACCATTTAAATACATTATTGTGACTGACACCTTTTTAGCATCTTGAACCTTTGCTGCGTTGTAGTAGTTTTCGATATCCCAAAGAAAGTTATCCCATTCCTTGACACTCCTCACACCATTGTAAGCCTTAGATTTTGGAACCTTCATTCTTATGGAGCCAATTGTACCTTGTAACGCCCGACGTAGAAGAAGAACTTCACCATGCAAGTCTTTCTTCTCCTCACGAACGAGATACATTTCTTGTTGGGCAGTGTTGTGTTCGGCTGCATATTTTGACTCCAATAACAACACTTTTTCGTTTAAGACCCTCTTGCAAGGTTAATTATGCTTTCACTCTTTGAATTTGAGTGACCAGATAAACCAAGTCCTCCCCATCGTTTGTCCCACTAATTAGCGCTTACAATCATGTCACCCTCTCCCGTAGTTCAGCATTTCCCCCAACAATCGAATAATATAAGCAACGCCTTGATACCAAATTGTAAGACGGGCATAATACTTCACCTTAATTTTGTGCAAGAGGTTAGCCATACCAAATTTTAAGACGGGCATACTACTCCACCTTAGTTTTGTGCAAGAGGTTAGCCCAACCTGATGGCAGTCAAGTCCCTTTCAACCCCGCCCCTTTCGCAGCCTATTTTACATAACGTTTTCGAATGTTTTTCTTTTCCTTCCTTAGATTAATTTTTAGAATTTCAGTAGGGAAATAAATACATAAGCATATGGGCAAACCAAACCTTTATATTTATAATCAAAACAATATAAAGGACTCACTCATTGGAACATCAATTCTGTCTAACTTCTACTTCATCTTCAACTTAAGGCACAATCACAAGTCGATTGCTTCCTTATACACTTCGTAAAACCCTCACGTTTTATTCTATGTTTCTTGGTGAAATTCCAGATTTAATCTTCCCTCTTTCACCTTAGGATAACAATTCTATCCTCTTTTCCCAGTGAAAAATGTTCAACACACAAGGCAGTCAATTTATAGAACATGTGGCAGCCTTGTTTTTACATTGCATAGTGTTGTGACACATGTCTAACACTTGTCAAATTCGTATCCGACTAAAATATAATTCAGTTGACATCCTCAACTGATAAGAAACATTGAAAATTACAATTCAAAAAGCATACAAGAGATATAATGAATCTGGACACAAGCGGTTACAAAAAGGTAATTGCCGCATGTGCTTGGCATGTGACTTGGCTGACTGGTCTCGTCCCTTTCCTGTATTATTTTTGGCTCCAATACAATGTCTAAACATTGTATAGTCAATATCTCACCAAAGTCCGCCCGAATCCATCCTCAAATTTTCCATGCTTGCGCACCATCGATGCCCTGCCGCTGCCTTGATTTGGCCATGTTAACTTCAATTCTGTTCGTGCCATTTTTTTGTTTTCTTGCTGCATTTCATTCACAATTGACTATTCTTCAATTCAGCTCAACTCAATTTACTCGCATTTGATCGGACCATATGATTTTCGCATGCTAACTTCGGCCACAATAGATTTTTGCCAGCGCCCAAGTCATGCAATGGGTTGTTGTCTTGCCAACGCCCATGTCATGCCTTGACACTGTTTTACCAACATAATTTAAACGCATTTGACCATGCCAACACTCTACTCACATATTCCACCCGCATTTTGTCCTTTGACAAAGTCATTTATGCCGACCCTTTGCCACGCCATGCCTATGTTGAGTTACTTGTTCAGGACCCTTACAAACTTCCCCGTGTAACGACCTGTTTAGTCGTTTTGAGCAGCAGATTTTAATTCTGGAAAATTGGCTGAGGAAACGGACCCCACGACGGAACGTCACAGGCACGACGGACCGTCGCAGGGTCTCGTTTCAGCATACTTAGAAATTCTGAAATTGGGTACTGAAAATCGACTCTCTGTAATCTGTGACGGACCTGCAGGACGTGCCGTCACATCCACGACGAGCCGTCGTAAGCTCCCGTTGCAAAACACTTCAACTCTTGAGAAATTGGTACGGGAAACGAGTCTCTGACCGTCAGGACGGAGGTGCAGGACGGACCGTCACAGGTGTGACGGGCCGTCACAGTCCACCTGGACTTTGGGGAGGTTGCGACGACCATCGTGACGGACCGTCGCAGGCACGACGGACCGTCACAGGTTGCGCAAGTCCCAGGCAGAATCGGATTTCTTCACACGTTTTA
>NC_028639.1:12536119-12553949 GCF_001406875.1 Solanum pennellii
TTGTTTTATTTAATGAGTTTAAGTCTTCCGCATTATTTTCTGTTGATATATGTTAAAATGATAAGGGTTAGATTGGTTGGTTCGCTCACATAGGAGGGAAATTGTGGGTGCCAGTCGCGGCCCCGGTTTTGGGTCGTGACACCCCGCCTAATGAAACTCGATGTCCTTGTTGAGGACATATCTCATATGATCCTATTTGGATTTCGTACAAGAATCATATCCTTCCCATCATCTTTATCTTCAACCAACTCCAAAGAATTCACATTTGACGTTCATGCCTCATTGTTCTTTTCCCTTTCAAATTTAGCATCAAGTAGAGTATTCTTTTCTTTTTGTTAAATATGGGTGTTTTATACAATAATCAAAATAAATTACACAACCTTAGACTTTCGGGGGCTTGGCCCAATCCACACTTAGCCTAAACAACTGAAAGATAACAAATAAAACATGTTAGGACCACTCCGTAGCCCTATAAATCTAACTAAGACATGGTTTCCTATTTAGGGACCCCCCATTTCCCCTCATCGCCTTCTCTAGTATCCTCATTTACCTCATCTTATTTTGGCCTTAGTTGATTTTGTAGACATAGTAATTTGTCACTATTACAATCCTCTTCCCCTCCATTTCTAGGTTGTTAAACTCTGTGTATGAGTAATTTCCTTTTTCAATAGCTCTGTTTGCGAAATGATCTTCTAGCTTGTTACCTTCCCGTAGAATGTGCTGGATACTGTATTATTTATCTTGCAAGCACGTCTTAATTTCTCTCAACATGTCAGCAATTATCCATAGGCTTTTCCATTTATCCTCTAATACATTGCACATTGTTATCGTGTTGGTGTGGATGATAATTTGGTTATGCTTACTTGTCTCTAATATATCTCTAGCTTCTGCAACTGTATTTGTAGTATTCTCTATAATTCCTCCTTCTACATATTAAATATCTCCCTTCTCATCTCTTAAACAAAAGGCATAAGAACTAAGTCCCGGATTTCCCCTAGAAGCACCATCAGTATTACATTTTAACAAACCAAGTGGTTGGAATTTCCAAAGTACCTTCGTAACCTTCATTCTAGGATAGTGATTCTCCAATACCCTTAACATATCTGGCCAGATAATAGGACACATCAGACATGGTTTTCTTAGCTTTATCAACATATATATGTTCCTATTAATATTGTGAATGATTCGTGCCACATGTGTCTTCATTCCTTCATGTTTCATCCGATTTCTCTTTCTCCATAATTCCCATATTATAAAACTTCGCATAGCTTTATAAAATGGTCTTATATTGCTGCCAACATCCGTCCCCCACCACAACATTATAACTTCTCTCAGTTGAAGCCCGTCCATGTTAAGACCTGCAAAAGAACAAAAGTAGGACCATGTCCTGTTAGCTGAATCAGATTTCAGAAACGCGTGAGCTATTGTTTCTTGTTGAGGTCTATCACAACACCAACCTTTGGAAGGTCCTTCCAGTCCCCATCTTCTCAATCTATCATCCACTTATAAATTGTGTTTTCATCTTCCTTATGTATTATGTAATGCCAAGCTGATTTAATAGTGAATTCTCCTCTTGTCTCCAACATCCAACAAGGTTTGTCTGTCCTTCTTTCACTTCTTGGGGGCTGGATATTCTGCAAAATATGAATTACTAACTCTTTTGGGAGTACTTCATCTATTACTTCTGTATTCCATTCATCATGCCTAGTTAGTTTATCAATTGTTTTTTAGGTATCAGCCCAAGCAAAATCTTCTCCCGTAATAGTATATAAATCACCCAGCCCAGTCCAATTGTCATGCCAAACTGATGCCGATCCATTCCTTGGTGCCATAATATCTGATTTTCAATGAGATCTCTAGCTTGTAACATTTTTTTTCATACTTGTGAACCCCCTCCTCCAGTTTTCTACATAACTGTATTGACATGAATATTCTTGCAGTACTTATCACTCCATATCAGTGGTCTAATGCTGAAGCTCCACCACAACTTACAAAACAGTGCCATTGATAAATCTTGCATAAGTCTGAATCCCAATCCTCCTTCCTTCTCAGGCAGACATAAATTACTCCATTTTGTCCAATGTCTTCATCTCCCTCCAATGCAACTGCTCCAAAAAAATTGTGCCATCATTTTCTAGATTTGATTTAAGACATAGGTTGGAGGATTTATAACTGATAGACAGTGAATAGGTGTGCTTTGCATTACATGCTTGATTAGAATTGCTCTACCACCAAACGATAGAAGTTTGCCTTTCCATGCTTGAATTTTAGATCCAATTCTTTGAATCATATGTTGATAATAAGATTTCTGCTTCCTTTTGTAAAAAATGGGGCAACCAAGATATGTGAAAGGAAACTCTTTTCTTAAAATGCCCGTTGCAATTTCGGCCATTACTGCCTCCCCTCCTGTTATACTATGGTGCAGCTAGATTGCACTCTTCTCTTTTTTCACCTTTTGCCCTGATATATTTTCATACCTCCTCAATGTGTCTGTAACCAATTGCATTGTTCTCACACCTGCTTCACAAAGATTATGATATCACCGGCAAAGGCGAGATGATTCAATTTGCGAATTCCTCTGGGCATTCCAAAGTATTTAAATTCCTTCTTTTTCATTAGTGCATTTAAAGCTCTTGACAATACTTCAGCTGCAATGATAAATGATGTGGGTGAGAGTGGTTCGCCTTGTTTAACCCCTCTAGAAGATTTAAAGAAACCCTTTGGTTGCCCATTCGATAAAATCGAATACCAATGGTTACTGAGAAACCTATACACCATATCAATGATCCTTTCCCCACATCCAATATTTCGTAGCAGCTTGGTCATAAATAAACATTCAACCCTATCGTATTCCTTCATCATATCGAACTTGATAACCATATTAGGGGGTTTACCTCGCTTCCTAATTTTCGAAATAATTTCTTGCACTAGTAGAACATTCTCTGCAATACTCCTACCTTGTACAAAACCTGCTTGCTCCAATGAAATAATATCTGGCAGCACTGTTTTAAGTCTTTCATGAATTATTCTTGAAAATATTTTGTTCAAAAAATTACTTAAAGTGATCGGTCTCAGTTCCTAAAAGGTATTAACAAGAACTTTCTTGGGGAGTAGCACCAAATTCGTGTGAGTGATGAAACTTGGTAGGTCTGTCCTTCCCATGAATGCTCTTACCATGTTGTATATATCTTCTCCAATGATTTCCTATGTATTTTGGTAGAAATCTCCTGTCATGCCATCTGGTCCTCCTGCGCTATCATTATTTAATCCCATTACCGCCATTTTGACCTCCTCTCTTGATGGTGGACCTTGTAATTCTTTATTCTTCTCCTCTGTAATCAATACTGGTAATTCATTTAGTAGTTCAAAGTCATCACTTTCTGCTTGTTTTGTGAACTGTCTTCTATAGAACTCTATTGCTGCCTCTGCTATGTCGTCTTGGTCTTCAATTCATTCCCCTTCATCTTTTTGAATGCGTTTTAGCCTCAGTCTACTTCTTATTCCTTTTACAATGGTGTGTAAGAACTTAGTATTCCGATCCCCTTTGTTAAACCATTTCATTCCCGCTTTCTGCTTCCAAAACTCCTCTTCCCTATGTAATTGCTTCTTCAGTGCAACCTTTGATTTATTAAGTGTTTCCCTATTGGCTTCTGAAGGTATCTTCTCAAATTGTGCTTCTTGCACTTTGATAACTTCCTCCAATGTGATTATCTCCTGAAAAATATTACCAAAAGTGTCTTTACTCCACTGTGTTAGAGCTTTCTTTACCCGTTTTAATTTATGATGATATAAAATGAAAGGGTCTCCTTCAAAATCTGCAGTCCGATGTTGTTTCACTACTTCAATGAAAGACTTATCCATTATCCAAAAGTTTAGGAACTTAAATGGTTTCACCACATTCTCAGTGGTCTTGAAGGTAATTAACAAAGGTGTATGATCTTATCCACTTCTCACCAGATGCTCCATTCTAACACTGGGAAGATATTTTGCATACCATTGCATAATATTCTATCCAGCCTTTTCAAAATACAATCTGCATCCGTTCTACCATTCCACCATGTGTATTTAGTACCCTTAAACTGTTGGTCCTCCAGGTTGCACACGTTAATGCAATGATTAAAATCTTCAACTTCCTTTTCAATCACTGGACGTCCTCCTAATTTTTCTTCAGCATTGCTAATCACATTAAAGTCTCCTCCGACCAGCCACGAAAGACTAGTACTGCTAGCTATTGTTTCTAAGGATTCCCATAACTGCAGTCTTTCACCATGAGTGCATTTAGCATACACTAATGATATTACCATCTCCATACCTTTTCCTTGATTGTATAATCTGAGCGTTAGCATTTGATCCTCATATCTTACTATCATATACTCCATAGCCTCATCTATAAGTGCCCAAATTTTACCATTCACATTCTCTATTGCTTGCTGCATCCCCAATTTTCTTCTATAATCCTCTAATTCATGTTTCTCATCAAACGGTTCCATAATTCCAAAAAAAAAATTGATATCATTTATTTAGATTAATCTGTCTAGTAAAAAGTTTTTTGGTGTTTACTGACCTTATATTCCATATTAAAGGTCTCATTGATACTTTGTATTCTTTATGATCGTTCTCGTTGACCTTGACGAGACTTGTGCTGCTTGTAATTCTCCCTCTCCTTGTTTCTTAGATTTAGTATGATACTCCTTTAGTTTCCCTTTTTGTTTAGGGGACATATCGCCTTCCATGGCCACCGATCAATGTTCTGTATCAAGTCTTCTTTTTCCCCGATTACCACTGACTGATCTAGAGAGCCTTTTTCATTATCCTTCTAGATTGACAAGGGTAGAACTTCTTCATTGTTATCTTCATAAGGTACTAATTGTCTCTCATTCGCTACTTCTCCTTTCACATCTATTGCATCCTCCGTTTTTAGCTCTATATGGTTCATTTTGTCTTGTATTCTTTTATCTTTCTGTTCGATTATTTCCTCTTTTCCCCTTAGCATCTCCCCTGCTACCAGCTCCTCGTGATTGTTAAGATTAACTTCAGTTCTCTCCTGATTCTCATCGCCTTTCTCACTGTATCTCTCAATGCCTTTTTGGTTGCAAAACTTCTTATTCACCCACAATTTTGTTGATTCCTCTTTCTCCATGATTTCTTCGTTCTCTGTCTCCTTTTCTTGTTCTTCTTCTAACGCGGCAAAGGGATTATCATCTTGCACGTCATTCTTTCCCTCAATATGTCCATACTTATCCCTTCTATATTTGTTTATTCTTCTTACCATCCATTCTTGTTTATTTTGTTTATATTCCACTGTTCGTCCACTTGTCAGTGTCCTCTTATGTTCTCCTTGTGTACCCTGCATAACCTTATGCCCGTCCTTCTTATTCGTCTGCTCTTCCCTTCGAGTTTCATATAATTCTGGATGTAGAGTTCAACATGAATTCTCATCACTCGTTTCAAAGGAGCATTCCTTACAATACTTTGGCATATAGTCATATTGTACTTTAATACATTTATATTTTATGTCCCTCGTATCATCATCTTCTTCTGTGATTATTACCCTTTGTAGTAAATTTGCCATCAAATCAACTTCTATTTTGACTTTAGCAAAACTAGGTCTCTTTTGATTTCTTGTTTCCATGTCCACCATTAGTGGTTTACCACCTGCTGCAACTATGGAAAAAATGGCCTCCTTTGCAAAGAAATTTGGGGGTAAAACTGGATCCCATTTAAAAGTCCTCATCTGCCAGTAGTTCTCTCTAGCCTTCACATAAAAGTCTGTTGTGGACAGAAGATGCACATAGTCCTCCAGCGTGGATAGTCTGATAAATATATGTCTTGTGTCCGACAATCCTATCGTGCATTCACTCTTAATACCACATTGTGCCGGAATTTTTTGCCTCAACTCCATGATGTCTGGTTTGCCATTAGAAATTTTCCCAATAATCGCATATTGTAATTTTTCTTGTATAATCAGAGCTTCGACTTCTGAGGCCTTCCACGTGATGTTCGGTTGTCCATGTAGCAACACCAATGGTTTGGGGGTAACAATTGGTTGTGTAGGATTAATGCTTTTTGGTTTAAGTATATGACCATATTGTATTGCATTCAGTCCTCGAGGTTTAGGTTAGTGTGAATTTGGGTTTGGATTCGATTGCATTGGTAAGAGTGGGAATTCCTGTAGTGGGTTGATCCCACCAGTGGCAGCTATGGCCATGATGGCCACCGAGTTGTCAGAGTTTTATCATCACAAAAGAATCAATTTGCATAGTATTAACTTCTCATCCTAATTTAATAGAAGGAAATAAAAATTGTAGAGCATTCATTTTCACTTGTAATGGACAGTCCCTGTTGAAATGTCGACCACCACAGGTGAAGCATCCCCCAACTTTCCCTTTTGTTTTGAAAAAAAACTCTCCTTGTCTAGTTTTCCTCCCTTCATCTTCCTTTTCTACAGCTTGGCCCTTCCCATTTTCTTCCACTCCTTCCCCTTGTCTTTCTGTTTGAAGTGAGAAGAATACCTTAAGTCATCACCCTCATCGAAGTCAGCCAACTTGTCTGCTGCCACTATGGCAGAATTGAGAGTTTGAACATTCTACCTTCTTAACTCTCTTTGTGCCCATCCTTCCAACCCGCTTATGAAATAGTGCAACTTGTCTTCTTCAACCATGTTGCCTGTGTTCAACATCAAAGACGAAAATTCCTTTATATAAGCCCTCACCGTTCTGCTTTGTTTCAAATGCTGCAGCCCATCCCTTGCCAACCAAGATGAATTGCTTTGAAGGAATTGAGTTTTTAATTCTTTCTTTAACATTTCCCACGTTAAAATCCGTGGCAAATTGAAGCTTCTACTTCAGCAACCGTTGTTCTCCACCAAACCTTGACATCATCACTTAAATACATTATTGTGACTGACAAATTTTTAGCATCTTGAACCTTTGCATCCTTGAAGTAGTTTTCGATATCCCAAAGAAAGTCCTTCAATTCCTTGACACTCCTCACACCATTGTAAGCCTTAGGTTATGGAACCTTCATTCTTATGGGGCCAATTGTGCTTGTAACGTATGACGTAGAAGAAGAACTTAACCATGCAGGTCTTCGTTCTCCCTACAAACGAGTTCCATTTCTTGTTGGGTAGTGTCGTGTTTGGTTGCATATTCTGCCTCCAATAACAACACTTTTTCGTTTAAAACCTCCTTGGTCAAGGTTAATTCTTCTTTCACTCTTTGAATTTGAGTGACCAGATCAACCAAGTCCTTCCCATCATTTTATCCCACCAATAAGCGTTTCCAATCGTGTCACCCTCTCCCGTAGTTTAGCATTCGCCCCCAGCCATCTCGAATAATCTAAGAAATGCTCTGATACCAAATTGTCAGACGGGCAGACTAATCCACCTTAATTTCTTGCAAAAGGTTTGCCCAACCTGATGGCAGTCAAGTCCAACTCAACTCAGCCCCTTTCGCACCCTATTCTGCCTAACATTTCAGAACATTTTTCTTTTCCTTCCTTAGATTAATTTTCGAAATTTCATTAGGGAAATCAATACATAAATATATGGGCAAACCCAACCTTTATATTTATAATCAAAACAATACAAAGGACTCACTTGTTGGAAGAACAATTCTGTCCAACTTCAACTTCTTCTTTAATTTAAGGCAAAATCACAGGTCGATTGCTGCCTTAAAAACTTCTTACAACCCTCACATTTTATTCTAAGTTTCTTGGTGTAATTACAGAGTTAATCTTCCCTCTTTCACCTTAGGATAACAATTCTATTCTCTCTTCCCAGTGAAAAACGTTCAACACACAAGGCTGTCTATTTATAGAACATGTGGCAGCCTTGTGTTTACATTGCATAGTGTTGTGACACATGTCTAACACTTGTAAAATTTTTATCAGACTAAAATATAATTCAATTAACATCCCCAAATGATAAGAAACTTTCAAAATTCCAACTAAAAAAGCATACAAGATATATAATAAATTTGGACTTAAGCGGTTACAAAAAGGTAACTGCCACATGTGCTTGGCATGTGACTTGGCTGCCTAGATCTCGTCCCTTTGCTGCATTTTCCCTCAACATTTTTGGATCCAATGCAATGTCTAAACATTGTATAGTCAATATCTCAACAAAGTCCACCCTAATCTATCTGCACATTTTTCATGCTTGCGAACAACCGACGCCGTGTTGCTGCCTTGCTTTTGCAATGTTACCTTTTAATCCACTTGTGCCATTTTTTGTTTTATTACTGCATTTCATTCACAATGACTATGCTTCAATTTAGCTTACTTCAAATTTCCCGCATTTGAGCAGACCATGTGATTTTCGCATGCCAACTTCGTCCAAAATCGATATTGGCCAACACCTAAGTCATGCCATGGGCTGTTGCCTTGAAAACGCCCATGTCATATCTTGAAACTGTCTTACCAACATAATTTGAACCCATTTGTCCATGCCAACACTCTTCTCACACAAGCATGGTTGATTGCACCTGCATTTTTGCCTTTGACAATGTCATTCATGCCAACCCTTTGAAACGCCCATGCCTATATCGAGTTACTTGGTCAGGACCCTTACAAACTTCTCCCACCTAATGAAACTTGACATCCTCGTCGAGGACATCTCTCATATGATCCTATTTGGATTTCAGACTGGGTAATATCCTATCGATCATCTTCATCTTCATCTTCAACCAATCAAAGAATTCACATTTGACGTTCCTGCCTCATTGTTCTTTTCCCTTTCCAATTCGGAGGAAGTAGAGCATTCACCTTCACTTTTAATGGAAATTCCCTTTTCAAATATGGATCACCACAACTGAAGCATCCCCAAACTTTCCCTTCTATTTTGGAAAAGAAGACTCCCCTTGTCTAGTTTTTCCCCCTTCATCTTCCTTTTTGGCAGCTTGGCCCTTCCCATTTTTCTTCCGCTCCTTCCCCTTGTATTTCTGTTTGAAGTACGAAGAATCCCTTGGGTTGTCACCGTCATCGAAGTCAGCCAACCTGTGCGCTCCTACAATGGCAGAATTGAGAGTTTGAACATTCTGTCTTCTTAATTTTCTTTGTGCCCATGCTTTCAACCTGCTTATGAAATAGTGCAATTTGTCTTCTTCAACCATGTTGCCTATTTTCAACATCAAGGACGAAAATTCCTTGATATAAGCCCTCACCTAATGCTTTGTTTCAAACGCCGCAGCCCATTCCTTGCCAACCAAGATGAATTGCTTGGAAGGAGTTGAGTTTTCAATTCTTTCTTTAACATTTCCCACATTTCAATTCGTGGCAAATTCGAACCTTCTACTTCAGCAACCCTTGTTCTCCACCAAACCTTGGCATCATCACTTAAATACATTGTTGTGACTTACACATTTTCAGCATCTTGAACCTTTGCATCCTTGAAGTAGTTTTCGATATCCCAAAGAAAGTTCTCCAATTCCTTGACACTCCTCACACCATTGTAAGCCTTAGTTTATGTAACCTTCATTCTTATGGGGCCAATTGTACCTTGTAATGCACGACGTAGGAGAAGAACTTCACCATGAAATTCTTCTTTCTTCTTGCAAACGAGTTCCATTTCTTGTTGGGCAGTGTCGTGTATGGCTGCATATTCTGCCTCCATTAACAACACTTTTTAGTTTAAGACCTCCCTGGTCAAGGTTAATTCTACTTTCACTTTTTGAATTTGAGTGACCAGATCAACCAAGTCCTTCCCATCGCTTTATCCCACCAATAAGCGCTTCCAATCGTGTCACCCTCTCCCGTAGTTTAGCATTTCCCCCATCCATCTCTAATAATCTAAGAAACGCTCTAATACCAAATTGTCAGACGGGCAGATTACACTACCTTAATTTTGTGCAAGAGGTTAGACCAACCTGATGGCAGTCAAGTCCCACTCAACTCATCCCCTTTCGCAGCCTATTTTGCATAACGTTGTAGAACGTTTTTCTTTTCCTTCCTTAGATTAATTTTCAGAATTTCAGTAGGGAAATCAAAGCATAAATATATGGGCAAACCCAACCTTTATATTTATAATCAAAACAATACAAAGGACTCACTCGTTAGAACAACAATTCTGTCCAACTTCAACTTCTTCTTCGATTTAAAGCACATTCACAAGTCGATTGCTTCCTTAGAAACTTCTTAAAACCATCACGTTTTATTCTAAGTTTCTTGGTAAAATTCTAGACTTAATCTTCCCTCTTTCACCCTAGGATAACAATTCTATCCTCTCTTCCCAGTGAAAAACGTTCAACACACAAGGCTGTCCATTTATAGAACATGCGGCAGCCTTATGTTTACATTGCATAGTGTTGTGACACAATTTATAATAAAAATTCAAAATTCTAGTTCAAAAAGCATACAATAGATACAACGAATCGGGACACAAGCGGTTACAAAAAGGTAACCGCCGCATGTGCTTGGCATGTGACTTGGCTGACTAGATCTCGTCCCTTTGCTACATTCTCCCTCAATATTTTTTGCTTCACTAAAATGTCTAAACATTGTATAGTCATTAGCTCACCAAAGTCCACCCGAATCCATCCGCACATTTTCCATGCTTGCGCACCACCGATGCCCTGCCGCTGCCTTACTTTGGCAATGTTAACTTTTAATCCGCTCGTTCCATTTCGTATTTTCTTATTGATATTCATTCACAATTGACTATGCTTAAATTTAGCTCAGCTTAATTTTCCCGCATTTTACCAGACTATGTGATTTTTGCATGCCAACTTCGTCCACAACCGATGTTGGCCAGCGCCCAAGACATGCCATGGGCTTTTGCCTTGCCATCGCCCATGTCATGTCTTAACACTGTCTTACCAACATAATTTGAACCCATTTGACCATTCCAACACTCTTCTAACACAAAACATGATTTATTCCACCCACATTTTGGCCTTTGACAAAGTCATTCATGCCAACCTTTTGCCACGCCCATGCCTATATCGAGTTACTTGATCAGGACCTTTACATATACCTTATATTAATATTGATAGGTTTGGTATGACATTGAATTGGAATTTCTTGAATTATGGTTTTGAGTTGTTGGCTAAAATGTAAATGTTATAAGGATGGTGATAACTTAGCAATGTGCTTTATTATGATGTGATATGTAAATGTGCTAACCTCACATGTATGAATTGTAATGAAAGAACATACTCATGCAATTCTTATTGATCTATGATGATGATGATGATATAAGGGATAGACCCTATGACCTACATTAAACTACGATGATTAATAAAGACATTAAAGACATTTCAAAAGGGACTCTAGCTTAGTACCTAGTGAACTAGAGTGAGGAGTGTCCCTTCCCACATAGGAAAGGTAAGATCATTAATGTACTAATGAGATTGGATACTACAATGCATGTAACATAAAGAGGGTCCCAATTATATCTCCTAGTTCTTAAACTATGTTTCCTCAATAGGAATACTAGCTAATGGATCCACATAGATGCTATGTTCATGTTTTGGTACTACATTGGCAAGTAGTCTGCCTTCTTTCATTGTAGGGTTCTATGAAACTGGATTCCACGTTAGCTCATGTGGTCTATGTCGGTTAAGTCAAGATGTTCCTAAAAGGTAAAGTGAAGTAATGAAGTAAACTCTAACTAGGATTACCTAAGGGGTTTAGCCTGGTCTAGGTAGGGGTATGAGACTCTACATATACATTGAACTAGTTGGCCTTAAGGGAAGTATTGGAAGGATGTTCTTATGTATGTATATGCTTATAAATGTAAATGCTATGTATATGATGATCTTACATGTTAATGACACTATATGATGTTGGTTTCACTTATGAACATGTGTTTGGTCTCTATTGCTAAAGTATGATGCTAGGTACTCTAATGATATGCTATGTAAAGTTGGACATTGTTTATGGTTCTTGTTAGGGTTACTTGATTGAGTAAGGTTATGGATATTTGCTTAGTCATTGCACTAGTGGACTTAATGAGGATTCATGAAGAATGACTTTCTTTGGTTATGATGTTATGAACTCTTATACATGTTTGTTGATATTATAACTTGATGATAGAGTTGTCTTGATTATGTTCTCAATTATGTTGATATGCATGTTGACTTCACTAGACTTAGTATTGTTGGTCTTGTGATGTACATGGTCTTGACTAAATGAATACATCTTATTGACTTGAATTGGTTATTGAAGGCTCTTAAGGTTTTTCAAAGTAAATTGCATGTTTTAATGAAATGTCCCTTTTAGCATGATTTTATGTTGTGTGTGCATATGGTCCTATACTTAGTACAAGTGATGTGCTAACCCCATTTTCTCCCTTTTCCCCAACATTTTAGATTCCGGTTGTTGAAGGGCTTGTGACGACTTTTGAAGGAAGACTTGGATTCTCATTCTCCAAGTTGGGTAGGTCCTCACCACTTTGAGGACAATGCCATTTTCTATCTTCGGATATTGATTATTCGTAAAGACAATATGTTCTTTCGTTTCATTTGAGTACTAAAGATTGTATAGCCTATATGTGGCTTTTACTGTATTGATGTATGGGTTATTGCCCAATTGTTATACTTTTGTTTAGATGGTTATGAGATGAGACATCCGGTTTTAAGGCTATGTTGTATCTTATATATATATATGTGTGTGTGTGTGCGCAATAAAAGTAGAAGACTATGTAATCTTCTTATACGAACGGTCTATGTATACTTGATATGAATAAATATATTATGTGTATGCGAGAGGTCTATGTATACCTCATGATAGATAGAAGAAAAGTTTTAAGTTTTTTGCATTTTTAAGCTATGAATGTAATGATGTAATCTAAGGGGCTAGTCATAGTCCTTAATGAGGACGATGAGGCTGGTTACATCTAGGGGGTTCTCCCCAGATGTGACATTAGTTCATTCACTCTCTCGAGCTGGATGTGTGGGAAAGGGTTTAGGATTTACTCTCTCGAGCTGAACCCATGACAACCTAATATCCACTGACCATCAATCAATAATCTTAGTTTTAAAACCTCTCTCTCGCAAGACAAATACATGAAGATGCTACAATTCTCAAATTAAATCACAATTACTGAATAAACTCAATTTTAAACAACATTTAGGATGACAATTAACAATACCCATAAATTAAATCAGCACATAATCACATAATCATACCCCAAGAATTGGAATTTTAGCTAGACATCATAAAAAGATAAAAATCATTACCAATTTGTGTTTTCATCAACTAGGTAGTAAGATTGATTTCGTCTTCATAATGGTCTGATTCGAAGAATCTCAAAGACCCACTTCCAATTTCTCAAAAGTGCAAAACTTCAATTCTTGAAAGCTAAAGGGAAACTATATATAAAAAAAACTCTCTAAACTCTCAGAGAAGAATTCTAATATGAATTAAGATAAAAATTTTATGCTAAAATAATTGTTTAAAAACGTATTTGTAGTCATCACGAATGTACTGCAAAGGAACATTCAGTGCAGTAAGTCAGGCTCGCCGATCCACTCATCTATCAGTCCTTTGGTCAATTTTATCCCCTTCTGCCTTAACCTTCAACATCCTTAAGGCTTGTAACTTTGGGCGATCCAACACTGCATCGCAAAACCACTCGGTGATCAGCCGACTGCTCTTTTCTCTCGCCAAATTAGTTCTTTCATTCAGGGCTTGGTACATTGAAACTTAAGGCGGTCAATTGTCCCATCGACGACTTGCCAAATGGACTTGGAGATCATCAAACTCACTTTTCTTCATTCTTTCAGCTTAATTTATTTCTTTTTACAAATTAGTCTCCTTTCTTTATTCCTCGATCCATATACCTGTAAATCAAGGGTTTTGCACTATATATTGTCATAAAATAAGTATTTGAGGACACTACATCTATAAAAATAAAACCCTAAATGATTCCAAATCTAGGAATCATCATGCGTAAATAAATAAACGTGTAGTGATATATGAATCTGATCAATTCACTAACTAAATGAAAAATAGAGGGGAGTAAGACTTTAGTCAATTTGAGAAGATCAACAATGATGGTAACCCAACCTATGTGATTGGAGATCCCATGAATTAGGTTCATATGGGTAATAACAAGTCATTAGGTCATCAAGTAAGCACTATAACGTTATGTCCCTCCTATGATGTGTGAATATAATGCAACAGTCTACAAGGCAAAGTGAGGCTGAGTTAAGCTCTTAATCCAAGTCATATCCTTTATTGGTGTTGTATTGCTCTATTGAATACACTTGATGATTGGACCTATATGAGTGTGAATTGGTGCCTCTTCTATGAAATTATGAGATATTTCTAGAGCGCTCTTGAATATCAGGACACACGCATGACCTCTTAGCGCAAAACTGCGATAACAACAAACATTGTGCGGGTATAATGCGATATAATAAGACATTGGACTTACAAAAGAATTATTGGTTCATAGAAATTCTAAACTTCACCAATTGTTCTGTAGGCTTAATATTGTTTTATTTAGGGCTGGTTCATAGTCTACGTACACCAGATTCAATGCATTATACTCATATGAGGAAATCCAACAAAACTTCTTATTAATTTCAATTCTTAATATTCTTTTTGAGATATGTTGGAGATTGTTAAAAATTTAATTCTAATATCTCAAAAAGAAGTATTCATAATATTGTCTAGGTAGGTTATTTCATATCTTGTATATGAGTATTAGATATATATTTATTGTTATTGAATGCCTAGCCTTGATTATTCCACAATTCCATTACATTTTCCACCATTGAAAGCCATATTTAGGTAGTTGACTTTCAGGTTTATGCATTCCCATTATTATCCTTTATGACCCATTAATCCTCTTTATCATTGTCTTGAAGTTCCAGCAAACATTTGAGAGAATGATCTTATCTCATTTCTTATAAATGATTTGTTTCTTGGTTCACGTAAAGGAAGAAGTGGAAGAGAGCTTTTCCTTTCTCCTTTGACCACGTTTCATGTGTTGGATTTTTTTTCTATTGTGTATCTTTGTTAGTTTCTGGATCCTTGTTTTGTATTCGAAGAGCTTGTTGAATTCTAGGAGATACATTCATACTAGGTAAATATCCTTAAGGACATTGTCTTTTGACATGCCTTAAGCTATGCAAATTTCCTATAGGAGTTATTGGTGAAGTACAAACTTTGATGAATTCGGTATAAGTGTTGGTCAAAAAAGTTATGCTCCATAAGATTTCCAATAGACCCAACCATGTTCCCAACATTGACACCTGATCCAACGACTGATTCAGGTCTCAATTACGACACCAAATATGATACTCGCTGCTAACTCAAGACCGGAAGCTAACTCAAGATCCAATGCTAACTCGGGATTCGACACCCAAAATAGTCCTGGCACCTAAACTAATACCCTACTAACCAAAACCCGATTTAGAGTCGATTTTCAAAATGGTCACCCAAGTTCTGGGAATTCATTGAAATATCGTTTTTGTTTCATTTAAGATCAAAATATCAGTCAACTATCATTATATTCCTCTAATATACTTACCACTTCAAAAGTTTCAATCTCTCGTAGCTGGAATGCCATGTAATTGAAGTTTTTTTTTAAAATCGACTTATTATATACATCAAACTCATTTAACTAAAATATGATCTTAATAGTTTCTAAAAAGTATATATTAGTTTATTAAGAAGATATTTTCATGCTTAAAATCTTTTGTCATAATTAATTTTTATTTTTTTATGCTATGAAGAATAGTTTTTTTACATTTACTATTATGTCATCAATTTAGAATATTTATTAACACATATATTCAAAATATATTGATATATAAATCAGGAATCATGAATGTTAACTTATATTAAATAATTTTATATTATATAATGGACCAATAATATTAAAGGTCAATTAACTATTAGAAAAATAATTAATTGGGTACTTTGAAATTCATACTTACAATATCTTTCTTTTTTTTATAAATAAAATAGAATGTGCATAATATTTATATTAGAAAATTAAATTTTGATATTTATTTATCACTATATTAATCTCATAAAAAATATGTATATTATTGAAATGAAGTAGACAATTCAATCAATTTTTACTTGTATTTCATTAATTTGGGATGAGATAATAATATATTTATTGGTGTTTAATTGTAGGAATAATGCACAAGTACCCCTCATTCTATGCCCGAAATCTCAGAGACACACTTATACTATAATAAGGTCCTATTACCCCCTGAACTTATTTTATTAATAATTTTTTACCCATTTTCGGCCTACGTGGCACTCTCTTGTGGGCCTAACGCTGATTGACTTTTTTTTTTCAAGCTAGTACCACGTAGGCCGAAAAGGGGTAGAAAATTACTTATAAAATAAGTTCAGGGGGGTAATATGACCTTAGTATAGTATAAGTGTGTCTCTGAAATTTCGGGCATAGGTTGAGGGTTTTCCCTTAACTGTATGATAAGTTAAGCTATAATATAATATAACAATAATTGAATACTAACAAAAATAAAATTTGGGAAAACATTGAATAATAATTTTCTCTTTCTTACCAATATTTTTTATCAACCTTAAAAATTTATTTGAATATTTTAATAGTAAAAATCTGCTTAAAATTTTCAAATAATCTACTTAGGAATTTTGAAAATTACAAAGTATAATTGAATACAAAGATTCTTTCATTGAATTTTGTTTGGTAAAAGTTTAAAGGAATTAGTTTTTTTTTTTAATTTCTAATCATTTTTTTTGTGTTAACTTATCTTATTCTTCTTGAATTGTCTCGAATTACCTATGGAGTTTGAGGGGTTCAGTAGGTTTTTGATTCATCCTACTTTACTAATCTTCCCCTCTAACACGGGTCGGGTGGCAATGGGCGCGGGAGGAAGAAATCTAAAAGAAGATGCTAGTCTCTTAGGTCCTTTTTTCGGTGCAATACTGGAAATCACCCTCTTTTTGTCCTCTAAGCCTTACCCTACCCTATCATCCGAACTTGTCGAATCAACAACTGGAATTGAAAGAATCAGTGGTGGGTCTATTCTCGTGACTTAAATTTGCGGATTTCCTGTTAATTTTACTTGTGTCAGAATTGAAAGTCGTTTTCAAGAAAACTTCGTTAGAATTGGATGTGTTAATAAGCATATATCTAGTGTTTCTTTCGAGCCATGATCAAACTCTTCTCTTGACCATGATTTAGCCAAACATTTTTTTTATAATCTTTATAAATCCTCATATAATTTATATATTTATTTTGTAGAGACATAAGTTTGAGGAATTAAATAGGTATATAATTTTTTAAATGATGTAATAACATGACATATCAACTAGAATAGAAGGAGACTTTTGAGATATTTAGTATTATTTTTTTTTTGGATAAAAACTTACTAGTATTATTCACATTTTATTTTTTTTCAAGAAAAAAGTATTGTAAGCATGAATTTCAAAATACACAATCAATTTTATTGTAATAGTTAATTGTCATTTAATATTATTGATTCATTATAAATTTTATGATTACTTGATGTAAGTTAGCATTCATGTGTGATTTGTATATCAATATTTTTTTAATGTATATGTTTATCATTATTCAAAATTGATTATATTATAGTACGTTTTTAAAACGCATTCTTTATAGCAAAATAAATAAATAAAAAGTTTGATTATAATAAATGATTCTTAAGTATGAAGATTTTATATATATATATGTGTGTGTGTGTGTATATATTTATACGTACAGATACATATATATATATACATACGTATACATATATATATACATACATACATATATATATATATATATACATACACACATATATATATACATACATACATATATATATACATACATACATACATATATACATACATACATACATATATATATACATACATACAT
>NC_028639.1:12555251-12567299 GCF_001406875.1 Solanum pennellii
TATATATATATATATATGTATATATATATATATATATATATATGAAAATAATATGATTATTATTTTAGTTAAATGAGTTTAATGAAACAAATTAGTCTATTATTTTAATAAAACTTTAAGGACATGTCATGCCAACTAAGAGAGAGTGACGCTTTTGAAGTGTCAAGTATATCTGGAGGAAAATAGTGATAATTTAGTGATATTTTGGTTTTAAATGAAACATAAATGATATTTCCAGGCAATTACCCAAACTTGGGTGACCATTTAGGAAATTGACTCCCCGATTTGGGACCCGAACTAGACATTCAATTAGGGATCTCACCTCAACTCTTGACCCAAGAACCGAATTCCTAACCAAGACCCAATCTCAATACTTAATGGAGGACCTGGCTTCTCAAATACGGACTCGACTCTAATTCCCAACTCATGACCTGACCTTGACTCCCGACTTAAAATAAGATCCAAACACCTGATCAATCTTGGCTGATTCTGACCTCAACGTGTACTCGACCTTGACTTACCACCTTAGACTCGATCCCAACTCCCAAACCGGGACCCCACTATTATTTGAACTAAGACTCAACCTTGATATTTGACCTAGAAGTCGATCTCCAAAATAAGATTAGATCTCGAAACCAAATCTCAAATCCAACATTTGATCGGGATGATTAATTTGAGACCCAAATCTGGCATTTGACCTAGGATCCAACCTAGAATATCTTCCCATGAAAAAAACCGACTTGGAACCTCACCCGACAAAGAATTCAAGATTTTACGTCGACCTGGATATTTGACCACGGATTTGACCTCAAATCTTGAGTCGGGACCCAATATCCCCAATGGAATCCAACCTTGACCCAATTTAAGTCTTAGGAGTTGAGTATCGAATTGAGGTTATAAGTTAGGTCCTGAATTGACAACCAGGAGTTATATCTCGTATTAGTATTGGGAATCGGTACCCAAAATATGAATTAGGGTGGAAAGTTAAGGTGTGAAGTTAAAAAGTGTTTTTGAAAATGTTTTTTTTAATTTTGGAGGTGAGTAATTTTTCTTAAATTTGAGAAAAATAAGTTGATTTGTGTTGCCCCCGAGCCTACACCCTAGGCATGACTGACACTCATAACAATTTTTGGTCCCAACCAAAGGTTAGGCCTGGCTGACTAGTGAGAGAAAGACTAAACATACATATGGAAGCCTTATAAAAAAATATTTTCTATTATTTAAATATCTCTCATAAAAAAGTCTCACATAAATGTAAATATAAATTATAATAGTCATACTAAGGGTTTAAAACTTTTGCATGATAATGACTGATCTGACTTTTTAATTTTGTTTATCTATGAAGAATCTACTAACTAAAGATAGGTTCCTGGACAAGAAACACGACTGCCTGGATATTCCATTAACGATGACTAAATATCAAATAAACTGAACTAACTAAATTGGATCCCTCCAGAAGTAAGGAGGTCTCACCAACAACTGATGGAAAGAAATCATACTAAACGTATTGTATCAAGATTTTCTGAATTTGCATAATAAAATGATGCAACACCAAATGATATCAGTACATATATAATGTGTAATAAGAGTAAATTGAATACATAAGCGAACTTAATAAAAGAGATGGAAGTAAAGCATGAACATGAACCAAAATCATAAAATTTTACAATGAGATATGCATTAATAGCCAAAACACTAAAATAATATACTTTACTTTTCATGATATCACTATGAATCTTGTAATGACACAATATCTAGTTGACATTGCCAGAGCTATTCTATACATCGTCGGAGTAAATGATAACAAAAAAACATAAATTATGGATCAATCTAAAAATCCATCAATGAGGCTGGGTTAGGAGTTGCCGAATAAATGGCAGATCCTATCAATACTGGCGGCACAAGTTATGGAGTTATCTAAAGTCGTACTCAAGTCGGTACTCAATACTACACCCAAATTATGTTATAATGCTCATACTAATATTTTTGTTGAGTTATTAAGCTAAAGACCTTCATAACGAAAATTAATCTTTACTTTACCGACAGAGATTTCTTCTAAAATTATTTATGTTCTTGTTGAATTAGTTATACTTTTGTCAATACAAAATAATGCATTTGGTTCCATTAGCGTTCTCTTTAAAAACTCTCTCGCCTGAGTAACTTAAAATACTTGAACTTTACTTTAATTTAGAAGTCAAGCATGAAAATATTTATGTAAAATCTTTCAAAAAATTACAACTAAATAGGGTTCATGTAGTAAAATAAGCATAAACAATAATTTAAGAACAG
This sequence comes from Solanum pennellii, assembly GCF_001406875.1. NCBI lineage: Eukaryota > Viridiplantae > Streptophyta > Magnoliopsida > Solanales > Solanaceae > Solanum > Solanum pennellii. The sequence goes on from NC_028639.1 coordinate 12,557,541, forward strand.
ACACATTTAGTACTATAATCTTAAAGATTAGAATCAAAGTTCAATAACAAGGAATAAAAGTCAATTTGAAGTTCATGAAAACTTGGGTAAAAACCTTAGATTTAACTCTTACTAAATTTTCGAGATAAAGAGTGAGCACGAACTTAGTCCATCACCATGAGAAGAATGCATACTATCATTCTAATGGAAACTCTAGCTCTAGAGAGGAACCCCAAAACTCTCTGTCTCGCCAATTTGCACTAAGGTCAAGCCATTTGCGATCTCGATCTTTTCAACCATCATCATTATTATATTCCAACTTTGATTCACACATAATCTTGGATTATCTTAGATGACAACCTCCCGCTTGTTTTGACAAGAATCACACCTCTTTGTTTTACATGGAGACAAATTACGTCATCAGGATTCATACCACTACTAACACCAACCTCATTCGCAGTGTTGTAACCATCTCCCATGACATGCTTCGTAAATAGGTCCATTTGGGTCATTATCTTGGACATGCTCGCATCTCTTTCTTGGTACCTTTGTCAGCCCAAGATTCAAAGGAGACACATGATTTTCCCCTATGTACGATGCACAATTAATTTTAATTATCTCATCAAGTAGAGCCAATGCTATGTCAAATAGTTGTCTCATGATTTCACCCTGAATGAGTTGGTCAACTTTGTTGACTCTGATAAAAATATTGCTATAGCACATTGTTCGGCAACCTGTGAGATGGACATCAGAGAAGAAACTTTTGGAACCTCAACCATGTTTCATGGATGGACTCACCATCAACCCGATTGAAGTTCTGAATATTATCCCTCAACTGAACCATCTTCGAAGGAGGGAAAATATTTCATAAAACACTTCCCTTAGATCCTCCCGAGAAGAGATCGTTTCCCTTAGCGGTTGTTTAACCACTTCATTACTTTCCCCATTACATAAAAGGGAAACAAACATATTGCTATTGACTCTTGGGTGATGTTCTTAAAGGAGAACGATCCGCACACATCAATGAAATTTTGGATGCAGTCACGAGGCTCCTCATGAGCAAGCCCCCTAAAAAAACCCTTCATTTGCAACAACTAAAGCATCTTGCAAGTCACATGAAACACGACATTGAACACAATTTGAGGCAATGAAATAGCACCTGCACTAGCGAGATAATCTTCATTGACATTGTGCAAGTTTTCGATTTCATCATTGTTCCCGAGTTTACTTGCATTGCTCCCATTTAACTCATTTCATTACTTGTTTTTGATAAATACAAAGAACAAAATAATATAATTTAACTACGATAAAATTAGTTCATGAAAACACTTCAATAAAAGAATTCTAACACCACTCCCCGGCTACGACACCAATTTCTAGAATGCTCAACTATACTTCATCCAATCAAAGTGTAGGCAGTCGTTAACAAGTATAAATCCAACTAAGAGTTGGGATCGATCAAACAAGGAGTGATACAGTAGAAAATCAGGAAGTAAAAATGCGTCCTAATGGTTTGTAGAAGTAAGGTTTCTTAACATGAAATTAAATCACAGTTTCAATGATTAATATCAAATATGGGGGATTAGTAACCAATTTGTGACAAGGAAAAAATAACACGCGAAATAAATAAGTAGATATAGGACTTTAGTAATGTGACTAGTGGAATGCTAATTTTGCGTAATGGGTAATTACTAGTTGCTTAAAGTTGTTGAGTCTTAATTGGTAGGCTAGGTTTTGAATACAATAGCCATCTCTCTATCAACTATTATGTTTATATTATGTGTAGTGTGAGTTCTCTCAAACATTAACAAGCTTATCATCACTAAACAACCCAATTTCTTAACTAACCTACTCTATCAAGCTAGTTTTGTAAATACACAATCAAACCCACTTTTTCAAGCTAGATTTTTAAAAAGAATTCAACATAACAATCAATCAACATAACTATCAATCAAACATTCTACTCTAATACCTTTTTCTCAAGAAATCATAGAGAACTAAGATAGAATTATCATTTCAAGTTCAATTCATCAATTAAAACATGAAAAAGAATTAAACCTATTTGAAAACAACATTTAAATAAATAATTAATTATATCCATTAGCTAATTAATGCATTTGACAACATGATTACACCTTTAAGATAAGGGGTTTTTCGCTAGACAAAGCAGAAAGCAAAACATCATTACCGACAAAGTTTTCCATATGAAATGCTAATGAGATGCAATAACGAATGCTTAAATCAAAACTAAAATCTTATAATCTCCAAATATAAAACCCAAACTTCTATAAGAATGTAAAAAATGTGAGAAACCCAGAAACTCTTAAAGATGAAGGAATACACAGTATACAAACTGACAAACTGTTCAAACTTTTTTATGAATTCTCAAAATCTCAATATGGAGTCCACATCGCAAGATTAGTGCTGATCGATGATTAGATCAGTGAGATCCTGAATTGTGCTTCTTCTCTCCTTCTTGGCTCCAACAATAAATTGTTGTTGACTTTTAGGCGAGCAAGATTTTGCGATTGCTGATCCATTTGGTGAGTCGCCAAATTGTTATTTCATATTGATTGCCACTATTTTTAGTTGAATAATCTAAAAAAAACCCCAATTTGACATTCATGTCACCCCCTGATTTGAATTATGTTTTTATTCGATAAATTGTATTCCTATGAATGATTTGGTCATATTTACCATCTTCCGTTTTCTTCACCAATCTCTGTGGAAATGGTAGTAGAGGCCTAGGTATTAAGATCACTTTTTGAGATAACTCTTCTTTTTTCATTGTTGCATCACCCAACTCTCCACTATATTCTGCTACATCATCGTTCTTTCTCATATCACCTTCTACTACAGATGACATAGGTTGATCAATGGTCTTCTTAACACCTCGACTAGTGATTGCCATGCAATGCCCATCATTCTCTGGGTTCTGGATAGAGTTACTTGGAAGAGTGCCAGGTTGGCGCGGGTTTGCTGTAGTAGACAACTGAGTCATCTTTAGCTCAAGATTTATCGAGACTGCATGTTCATCCACCTTTTGTCCAATGACATATATGTCTCTTCTCATCTCCCTGACATTCTCATCAGTTGCATCAAACCTCCTCATCATCTTCTGCAGCATATTCTCAATACGCGCCATATTATCTCCACCTTCCCTAGGGCAGATTTTCAATTTTGAGAAGGAACATATGGCCCAACCCGATCATTCCTGTTACAATAGATGTTCTGGTTGAAGTTGTTATCGCGATTGTAGTTCTCATTATCGACATATTGACTCTATCGGTTGTAGTTACCATAGTACTGACCTTGGTTTCCTTGACCTCAGTGCCAATTATCCATATTGGAACCTTGGTTGTTTGGTAGGAAACCCCCCGTCTGGTCATTAACTACATATTCATCCTCTTCATAGTAATAGTCCTTTTTTGGTGGTTGAGTTCTAGTCAAATAATTCACTACATTCACCTTCTCTACTCCCCCGCTCACATGCTTCAAGACCAACCCCAACCCGATCCTCATCTGTGCCATTTCTTCACAAATCTCATCTGCGACTGGATTGTTTATAGCTTGAACAACGAAGGTGTTTCACCAAGTGTATGACTTTCTAGTTCTCCAAGCTTTGTTGTTGCGATATATATTCTCCATTTTCTAAGTGATCTGTGCCCATGAGCATTCACCATACGAACCTCTTGCAATAGTATTAAGCATTGCCTTACCATTGTTGTCCTACCCCAATAGAATTACTCTTTTAACGAATAATAATCAATATAGTGGTTTGGAATGCTTCGATTGAAGCCAATAAATCTATCCCAAGAGCTACTCACAGACTCTCAAGGTTGAACAACAAAATTGTTGAGCTTGTCCTTTTTATTAAACTTATTGGACACTGGAAATAATTTTGCCAAGAATGCATCTTCCAACTGCTCCTGTTGATAGATAGAGTTGTAAGGGAGCTCTTTGAGCCATACCGCAACATCTCCAGTCAATGATAGGGGGAATATCCTCATCCCGATAACATTCATATCCCAATTTGGTCGACCTATACAACTCTTACACACAACGTTCATTTTAGCGATGTGAGCATGTGGATCATCCGTTGGCAACCCCACAAATAAGCCTCTCGCTGTAAGCATCTGCATCAAGCTACAAGTCACCACAAAAGTATGCCAAGAAGGGAGCAGTGGTAAGACAAGAGGTCCATCAGAATCGGCGAAATTCATGTCGACCCTGCCCTTATCATTCATCTGTACTCCTTGAGGGTCTTGGGGTCCTAGTGGAGGTCCAACTCTATTATAAGGTGGAACCATGTTTTTCGCTTCTACAACTTGTAGGTGTTATAGCCTTACTCCATCACCTCCTCCCATAGGATTAACCGGGGGTATTGGATTATTCATTCTGCGCAAGGTTCTGCCCATTCTGTATCATAAGGAGTGAGTGGTTCGCCTCTGCTCCGTGTACTTGACATACACTAGAGTAAGACCCTGAGAGAGACAAAAACAAAAGAATAAGTAAAATTAGGAAATATTTTACTAAAGTTAAATAATTTAATTAAACTTAATCTAAAATCAAAAATTCCATGGCAGTGGCGCCAAAATTTGATACAGTCAAATTACGCCTCCCTAATAAAGCATAAGTTGTCATTACCAAGTAAAGAATCTAACTAGTAGGTTGGGGTCGATCCCACGAGTAATATAGTTTAGACTTAACTTTAGCCCACGATTATATCATTTTAGTCAAGGTATTTCCAAAACAATTAAGTAAGGGTGGGGGGTTTGTGAAACAAATTTCTGTAATTGTATGATTAGCAAGTGAACAAGAGTAAACTTTGGTTGTTATAAAGATGAGGAAGTAACTAGGGCGTGTGTGTTCCCCACAAGTTCATAACGTAGTATTCCTAGTAATAGCAATTCTTTCCTAGTGTATTACATGCAAAGTGAGAAGTTCGGTATCTCGAAATCCTTGGTCCGGCATCTAGAGAATTCAACCTCGCACCTTGGTCCGGCTACGCGTGTATATTTACTAACCATTACCATTACCTCATATGAGACATCACATCGATGTATGACTTAGTTTTCACCCTCGTACCAATCGACACTAGCCTATTAGATAGTATCACACTAAATCTATATTGATAATTCTTCTCTTATTAACTACCTCCTTGGTCCAGCAAGTAGCAAAAAGGCGAGTTCTAACGTGCACTCGTTAAAAAGACTTCTAAACGAAAGAATTATCAATGCATGTAAAAACACTATTCAAGAATTGATCAATTACTAGTTATACATTGTTAATCCCTCATGGTTCCCAAAACCCTAGTTGTGGATTTAGTTACCCATATTATGAGAACATAATTCATATCGATATATAAATAAATCATAAACTTATGTACTAAGAATAATAAACCCAGAATTTGCACTTGAATTGCAAACGAAAAGCTTCAAAACCAAATCCGGAAATCAATTATTTGCCAAAGTTGCAAAAACTAATTTCCAACATATAAACTAGAACAGTAGTAGTTGTAGCTAACCCCAAAAATGAAGTTTAATGCCTTATTTATAGAAAATAAAATCCTAATTAAAATGGAATTCAAATAAGGAAAGTTTGTTCAGGCACACGACTTCAATTTATGAGACCACTGACGGGCCGTCGATCGATCGATAGTCCGTGCTTTGCTTTTGTCAGCCAGGACTTAGAAAAATATATCAACCTCCGTATTGCATCTTCTCTAAATCAAATGACGTACCAACATCATGGTCCGTCGATGCTCCTCTGTGACTCCACACTTAGAATGTTCAAGTATTAGGTATTGGAACCCTTACAGTCTCATACTACAAATCACTAATACGGTCCATCAATGCTAGCCGTGGTTCACACTTGGTCAGAATTCACTAATTTCCTCCAATGTCTAGGATGCTCATCTACGATCATCATCTACGGGGCGTCAATGGATAGACGGTCCGTCTATTGCCTCTGTAGGTACTTTTCTCGCACTTTCTCACTTGTCTTCTTCGTTTTATGCCTGAACGTCTTTCCTGCAAAACAAGACACAAAACTTGTTAAAACCAATACAAAAATGCTCTAGACACACACAACCCTTAAGTGAACTGCATTAGAAACACCATGAACTCACGGTACATCATTGACCAACTTTCTCAGGGAGGTTTGATACAACAACCTTACATTATAACAATGCGGTTCTTTGATGGTATGAATAAAAATAATTGGTCATGGTACACCTGTGAGGATCATGTATCCCTCTCACTCTTAAATTAACAAAGGAACATATTGAGAAAAATCAAGAGAGGTACCAAAACATACCAAAGATCATGACCCAACTTGACATTTTGTCCAAAAATGTCATTGGAGTTCGTGCTAGAAATGTCAATGTTATGGGTGTTGGGTGTGTGAACCCCAAAGACGCCAAGTTTGAAGTGCTTTACAACGAGTATGTGAACATCCTAGCCAACCAAGGAGGTGGTTATCGTTCAAACTACCCGAGGCAGGGTGGTAACCAAGGTTGGAACAAGAATAATTGTCGGAGAGATCGTGATAGAGAGTAGAGGGATCATAACCCCACTTGGAAGGAAAGAAATGGGGAGCAGGATAAGTATATTCCTCCCCACGAGCATGAAAAGCCCATAAATTCTGAGGGTGTCCATTCTGAGCTTATTCTCTCCTGTTGATGGGTCCGATAAACTTTTGAAAGTGATGAAGGAAGATGTATTGACCTTAGCAAAAACTTACTTCTCATTTTGTCTCGATAAAACTATTGGAGACGCAAATAGGTCAAGATTCTTTTTCATTTCAACCCGATACAACAAGAAGGTTTAACTAGTGACACTAAAGCAAACCCAAATAAAAAAGTTTGAGTAAGGACTTGCGTCGTGCTACGAGGTTAACTAAGGCACTTCTTTGGAGGAAACCCAAGTCCTATTGATTTCTTATGCTTTTGAAATGATCGTGTGCCTATTGTGAAGGTTGAAGTGTAGAATGTGTTTGAAAAGTGTAGATTGACGAGAGAATGTCTAGTCAGCGACACGCCAAAGAGGTCAGCGAGCCCGACTTGCACTATTAGTGTCACGACCAAGGAGCACGCCTAGATGTAACCGGCGTCTTCGTCGAGGTCTTAGAAAAGCCCTTAGCATACTTCATTGAATATCATAGGTAAAACAAAAATGCATAAATTTTTTAATTTTTTTTTGAAGTTCTACTTCAATCAAATAATAAAATAGAGTCTAATATCTGTCTCACATAACCATCTAATCATAGGAAAACCAGAGTTGGGACATAGCCCTTACTTCATTAAAAAATGACTTATAAGAGAATACAATCATAGTTCTATAATTAAGAAAGACAGAACATAGTCTTTAATATCAAATAGAAAAACTAGAGTCATGGGCTTCATCCTCGGATTTGAGGACTCACCACCAACATAGGAACTATCCAAGTCTTCTTTGAAAAAGGCCTTGAAGCATCTCAACAGCCTGAACTTACATATTTGTAGAAATAAAAGATATATTGGTTAGTACAAATCACATGTACTAAGTATGGATATATGCAAGTAAACCAATTGAGTACATGCACAAAGGGACATTTTGGTATAAACATGCCAAGTTCACTTTGACAGCCTTTTATGCAAATTCCAAGAACATATACAAGACCATACCGAAACAATAATAAAATATATTCATATTCATGTTCAAGAGTGACATCATAACAAAGCCACAATCAAATTTTACATTTTAGAGTCCATTTCATCAATACATCACAAGACCTCGCTCATAACCCCATTCCAAGTCCACTAGTGCAATGTATATTTGAAGCCCCATAACCCCACACAAACCAAATAAACTAGCAAAGAGATCATAAGCACTACCTTTACCTCATATAACATCATAATAAGTGTAGTCAACATCATACATAATAATTTAGACTAACATAATGTATATCAAATAAAACCAACATCATATAAGACAAATATAATGTATATCAAATGAAACCAACATCATATAAGACTAAAATCATATGCATATATATCATCCATATATAAGGAACGCACCCTAGAACTTTTCTCAAGGCGCACTTGTGCAATGTATAGGTTAAGTCCCATACCCTTACCTACACTAGGTATCACCCCTTAAGTACGTATTCCTTGTTAGTATTCATCTTCATACTTTAATTAATTCATATTAACTTTCAGTAAACTTCACCATAAGCGAAAGTAGACCTTGTGAGATAAACATGGAATCCAGTATCAACCCTCACACCGAAAGGAGGGCATCCTACTTGCAAAGGTAGGACATCAACATCATCATAGCATCTCGGTGGATCCACTAACTAGGTTTCCTACGGGGTCACATTTTTAAGGAACAAGGAGGTTGTTACTAGAAACCATCTTTATGCTAATTTGCATTGTAGTTTCCACCTCATGAGAACATTAGGAAGGCTTCCTCGTTAAGAGACCCCTCTCATTATCAATTTCACTCAGTGCTTATCTAAATCCCTTTTTGAAGTATCTTTAAGTCTTTCTCAACATTGGTAACATACATATGTCTTAGGAGTTTAACCCCTTATATAACATGTACATAGCGCATAGGTTATATGATGAGAATGTCCTTTCATCAAAATCAACATAATGTGAGATCATTACTTCATAACATAGTCATAAGATGTATATGAGAATTACCTCCAATTCCACATAGTAACACACCTATCATCATCTCACAGTTCATCACATTCATAACATGATCATATCTTCATAACTTCATCAGTAGTACTCCAATTAACCAAAATTTCCAAGGATAAGACAACAGTAACGTAATAATAATACTAGTTCATGACCTTAAAGGTCTTACCAATGGCCTTTAAGCAATCCATGCAAGAATCAATTCCAAATTCATGATAAATATCCATAAACCCATTATCCTCATCATACTATAATCAACTATACAAGAACACCCTTAATTTCATTACCTATAACCATCAATTCATATAGTCCAAAGATTGGGGTTAGGGTTAGGGAGACAATTATGGATTCTTCAAGAAAAATATCTGTAACGACCTGTTTAGTCGTTTTGAGCAGCAAATTTTATTTCTGGAAAAACTGGCTGAGACGACGGATCCCACGACGGACCGTCATGGGCACGACGGACCGTCGAGGGGGTCTCGTTCCAAAACACTTAGAATTCTGAAAATTGGGTACTGAAATCGACTCTCTGAACATCGCGACAAAATGGCAGGATGGACCGTCGCAGGCGTGACGGGCCGTCACAGAACTTTTACTAAAATCAAGTCTCTGAGCTTTTTGACGGACCTGCAGGACGGACCGTCACAGTCGTGACGGACCGTCACAGGCTCCGTAAGCTCACTCGGGTCGGAAATTCTGTTAAGTTTTTAAAGGGGCGTTTTGGACTTTTCATGCTTATAATTATAAAGTTAATGGATTAATATTAATAATTCAATTACTTGGGGGTTAAAGGAGACAACCTTAAAATAAAAAGTGGGTTACTTTATTCATCTTTTATACTTAATTATATACTAATTAGGGTAAAAGAAAGAGGGTTTTGGAATAAGAAAAATAGAAAGAACAAAGAGAGAGAGAGGATCGAACGAGAAAGAGGAGAAACGAAGAGGAAACAAAGCTTTGGGGAATTTTCTTGCTTGATTAAAATTCTTCGGTGGAGGTAGGTTATGGTTTTTATACTATTCGTAGTAAACTCTTAATTGCGAATGATATGTGTTGGGTTGTATTGTAAAGTCTTCTATATGCTTAATTGTATG
>NC_028639.1:12574591-12631231 GCF_001406875.1 Solanum pennellii
TAGTTTAGTAATTTGATCATAGATGTTCTTGTGGTGATGACTTCCAGGTTTTGGGGAATAATAGATGTTGAATTTTAGAAGTTATTGAATTGGTTTTTATTAATGAGTTTAAGTCTTCCGCATTACTTTCTGTTGATATTATATTGAAATGTTAGGGTTTAGATTGGTTGGTTCGCTCACATAGGAGGGTAAGCGTGGGTGCCAGTCGCGGCTCGATTTTGGGTCGTGACAATATCAAAACCCAATACTACATGACAATAGGCAGTCCATGAATGAAATAACATTATTAACACAAGTCTAACAATGGATACATTCATCTCTTCCAATCAATTCATAAGCAAGATCCAATATTTGGGGAATTTGGGGGATGGATATGGATTAAACGGAATCTCGATTAAACAACATCAATTTCCCACCAGTATAAACTTAATTATCCCTAAGTAATCACAATTCGTTACAATTAACCCACAATTCAGATTTATAAGAAAACCCATTTGTAGCGAAAACCCTTGAATTAGGGTGGTTTTAAAATCATCTTTGAATGGACCTCTTGGGAAAGGAATCCCAAGAGTGAAAGAATCCAACCTTTATGAAGAATTTAGATATAAATTTGATTGATAATGGGAAAATTGTTCTTCTTCTTCAAGTTCCAATGGTCTTCAATGGAGGTTGGGTAGAGAGAGAATTTCAGAGACAAGTGAGAGTGATTTGGATTTCAATTTGGGGATTTGATTTGGGTAGGTTAATGTGGTGTAAAACTGATTTAAAATCAATATATAACCCTCTCCTAAAATTCCCAAAAAGACCCCTCACTTAATTTGACTTTTTTGTGAAGTCAAACTTGAATTCAAATTTCACATTTTTCATCATATCAAAAGTCCGCGTCGCGGAGGTTTTCCCGCAAGATTACCGCAATTGATTTTTGAGACAATAGAGCCCGCGATGTGGAAAAAATATTTTGGTCCTTGGTGAACCAAGTCCGCGACCCGGACTGGTTTCATGTAAGTATTGGTTGCTGCCTTAGGCAACTTGTTGGCCAATAGTTGGGTCCTCCTCAAGGACAAGTCGGACCTGGACGTTTTGACCCTATAAACATTATTTTACCTATTTAAAATACATTTACAAGTTTCATACTTCATATAACACTCCTAAACATTCACAAGACCTAAGGACGTTTACTAGTTTGATTTCACTAGTTTCCGGACTTTATGGTCGTCCCTTGACATTTAGGTTCTAATACTTCTAAATCAAGTTGATTACCTTTATTTAGGCATAGGAACACTATTTTAAACCATTAGACACTAGGTAATACTCTATCCTAGGTCATAGAAATTTCGAGGCATTATATTATCCCCCCTTTATAGGAACATTCGTCTCTGAATGACACCTTAATCCTTTTAGAGGAAAAGAAAGAGACTCAATACTAGCAGCCCAACAACAACAACAACCTTATGAATCATAACTCATAGGAGGAACTCTCAAATCCTTTCAACACATAATCATAGCATAAAACATAGCAACTAAATCCACAATTTATCACATATAAGAACTCACTATTTTTATAGCACATAAAGACGAATTACCTTCTCCATTTCAACATGAGCTCAAAATGTACATCAAAGAGTTAACATGTAATATTTTTTCTCATTATGCTCACTATAATTCTCATGAAAATAAATATAACACTACATATAAGAGAAAGTTAACTATGGAACATATTTTATAAAAATTCAATTTAACATGAACCTTTACAAAGACATGCACATACTTAGAAAAAACAAGTTAAGTCCAACTAATTCATAACTTTCTTTTAAAAGAATATACAAACCTTAATCTCGTCTAGGAGTACGAGGAAAAAGATAAGGATCGTGGGACTTCATGTCGGCCTCTACCTCCCATGTAGAACTCTCAACTAGATGGTTTCTCCATAGGATTTTTACGAAGGCAACCTTTTTATTCCTCAATCTCTTGACTTGATGATCAAAGATCTTGAAAGGAACCTCTTCAAAGAAAGGTTCTCATTCACCTCAAAGCCTTCTACCAGGAGAATGGACACCGGGTCGCGTATACATTTCATGAGTATAGATACATGAAATACCGGGTGAACCGGGGATAATTCTCGTGGTAACTTCAACTCATAAAGAAAATTTCCCAACCCGCTTCAATATTTCATAAGGGCCTACATACCAGTGACTAAGTTTCCCCTTTTTACCAAATCTCATCACCCCTTTCATCGGTGAAATCTTCAAGTACAACCAATCACCTATTTCAAACTCAAGATCTCTGTTTCTATTGTCGGCATAAGATTTTTTCCGACTATAGGCTGTTTTAAACCTATCCTTTATCATTTGAACTTTTTCCATGGCCTCATAGGCTATCTAAGGCCAAGAATTTCAAATTCACCAACCTCAAACCACCCAACCGGAGATCGACACTTCTACCATAGAGTGCTTCAAAGGGTGTCATAGAAATACTCGAATAGTAGCTAATTTGTAAGAAAATTCTATCAAAGGTAGGTGATCATCCCAATTACCCTTGAAATCAATGGTACACGCTCTCAATATGTCCTCTAATGTTTGGATGGTGCGTTCCGCTTGACCATCCATTTGGGGGTGAAAAGCGGTACTATGTTTCTCTTGAGAACCTAGCCCTTATTGGAAGGACCTCCAAAAGTGAGAAGTTAATTGGGCAGCTCTATCCGAAATGATGGATAAAGGAATCCAATGCAAACTCACAATCTCATTAAGGTACAACCTAGCATATTCTTGAGCTGAATGAGTAGCTTTAACGGGAATAAAGTGGGTTGATTTTGTAAACCTAGCAACAATAACCCATATGGATTCATTTTTCCTACGTGTACAAGGCAAACCCACTATGAAATCCATGTTGAAATCTTCCCACATACAAGTAGAAATAACTATATCTTGAGTTAACTCTCACGGTCTTTGATGTTCGGCCTTCACTTGTTTACAATTTAGACATTTGCCACATATTCCGCTATATCCCTTTTCAAACCATTTAACCAATAGACCTCTTGTAGATCACTATACATCTTGGTGGCACCCGGATAAATGGAATATCGGTAACCATAAGCCTCATCCAAATCTGTCTTCGTAGGTCATCCACATACGACACACACAACCTACCTTGATACTTAAGTAACCCACCCCCTGGGAAAAGGCTTCATTGAATTTACAAAGAACCGATTCCTTCAACTCCATGAATAGAGAATAAAGGTGTTGATTATATTTCACCTCCACCACTATAGATGATTAAGAGATATGATGTACCATGGAGCCTCATTTAGGAGAATCTTCCAATCGAACACCCAATCGAGCCAATCTATGTACCTCTTTCACTAACTCTTTATTACCACTGGGAACATGGGCTACACTCCCCATTAACATTCTACTTAGAGCATCCGCAACCACATTGGCTTTGCCAAGGTGTTAAAGGACACTCATATCATAGTCCTTTAAGAGTTCTAACCATATTTTTATCAGAGATTTAACTCCTTTTGAGTGAACACATATTGAAGACTCTTATGGTCGGTGACACATCACATGAACCCCATATAGATTGAGTCTCCATATCTTCAAAGTAAACACTACGACCGCTAGTTTAAGATCATGCACTAGATATTCCTTCTCATGCACCTTGAGTTGTCTAGAGGCATATGCTATCACCTTTCCATGTTGCATGAGGACACAACCCAAACCTACTCGTGAAGCATCTTAATACACAACAAACCCTTTAATACCCTCCGAGTATGCTTATCCTTCAACATTTGGATACTCTTTCACAATCTTTCGTCCACTCAAACATAACTTTCTTTTGGGTTAAGGTTGTCAAAAGAGAAGCGATAGATGGAAACCCATAAAAAAATCTCCTATAATACCTAGCTAAACCCAAGAAACTTCGAATATCGGTTGGAGTTTAAGGTCTAGGACAATTCTTAACCACCTCTACTTTCTTCGGATCAACATCTATACCCTCACTTGAAACAATGTGACCAAGAAAATCAATCGATCTCAGCCGAAATTTGCACTTTGTTTATTTAGCAAAGAGTTGATATTCCTTGAGGACTTTCAGTACTACCTTCAAATGACCCATGTGTTCATCCTCACTCTTAGAATATATCAAGATATCATCAATAAAGACAATTACAAATGAGTCAAGATAATTCTGGAACACCGTATTCATAAGGTTCGTGAAATCCGTTGGGGCATTAGTTAAACCAAAAGAAATGACTAGGAACTAATAATGACCATACCTATTTCATAAAACCGTCTTAGGAATGTCAACACCTCTCACCCTAAGTTGGTGATACCCCGACATCAAATCAAGTTTTGAAAAGTAACTCACACCTTGGAGTTGATCAAACAAATCATAAATCCTAGGGAGAGAATAATTATTATTTATAGTAACCTTTTTCAATTGCCAGTAATCAATACACATTCTAAGAGACCCATCTTTCTATTTCACAAATAATACCGGAGCGCCCCATGGAGAAATGCTTGGTTGTATATCCTTATCTAGCAAATCATTGAGTTGAGCCTTCAACTCTTTCAACTCGGCTGGGCCATCCGGTAAGGAGGAATTGAAATGGGTTTAGTATCCGATATCAAATCTATGCCGAAATCTATTTCCCATTTGGGAGAAATTCCGGGTAAATCATCGGGGAAGACTTCCAGAAAATCCTTCACTACAGATTGAGTTCCCCCCCACCCAGTCTAAAATGGTTTCATCAGGAAATTAGATTTAAGTACCCTTGTTCTACAATTAATTGAAGTGGAACAAACATGCAACCAATTTATCCCCAATATGACATCAGAGTACAACATATCAAGTCTACCAAGTAAACCAATGTAACTCTATTGAACAATAGATAGGACAACTCCTACAGACTCTTTTAGCAACAACGGAGTCACCCACCAAGGTAGAAACTGAAAAAGGTTCAACCAAGACATCAGGGAGAACATCAAACTTCATAGCTACTAAAGGAGTTACAAAAGATGAAGTGGCATCGGGATCTATCAACGCATAAACATTGATTCAAAATACTTGCAACATATGGGTAACAACATCGGGAGAATCTTCTTGATCAACCCTAGATTTGAGAGCATAGAAGCGGTTATTCTTTGGAGCATCGGAATTTGGACCACTTGCTTGAGCTTGGTGACTCTCCCTTCCTTGAGTCTTGGCCATGGGACAATCTTTAACCATGTGTCCACTCTTTCCACAACCAAAGCAATTAGTCGAACCTATTAAAAATTTACTTAAGTGCCTCTTGCCACATTTGGCACAATTAGGGCTCTCACTAGATGAACCACAAACTTTTCCTCCTTGAGGCTTAGGGATAGACACCCTATCCTTATTAGCCTTGGGGAAATTAGAAGGAACTTGGTTGGAGAATATATTCTTAAACTTTGGTTTGTCTTGGATATCAAACTTACCCTTAGAAGTACCTCCATTATAGGGCCTTGCCCTCTTGAACTTCCTATTCTTGATCTTGATCCTACTCTCCTCAACTTGTTGAGCATGAACCATGAAACGAGAAATGTCCATGTTGTCATGAAGCATTGCAGGCCGACATTCTTCCATAAGATCGAACACACCCGTCAGAAAATGGCTCGTTTCATCTCTACGATTTGACACCAAAGAAGAACCATACTTGGACTACTTGATAAATTTTAAAGAGTATTCTAGCTTCCTCATACCTCTTTGATTAAGGTTAATAAACTCTTCCACTTTTTCCTCTCTTTTATCCCTTCGGAAAAACCTATCAAGAAATGCCCTCCTAAAGACTTCCCAACTTATGGGACCCGCTCTCAAAGACCTGTTGTCTTTCCATTAAGTGTACCAAGTTTGAGCCACATCTTTTAGTTGATAAGCGACTAGCTCGTCCTTCTTGTTAGAACTCACCCCCATAGCATACAAGATCTTATCAACCTCATCAAGAAAGAGTTGAGGATCTTCATTTACCTTAGACGCAATAAACATTGAAGGATTCATCCTTGTGAAGTCCCTCAAACGGGAAGCCATGGTACTAGCATTTTGATTCATTTCAGATGCAACTTCCCAGTTTGCTTGAGCCATCATTGTTTGAGCTTGAGTAGTTATGGCTTGGGATTGAGTATCCATGACTTGAGTCAAGTTTAGGAAAGCTGCCTTTATTTCTCCATCCGACAAAGTCGTAGGATTGACTAGAGCTTGTCCACCTAGAGGAATTTGTTCTTGAGGAGGAGCTTGGTTTCCTTGAGGGAGGAACTCCCGCATTAGCAATCTCTTCTTCAAACCTTCTTGCGTATGCCCTTCTAGTAGTCATAGCCTATAACCACAAGAAAAAAATAAGAAGAAACGTACACATAGAGTAAAGACCCTTGAGGCACGATGTAAGAATACCAAAGAATTTCCTAAGCATCACATAGCCTCTCATTCATAAGAGTGGCGCGCTTCACAATCATGAACATGACTCGATGTAGACATGGTTTTGTGAGACATCATTCCTAATATTATTCAACCTGGCTCTGATACCATGTTTATGACGACACGGGAGACACCCTAGACGTATTTGACTTCTTCATCCTCAACAAGGTCTAAGACAAGCCCGTAACATAATTCATTGCATATTATAGTAAAATAAAAATGTGGAAAATTTCAAGAAAACATTTCTTTGAAGATCAACTTCATTCACATATCAAAATAGAGTCTAATATTTGTGTCACATAACCATCTAATCATAGGAATAAAAGAGTTGGGTTTTAGCCCTTACATCATTACAAATTGTATTACAAGAGAATACAATCATAGTTCTAAAATTAAGAAAGATAGAACATAGTCTTTAATATCAAATAGCAAATCTAGAGTCACGGGCTTCATCATTGGACTTTAGGACTCACCACCAACTTGGGATCTATCCAAGTCTTCTTTGAAAATGGCCTTGAAGCACCTCAATGGTCTGAACCAACATACTTGTAGAAATCGAAGAAATATGGGTTAGTACAAACCATATGTACTAAGTATGGATATATGCAAAAAAACCATTTAAAGACATGCACAAAGGGACATTTTAGTATAAACATGCCAAGTTCACTTTGAAAGCCTTTTATGCACATTCCAATAACATATACAATACCATACCAAACAACAATAAGATATATTCATATTCATGTTCAAGAGTGACATCATAACAAAGCCATAATCAACATTTTATGTTTTAGAGTCCATTTCATCAATACATCACAAGACCTCACTCATAACCCCATTCCAAGTCCACTAGTGCATTGTATATGTGAAGACTCATAACCCCACATAAACTAAGTAAACTAGCAAAGAGATCATAAGTATTGTATTTACCTCATATAACATCATAATAAGTGTAGTCAACATCATACACAACAATTTAGACTAACATCATGTATATCAAATGAAACAAACATCATATAAGACTAACGTCATGTATATAAAATGACACCAACATCATATAAGACTAATTCAAATACATATACATCATTCATATATAAGGAACTCACCGTAGAACTCCCCTCAAGGCCCACTTGTGCAATGTATAGGTAAAGTCCCATACCCTTACCTACACTAAGTAGCAACCCTTAAGTAGTCCTAGTTAAATCTTCTTACTTTCATTATTTAATTTTAAATTTTGAATAACTTTGTCATGACCGACAATAGACCGTGTGAGCTAAACATGGAATCCGGTGTCACCCCTCACATCGAAAGGAGGGCATACTACATGCCAAGGTAGGGCATCAACATCATCGTTGCATCTAGGTGAATCCACTGCCTAGGTTTCCTATGGGGTCACATAGTGAAGAAACTAGGAGGTTGTTACTAGAAACCATCTTTATGCTAATTTGCATTGTAGTTTTTACCTCATCAGAACATTAGGCCAAAGTTCCTCGTGAAGAGACCCCTCTTATTTTCAAGTTCACTCGGTGCTAAGTTAAATTCCATTTTAAATAATATTTAAGTCTTTCTTATCATTACTACATATCATATGTCTTAGGATCTTAACCCCTTATATAACATATACATAGCACATAGGTTATATGATGAGAATGTCCTTTTATCAAAACAAACATCATTTGAGATCATTACTTCATTACATAGTCATAAGATGTATATGAAAATTACCTCCAATTCCATATAGTAACACACCTATCATCATCTCACAATTCATCACATTCATCACATGATCATACCTTCATAACTTTATCATTCATACTTCAAGTAACTTATAACATTACAAAGGATAAGCTAACAATAACAAAATAACAATATCAGTTCATGACCTTGAAGGTCTAACCAATGGCCTCCCTGCAATCCATGCAAGATTCAATTCCAAATTAATGATAAATACCCATCAACCCATTATCCTCATCATACAATAACCAATTATACAAGAACACCCTTAATTTCATTACCTATAACCATGAATTCACACACTCTAAAGATTAGGGTTAGGGTTAGGGAGAAATCCATGGATTCATCAAGAAAAAAATCAAAACCCAACACTACATGAAAGTAGGAAGTCCATGAATGAAATAACATTCATAACACAAGTCTAACAATGGATACATTCATCACTTCCAATCAATTCATAAGCAAGATCAAAATTTGGGGAATTTGGGGAAGAAACATGGATCAAACGATATTTCAATTGAAAAACATCAATTTCCTACCAATATACACTTAATTAGCCCTAAGTAATCACAATTAATCACAATTAACCCACAATTTCATATTGAGAAGAAAACCCATTTCTAGAGAAAACCCTTGAATTTGGGTGATTTTGAAATCATCTTTGAATGGACCTCTTGGGAATAGGAATACCAAGAGTTAAAGAATCCATTCTTTGATGAAGACTTTAGTCACATACTCTAGTAGAAAACTTGGAAGATTGGTCTTCTTCTTCAAGCTCCTATGGTCTTCAATGGAGGTTGGATAGAGAGGGAATTTTAGGAAGAAGTGAGAATGATTTGTATTTCAATTTGGGGATTTGATTTGGGAGGGTAAATGTGGTGTAAAATTGATTTAAAATGAAAATATAATCCTCCCCTGAAATACCCAGAAGACCCCTCACTTAATTTGACCTTTTTGTGAAGTCAAACTTGAATTCAAATTTCAGATTTTTCATCGGGGAACAAGTCTGCGTCACGAAGTTGTTGCCGCAAGATTTTTGAAATGTGTTTTTGAGAAAGCTAAGTCCGCGATTCGGACAAAACATTTTGGTCCTTGGTAAACCATGTCCGCGACGGGGACTGGTTTCATGTAAGTGAAATTGGTTGCTGCCTTAGGCAGCTTGTTGGCCAATAGTTGGGTCATCCTCAAAGACCCCTAGGGTGGTCTTTGGGGGGTCGGACCTGGTTGTTTTTACCCTATAAGCATTATTTGACCTAGTTAGATTAGTTTAACAAGTTTCAGACTTCATACAACACTCCCAAACCTTCACAAGACCTAAGGACGTTTACTCATTTAATTTCACTAGTTTTTGGACGTCATGTTCGTCCTTTGACGTTTAGTTTCTAATACTTCTAAATCAAGTTGATTACCTTTATTTAGGCCTAGAAACAATGTTTTAAAGAATTAGACACTAGGTAAGATTCTAACCTAGGTCATATAAATTTCAGGGCGTTACAACTAGAAAATAGGCATATGGTAACACCTCAAAAACTGTTGCAATAGATTGGAAAACAGTTGCATTAGATCTATTGCAACAGTTCATGAACCGTTTCATATGATCGTGTAACTATAGGTCTATCGCAATGGTTTTTTGCAATGGTTGTGTAATCGTTGTCTATGGTTTATCTATTGCAACGGTTTTACTGATGTTCCAATGGTCCTTCTTGTGCAAAAATTATTAATACTAATGGAACGGTTCAAAACCGTTTCAATAACAATTTATTAAACAAATTTTTAGGGTATAGCAACGGTGATGTCTACATATTGAAATGATATTGTAGCAAATTTCAACAATTTGTATTGAAAAGGTTTATGAAATTATTACAACACTCAAGTTAAATAAAAAATAATTAATAAATCATATAATAAAATATATTTAAATATAATCTCTATAAATTACAAAATAAAACTATTAAACATGATTCATCATATCCAACTCGTAGTATCCACTTATAAACACAACAGATCTAATAATGTTTCACAAAACAAATAACTAGATACATAAATTGTGTCCCAACATAAAAAAAATCCAAAGACATGTGAAAGCCAGTAACAATCAATCAATAATATGCATTGTCTTCGTTTCTGCTATCATCCCCTCGTTCATTTGCTTTACCTATTGAAGTTCATAAATGACTGATTCAACAAAAACTTTACAGAAGAATATATTATCAATGAGTACATGTATAATAATGTCACTACACGTTGTGAACTATACTGTATATTAAAAAGTAGTAACAAAATTCACATCTTCTCAATGGCAAATAACATATATTGTAAGGTATAATGTACAAATAAGAAAATTCTAGCTTAATAGTCAAATGATTCCTTATGTAAGATGTTTTCCTTAATTATCGGAGGATAAATAGGTCTTGACTATTGAGGTTTATCCCAACAAACAGAACTTCAAATATTAATTTTCAATTGTATTAAACTATAGAGGCTCATGCAAAGTATTAGACACTTCATCTATATTGAAACAAAATATAGAAGAATATAATTATTAGAAGTTTCTTGCATAGACGGTACTTGATTTATCATCACACTTGGAACTCTCAATAATACTCTACAATTACAAATGATAGCACAAAATATAGTTACTATACATTTTCAATTGCCCTTACTAGTGAGGTCTATCACTTTTAAATTATCATTCTTTCATCAAGAACATCAATGAAATACAACAAATAACTATAATCAATATTTAAAGGGTAAGATGCAGCTGAAAATCGTAATAAATAATAGCCAAACATACCCTCAAATCCGGGAACTAAGCATTAAATAAAATAAGACTCAATGAAAAAGACCAACTATAAAAAGATAAAAGTATAGCTAACATGATCTTATTGTGTCAGTCTGCTACAATAATTTTGCTTACTTTTTACTTTCATGGGAATTGCATTTTGTAACTTCCTCCACTTCTGCTTTTTTTTTTTTGTACACTTTCATCTTCATTAGCTTGTTGCAACTTCATAGACGAAGAAAAGATTGATTGGTTCCGATGGTTGACATTAGGCAGAGCAAGGAACTATGCAAGAAAATATAATGCAAAAGATGAGTCAGTTTATTTACTAATAGCCTTTTACATGAATCATCGACCTCTACACTTTTCTATAACAATTTATGTGAAAAAAAATATGAGTCCATAAAAGGAATGCATGTACATAATCTGAAATTTTTTTTTGAAAACAATACAAAGAATGATGATTTTATTTGAGCCTAACTACATCAAATATCAACGAATATTTCACGGCTCTTTAACATTGTACCGAGAATAAGACATTCATAAGTATGTGACTTTCCAAAGTGCATTAGGAGTTTCTATGAAAGCTACCAAACATCCGTTTTATCAAAAAGTACAAACGCATGCAGTACAATGATAAGTTGACTCCTTACAAAGGGATACTTGTAAAGTTGTTTAAATACTATTGGTTGTAATAATTTTTTTCTTTGATATTAAAAAGCTTACTCTTCACTTGATCAAATGTCTTTGAAAAAGATCTTTTTTTCTCGTTCTAGTTTCTTTTCATTTATTGAGTACTTTAGATATAGAAAATTGGGAAAAAAAATTAGACTACGTGTATGCTGGCAGTGAGTTTTCAGTTTCTTAAATACCTTCGACTATCTTAACAGACCTTCACTTTTTCTTTGCATATATCAAAACTTTGAGTTTTTTTGAGCTTCATACTTCCCTTTGATGAAAGTCATATCTCGACCCTCACAAGCACTAAGAAGCAAAAGAATCCCTCCGCTATTTCACATTTAACAAACTTGACATGAATATATGCGTCTGTTAACTTTTGTGATAGTTATCTCGAATATCATTTCATCAAAAAACTAAAACAATTATCAATAAGAAAGAACACTAAGTCACCCATTGAGTATGCACTATTACATCTTACATATTATGATAAATATAAGAATCTGAAAGGCCTTTTGATAGTAAAAAAACATGTTTATGATTCATGAGACTGCTCTATTTGCATAGGACGTTGACCTAATTGAATCTATGTAGTGTAAGAAAACTTTGATTTTTTGAGTTAAAATCTACTAATAATTTAAAATATCTATTACAAAGCAGAAAAATAAATTGGAGTTGCTGCTAGTTAGCATTTTATCAAACATTTGATGTTCAAGACGGCTGGTTAAGTACATTCTTAACATCAACAATAACGCAACACAACTTTTGCCACATTAAAATTTGTTCAGAATAACAGAGTTCATTTAAGTTTCCCTAATCGATTGACCCACACAATTAGACCCCCAAATTGGGTATCTTGGTGATTCTATTCACCCATTTAAATGAGATAAAAATGGACAAATTAGAATAAATTCCCAAGTTAAAAAAATATTTTTTAAATAATACCCAAAATTAGTCAGTAGAAATCTTAAAGCCATAACCGGAAAGTACTGGATATATTTTTTCAAACAACTAAGCCAAGATAAGGTGGTGCATCTCTGCTTAATGGGAGACCAAGCATGAGAACAAAAATTTTGAAAAATGTCTGGAACAGAAAATTATCGAAACCTCGATTGAGGCCACTAGAAAATGAGATTCAAAACAGTTGCGAGATTATACTTTAGATTTAGAACAATTTATTTGCTGCTTTTTCCTAAGCATCTGAATTGAGAAGTTTTGAGATAGTGTTTGCTGGTACCGGTATATAGTTTTTGACTTCAATGTGAAGTTTAGGGATAATAGAAACTGATAAAATAAATAAAAAAAATCACCCATCTAGTAGTAGGAAAAATTTAAGTGCTAAAATAAGATAGGAAATTGGCGATGTAATAACCTTTTTTTAAAAAAAACTGTTACCAAAAATAAATCGATTGGGACGGTTAAGATTGTTGTTGTCATAGTTGAACCTATTGCAACAGTTCACATACTAATACAACAGATTTATTATGGAAGTGCCTTGATAGAGGTTATATAAAAATGCAACGACTGTACCCGTTGCAATAAACTGCATATAGCAGCGGTTGTTGAGCCGTTACTAAAACTATTGCTCCATAGACCAAATTTCTAGTAGTAATTAGACTGCCGTTGGAATCAAGATATCAGAAGATGGATCCTGTAGAACTCAGTGGGCCCATGTACTAGTCGACGTATCGCCGAACAGGTCGGTGAACTCGACTTTGTCCGCCATTTGGATTCTCACATTAACTGGAGGTCCTTTTAAACTCGGCAAAGTAAGTACCTATTTTACATATAACTGAATGGTTCGGCGAGAAAAATTAATATCGCCAATAGGGAAAGAACTTGACAGTTTTTAAAAATCCATAGGCTTAAAAGTTCAAACTTTCACATTATCTCACTTATTTTAACTTCATACAATCACACATGCCCTATATTTTAAATAATTTTGTAGTCTTACAACTTTCTAGTCGTTGAATCTGTGTTCGGAATTTGATACTTTGCCGACTAGCTTTACAAATTCTTATATTCAGCATCAAAGTTTGGTTTTTCGAACCCAAACTAAATTAGCGGTTAATCTCAATTGCATTTTTATAAATTGTTTTGAAATGTACTGGGCCTCTCTGAATCCATATTTGTGTGCTTGTTGGCCAATTTTAATTTCAATATCATGCCTGAAATGTGTAGTTGTTAATTTGCCGTTCGTGCCTTATAATTGATCATAAATTGGAATTGGTCTAGTTGGGTAAAGTTTGATAACCCAAATTGTGCCATATGCCATGCTTTGCCCAATGATGGAGAATTTTATGTCATTCTTAAGGGCCAAAGTTGTCAAATGGTCTGTTTGGCCAAACAGGGGGAAGTCTGAGTACCCTGGTGACATGAGTCTTATGGGTCTAAGTCTAATTGAATATGTGTATGCTTTAATTTTGTTTTTGGGGCTGCAAAGTCAATTTTGGAAGTTGAGGTAGAAAGTAGGCACGTCAATAACTTTGATGAGCTGGGTCGACCACGCCGAACCACTCGGTGGTTCGCCAAACCCCTTTTATTGCCTTTAATTTCATGGGTTTTTGATGGTTTTGGTTCTTCAAATTTTGGTTAGAAGCGTGAGTTCACCCAATGCAATCAATTATTCATTGAAAGTCTTCTTTGATCGCCGTTTCTGCATCTTAAACTCCTAAAATACACTGTAAATTTCAGCAGGCTAGTCTGTGATTGCCGAATGATGTCGACAATTCATTTCAAGGCCCCTCCCATTGACAACATTCCATTTTGGTAATTTTTAAGTCAACGCTTTTGGTGAGCTCAATCTATCTCACCGAAGTGATTCGCCGACTAACCGACAGGTTTGGCGAGTCTATCTGCAATATATTTTCTGCATTTTGTTGATTTTTTGTTGATCTTTCTATTAATTTTTTTGCAGATATGTAAATGCTATACTTGCACATGCCTCCCCAAAAAAGAGCACGGGCATAGTCATCAACGAGGAGACAACTTCCCTTCTAAAAAGAGAAGGAAAGACCCTCCAAAGGGAGGAAAAGAAAAGAGCAAGAAACCCATATCTGAGGTTCCAGAGCACATCTCCAGCACCGAGGGAGAATCCTTTGACTCACAAGGTGCACTCTTTGAGTAGGATGATGACAAACCTCTACAGTCCCGGCGAGCAAAAATTCATGCTAGATCTTGCCCAAATTCGTTGAGAGTTCTAGAGGCCACCCCTCATGCAGTTGATACAGTGCCAACTCCGGCACCAACTAAGGTTCAAATGTCATCAGCACAGGGTCCTCCTCCATGTCTACTCAATAGACTTAAAGACGAGGGATTGAGGACGAATCTGGAAGAGAAGTTTTTATCCATAGAGGTCTTAGAGGGAAAGTACCCTCTATTATTGGACACACTTTGCTGGTAAATATTTGATTTATTCACCAGGCCCCGAGGTTCATATATCCCCACATGGGTCCATGAGTTTCATTCTGCTTACAGTGATCTGGTTCGTCAGGGGAAGAAGAAGGCCAGTGCCTTCAGACAAGTGAAATCATCCTAGGAAAAGAACAGGAATGCAGTAGCGATCACATAAATGTTTTCATTGCAAGAATTACGGGTTCGAGCATGAATATGAGGGTCTGGTGACACATAACTTCCTCGATGACCTAAAGGGCTGGCTTGCCCCATTTATTTCTGATACCACCTTGAGGTGGATTGGGGCGGGAGTCTATATAGAGAAGAAGGGCTTGAATGTAGTTGCAAAATACTGGTTCGGATTCATCAACAGCTCCATCATTCCTTAACAGAATGAGTCCATCATTCTCCATGCAAAGGCAACATGTCTAGGATCGATCATAGAAAAGAAGTGGCTCAACTTAGGACTTATATTAAGCAAGATATAGTCGTGAGGGGCAACAAGCGATAGACATCTCTTTATTTCTAAGTCTTGATTACAGAACTGTGTTGGTGAGCTGAAGTTTCTCGTAATGACAAGAGGAATATCGAGGTCACTCCCACATCCTCCAAAGGTATCGGGTGTATAGAGGTCGAGTACACCCGAGAGGAGGCAGATAGGAGGACAACAACTTCAATGGATACATCTTTGAAGGTTGATGTTTAGACGATGCCTGTAGAGGCACCATTGCCAACTTTGGGCTTCGGGACATGACGTACACATGCTTCCACTTCCTCCAAAGCTCTTCTACTACTCCCCAATCCACCAGGATTTCTCAGGAGATGATCATGAAGATATGGCACTATCCCATTCTGCTTATGTATGGGCTATTTGGTTGGAGGCTGAGGTACCCTCGATGATTGAGAGGGTCATCCTTGAATTGACACCCCTCCAAACTTCTATTGATGATCACATGACGAGATTCACGACCTTTGAGAGTCGACAAGGGGCTTCTTTAGAGGTGATTGCTTTATATGTCGAGGTTGCTGATCTGAGAAATGTTGTGGAATACTTGAAATCCACAGACTTTACTTCACTATTGGAGGAAGTTAATAATATTGATGCCTCGACTACTTTTGAGATTCCTCCGACCGACACCAGAGATGTATAGATAGACTATGTGGAAGCCGATGAGTAAGAAGCAGAGACCGCCAAGGAGCAAATTAAGGTCTCAAAGGACACAATCTATGGAGACCTCCCAAATCTGAAGGATCCAATTGTACATTAGGTGATTCAGACAGCATTGAGAGAGACATCCATGGAAAGCCCTAGTGGATCCAGTAGTGTTGATATTGCAGCAAGGACTGATGCCCCAAAAAATTAAGAGACTATCTAGACAGGGCCCTTCTTTATCTCATCTATGTTGTTTTTGTTGACTTTTTAGTATTTTGTTGCATTTGAGGAAAAATTGCTTTTATTTTTTGTTGGGTGAGGTAGTTTCTTACCTACCTCTTGTGATTATTATTTTTGTTTATATATTGGGTTTTTGTTTTGTAAATTGTGTTTTGACACTGTTTTGTGGATGTTTGAGCTTATGGCTCTGTGTTTTGAATGTAAATGATTTTGACCCTTTTTTGAAAAAATTTTCCACCTCTTGTAGTGTTTGATGATGGTTGTTTTTGTGCAAATTTGAGTATTGGTTATAATCAATACCGATGACTTTAATAGTGCTCTTAATCGAACAAAAATAAATGTGTGGCTATGATGATACCAAATGAAGTTGCATAGATAATATGTGAACTTTATGCATCTCATTGTTATTAGCCGGTTATCCAATGGAGTCTCTTGTGTTGAATATTGCATACTAGAAAGAATGTGGAGTCTTGTTTGATATTGGTGACAATGCCTTATCTGATGAGCTTACTGTGAACCTTGTGGATGACACCAAGAATTTTTCTCATTTATCCGGTTGACTAAGTGATGCAAGCTATTGAAATGATCTTAGGAAACCATTTTGAAGACTAAAGAAATTTTACAATATATCTCTTTTGTGGCCAACCTTGTGAGTGTGTGAACTTTGCTTAAAACCCTTTTCGAGCCTTATCCTTTTATTGGAAGAAACTTGATTCAATTGTAACACCTCTATGTACATTCACCCACATTCCTCATGACGTGTGTGTTTGTTTGAATAGCCAATTTAGAACAAAAACCTAATTTGGGAAGTGGTGAAAAGAACAGGTAAATCAAGAAGTATGAAGAAGTCCCTCTAGATCCATGGTTTTGAATAACATTGAACCATTTTCCCATCAAAAAATGCAAAAGAAGAAAAATAAAAATTGAATGAAAAAGAAAAAGAATTAAAAAGTTGTGAAATAAAAGTTGTGGGAGTTGCAAAAGAAAAGGGGTGTCCAGTATTCCACGGGAAGTGTATAATGGGGTAAAATTAAAGCATGGGAGAATATATTGAAGAAAAGGAAATAAAGTGATGTTCATACCACATTTTATGACAATAGCAGCCATTGAGACTTAATGACCATAACATTACACTCAGCCCCATTACAAGTCTTGAAAAGTCCTTTTTGATCTTGAGTGAGCTGAAGTGAAAGTGACCGCAAAATAAGGGCAAACCTGTGGGTTAAATCATGCATGTGTTCATCTTTGTGAATGTGAGATTTTTATGTGATTCCGAAAGTATAATTTGTTGAATAATTGTGTGTCAATATGGAATCATTCTTGTATAGAGGGCATATGAGTACCTTTGTTGAGATTGAACTTGCATTTGAAACATGTAATGTAAACTTCAGAATCTTTGATGTTGGTGAGTCATAACTTAAATTTTTGAGTGTATAATTGATCCTTGCATGAGTAAATTGAGTCTTTTCATGTGCATTCATGATTGAGTCTTGTGTAGCACTATTTGTGACATCCTTTTTGAACTGCTAAACTTGAGATTTACTTGAGGACAAATAAAAGTTTAACTTGCGGGTATTGATGAGTCCTAGATTTGGACTCATTTAGGCTTTATTTATATAGATTTAGTGTCCTCAAATATTTATTTTGTGCAAATAACTGATGTAAAACCCTTGATTTCTAGGTATATTAATTGAGGAACAAACTAATGACACTAATTTGTTAAAAAGAAAAAAAACAAGTTGAAAGGATGAAGAACAGAAGCTTGGTGATAGCCAAGTCCACTTAGCGTGTCACCACATTGCCATTTGACCGCTTGAAGTTCCAATGTATCAAACCCTGAGGGATGAAATCAAGTTGGCGATGGAAAGGATCAGTCGACAAATTGTCGAGTAGTTCTGCAATTCAGTTTTGGATCACCCAAAGTCATAGAACTTCACAAATTCTTAATGCTAAAAAAAAAGACGATGGAAGTGTCTAAAGGGAGGCTTGCCGAGTGGTTTGGCGAGCCCGACTTATTTTGCCAAGTAGCTCTTCTTTGGAACATTTTTTCCGACT
This sequence comes from Solanum pennellii, assembly GCF_001406875.1. Lineage (NCBI taxonomy): Eukaryota > Viridiplantae > Streptophyta > Magnoliopsida > Solanales > Solanaceae > Solanum > Solanum pennellii. Next base: position 12,593,056 of record NC_028639.1, read on the forward strand.
ATAAATAAATTTTTAAACATTTAGTTTTAGAGATATCAGATATCAAGTTTTCATTATATCGAATATTCTTAAGCCAAGACATGTTTTCTTTAGTTTTTCCTAAGCTTTGAAGAATTGATATTTTCACTTTTGAGAAATTGGAAGTGGGCCTTTGAGTTTTTTCGAATTGGACCACTGTAACGAAAAAAAAACTTACACAACTGATGAAAAACTCATTTTGGTAACGATTTTTATCTTTTTATAATGTCTAGCAAAACCCCCAATTCTTGGGGTGTGATAATGTGATTGTGGGCTGATGTTGTTTGTGGGTATTGCCAATTGTTAGTTTAAATGCTATTTGGAAGTGATTTCAATCATTAATTGTGGTTTAATTCAAGAATTGTAGTTGCAAATGCAGTTCCACCCTTAGGTTTTTGGTTTGCTTGCGAAAGAGGTTTTAAAACTAAACGTATTGATTTATGGTCAATGGGTATTGGATATGGGTTCATCTCGAGAGAGTGAATCCTAAACAAAAATCCACACATTTATCTAGAGAGAGTGAATGAACTAACGTGTGGCCTTTTTTTTTATTTAGCTTGCTTGTTCATGTTCGAGATAAATCGACTTTATTCGGGGTAAATTGTTCAAGAGAAAGTTTACCTCCTCTACAGCCTAGCTTACGCACTAATATCTAGCTATTTTCTAATAGTTGAAATTATACATTTGTCTATATTAGCTTATAATTGAATCACATCCCAAGAACCCGTCATGTTATTGTTTTTGGTAACTAATGTGAATATTACCATAACCAACAAACACTAAGTAACAAATACACCTAAAAAGAGCACTTAATCACATAACCACCTTCTAGGAAGGGTGCAATGAGAAAATAGGCCTCCAAAAAAAATCTAATTACAAATAATCCTATGAATCAAACTGCTACAACTACGACCTTTTCTCCACATTTTTAACATATCTAATCTTTCCACAATATCCTTCTTAATCTGTAACACAACTGTTCCAGTTTGAACACTCATGTGCTTGAATGTAGTCCAGTTCCTAACCTTCAAAGTGCAATAAACAATTTCTCCAGATGGCTGCCACTAGCTCCTTTTTGAACTGCTTCCAATGCTTCCTTCTAGTTCGCTCCAAAACATCTATCACTTCACCAGTTTGTAGTTGTAGTCCCAACCAATTAGATAGATCAATTATCAATTGTTTGGTCCAAACACAATATCAAAATGGATGCAGTGAAGTTTTAACAACCTTCATATGACATAGGCAACAATCATCAGTGTCAAAGGGTATGTTCAAGTGTTTAAGTCTTGCTTTACTAAGTAGCCTTCCTTGTGAAGCTAGCCAGAGAAAGAAATGGTGTCGAGGCTGATCTACTGATGTCCATACTAGGTCAGCTATTCTCCACTTTGTGTAAGTTCCAATGAGTGAATTATAAGTACTAGTTATGGAATATCTTCCACTAGAAGTTAGCATATACCTGTCATTTGTATACCAATCAATCATGTCATTCTTTAGAGAATTGAACTTTTTCCAATATTGTTATTTTATATTGATTGCCACTATTTCTAGTTGATAATCTAAACCAAAACTCCCCATTTGACATTCTTTCACCCCTTGATTTGAATTATGTTTTTATTTGATAAATTTTATTTTTATGATTGATTTGATCATATATGTACTTCTCAATTGATTCTCAAACACGTGCCGCTCACTGTCGGATTACACCCCAAATTATTTAATTGGATTATATACTTATTTACGATCGTTGAAAACCTAGAATTTGATGAGGTGTGTTTGAAAAGTATATCAAGGAGCAAGTCCACGACGTAGATTTGGGTGCCAGTTTCTGTTCGACTTATTCTTCTTCTTCGAAACCCGATTCAACTCATACCCGCTAAGCTTCTTGTAACCCAGAACAATTTTAAAATACTTACCCAAAAAGTAACAATTTACAAAACCACTTTGAAAAATCTTCTCCTTAAGAACTCAACCAAACGTCAAGATTCAAGAACGAATTACAACTCTTTAAGAAACTTATCAAGAATGTAATTTCTCTATCTTTATGGATAAACTCCATAATGTAAACCATGATTTGCGTTTCCTGAATGAAATAAATACTATGAAAACTCATATACCTCTTAGGGATTAATCCTCAGTGAAACAACATACGATTTGCAGGCAAAATTGAAGAACATATTGAATTTTCTCTTTTCTTCTCCGCTTACCTTCTTCACAACCCTATCGTAGATTAGGATTAATGTAAACTGAACCAAAGCATTTTAGACCCTTAATTAATTACTATAACTAAAGTAAATCTTATAGGGAAAGGAATAGACCAAAATACCCCTCTTATTTTTGAGTAACTTTCCTTAATTGGACAACACGACTTCAAATAGTCATATTTTTCATATACGAACTCAAAAATTAGCAAAATCGGTCGGATTGGAAAGAGGATTCCAAGAAAGTTATGGTCATCTGAAGTTTACCCAAAACTCACACCTTAAGCATCACTTGCAAAATTTCATATTTTGCTATTTCCAATTTAGTTCTCTCTATTTTTAACTCTTTCAAATAGGGAGGTGTTACAATATCCCCCTTGGGAACATTCATCCTCGAATCAAATTACTCTAAGTGGACTAAGGGTGGAAACATCTACCACCCTGCTTAAACAATCAATATGCAAAATAACAAAACATTTCAACTAAAATAAATTCCAAAAAAGGATTAGTACATTATTTGGGAATTTTTCCGAACTGAAAGAAATGTGGGTACTCTACTTCATATCCTCCTTAACTTGCTTGACTGATGCTACCTCCTGCCATTTGAGCTTAATGCAGTAGCCTTTCTTTTGGGGCAGAATTGGCTTTTGGCCTTGGCTTTCCCCTTAAGCTAGGATCTCCTCCCTTGGCCTTGACCTCTTTAACACCTACTTAGGTACATACACATATATATTATCTTATCATGGTCAATCCCTTAAACACTCCAAGACTCGTCAATATGGTCGTGGAGTTTCCTTGGTTGAAAACTTCACTTAGAAGTTGGGAGGTGGCTATGTTTTGGGGTAGCTACTGCCGAAGACACCACAAACAACTTAACATCTTGGGGTGCACGAAGGGAAATGGGCTTGCTCTTGGACTTCACTTAGAAGTGTGGGATGGTGGAACCTTTAGGGAGGCTACTTCATATCCCTTCACGAGCCACACCATGACTGATGGTGTACTTTACGACTCGTGAAGGTGCTTGTGAAGACTGGATGGGTTTCTTTATTAAAACTGAAGTTGGATTTTTATTTTAAAAGTCCAACTAAGTAAGGAGTGTTTTGGGTATTTCAGGGGTTTAGTATATATAGACTTTACGTCATGTTATACCCTTTCCCACATCAAAACAAATCCCCAAATTGAAAACCCAATTGCTCTCCGCTCTCTCTATATTCTCTCACTAACAAAGACTCCATTGAAGAAGAAGGTCAAATCTTCAAGTAGGGTTCAAGAACATGATTCTTCTCCATTAATCCTGAAGGATTATCGAGGTATGAGAATTCTTCACTCTTCGGACTCATTTCGCCAAAAGTTCCCTTCAAAATTGATTTCGATGTTCTAAATTTCTAGATTTCACTCAATTTCATGGTTCACTTTCAAAATTGACTTATTTTGTTGAGAATTGGATAATTATGATTGAATATGAATGTTAATTAATGTATTTAAGTATGGTTTAGGTTTTTGACCTAAATCTCCATGGACCCATGAATATTCATTTTTCTTAACCCTAAGTTTTGAATTGTATTGAATGATCATTAGAAGTTATGTAATTGATTATGTTATTGTATAATTAAATATTGTATTTTGATGTTAATATAATTGAAGTATGATCATCATGAATTTGGTATGAACAATTTGGAAGGTATCTTAAAGGCTATGGGTAAGAACTTCAAGGTGTTATGAATATTCTATTGTGGTATTGTTGGTTTATCTTTGTAAGGATGATTACTTGAAGCATGTATGATAGAATTACAAATGTATTATCATGATACTAATGATATGGTTGTTAAATAATGGTAGGTGTTTTATGATGTGGAAGTTAAGGTAATTCTTCCGCACATTCTATGACCTTGTTATGAAGTAGTATTCTCAAATGATGATGATTAAGATAAAGACATTCTCATCCTAAACCTATGAGCTATGTATATGCTATATGACGGGTTAATACCCTAATACCTATATTATGAATTAATTATTACGAATGACTTCAATACACTTTAAAAAGGGAATTCAGCTTAGACATGAGTGAACTTGACAATGAGAGGTGTTCCTTCACAAAGAAAGAGAGATTCATACTGTAATATCTCATGAGGTGGAAATTACAATGCTAGTAAGCATAAAGAGGGTTTATAATAACAACCTCCTAGTTCCTTAACCATGTGCCCCCATAGGAATCTTAGCTTGTGGATCCACCTAGATGCTATCATGAATGTAATACCCTACCTTAACAAGTAGTACACACTCCTTTTGGTTAGAGGGGATTACACCAGATTCTATGTAGCTCACATAGTCTATGTAGGTCATAAAAAAGTCTTCCGAATGCTTAAAATGAATATATATACGTAAGAAGATTGAACTCTAGCTTGGACCACTTAAGTCATTCTACTTAGTGTAGGTAACGGTATGATACTTTACCTATACATTGCACAAGTGGGTATTAAGAGGGGTCCTAGGGTGGGTTCTTTATGCATAATTGACTTGAATACTATTATATGGGTTTCACTTGTTATGAGGATGTAAGAAGTAATTGTCTATGCTTGTTATCTTTTTGATGGTTTGCTTAGTTTGTGTTGGGGTATGGAACTTCACATATACATTGCACTAGTAGACTTGAATTGGAGTTTTTGAGTAAGGTCTTCTGAGGTATTTATTAAATTGATTCAAATATGAAACGTTGAATTATGTCTTTACTATAATGTTACTCATGATTATATATATATATCTTGTTTGATCGTATGAAATTGATTATGTGTTCTTGGAATGTGCATAAAGGCTTTAAAAGTGAATATAGCATGTCTTTACCTAATTGTCCCTTTTTGTGCGTGTTTCAAATGTTTTAATTGCATAGTTTCCATCACATCCGGGGAGCACCCCCTAGAAGTAACCGGTGGTGTTGTCCTCAATGAGGAATAAGACTAACTTCATAGCATTCGTCATAACTTTCACACGTTAAATTGCAGAAAATTTAAAACTTTTCATCTACATCTACTTCATGAGGTTTAATTAGACCTCTCGGTTACACATAATATATATAGGGAGTTTACTTAGACTCCTCACCATAAGAAGTTTACTCAATCTTCTACTTTTTGTCACATATATACATAACATACACAATATAGTCTTAATAGGGATGTCTCACATTAAACCATCTAAACGGAATAGAACAATATGGGTAATATCCCTTAAACAAATGTATAAATGCCACTTAGGGCTTACAACAATATCATGAAAGAACAAGAGTGAAATGATTGTCTTTAGAGAATAACAATGTAACATAGGCAGAGTAAGAGAAAAGCATCATCCTCGGAACATGAGAATATACCCACATTTGGAGAAATTATCGAAGCCTTCCCGCATAATGGTCAGGAATCCTTCAATGAACGGAACCTAAAATGTTTGTGAAAAGGGAGAAATAGGGGTTATCACATCAGTTGTACTAAGTATGGAAACATATACACACACAACATATAAATCATGCTAAAAAGGAAAACCCTGCCAAGTTACTTTGAAAAGCCTTATGCACAACCCGATAGCACATATAAGACAATAATCACATATTCCTTATGATACAAACATACTCCACACAAGGCGAACCTACTCAAGTATGAGCAAGTCAACATGTGTAATAGCATAAATGAATACATAACCAACCCAACTCCCACGTCAAGATATAATAACAAAGCATGTAGAAGATTTTATAACCTTACCATACATACAGGACCATTACTCATAACCCAACGTCAAGTCCACAAGTGCAATGACCAAGTAGAGCCGCATAACCTTACTCAACCAAGAACACCCAACAAAAGACCATAAGCAATGTCTAACATGATATAACATAGCATTAAGAGGAATCATCATCCTATCTAGAAACATAGACCAATAGCATGTTCATAAATGAAACTAACATAGTATAAGGTCATTAACATGTAACATCAACATATGCATGTAATTTACATTATAACACATAAAACAACCCCCCAAGACTTTCCTCAAGGCCAACTAGTGCAATATATAGGTAGAGTCCCATACCCCTACCTAGACTAAATCAAACCTCTTAGGTCGCCCTATTTAGTGTTCATATTATTACTTCATTTTACTTGCGGGAACACTTGACTTAACCAACATAGACCATATGAGCTAAATGTGGAATCCAGTGTCATGAAACGCTACACCGAAAAAAGGCAGACTACTTTCCAAGGTAGAACCAAAACATGAACATAAAATTCTAGGTGGATCCACTAACTAATATTCCTACAGGGGCGACATTGTTCAAGAACTAGGAGATATACTTGGGACCCTTTTGATGCACAATTGCAGTATGTCACCATCTCATGAGAACCATTGTGAACCTACCTTTGTACATTGGGAAGGGACACATCTCACATCTAGTTCACTCGGTGCTAAGCTAGAGTCCCTTTTTGAAATGTCTTTATGACTTTATTAATCATCATAACTTAGTATAGGCCATATGAGACTAACCCCTTGTATATTCATATAATTATCTCATTAGAAATTTTATGAAAATGTCCTTTCAATACAACCCTTATAAATGAGATTAGCACATTATCATCATCCTTTCATAATAAAGCACATATGCTATTCATAACCAACCTTATATCGTTTCATCTTAAACATAATCTCACATCTTCACATAATCAAGACATTTCAATAACATCATCATACCAACATATAATCAACATAATCACAAGGCATGCTTCAATTGAACTTCATCACCAAATAAAAGCCATCACGATTGAAGTAAAGGTAGAAGATCACAAAGTCTTACCAATTCTCCTTCCACAAGCCATCATAATTTGTATTACCCTCAACCAATAAAATTCCATCCATCAATACGTGTAATAAAATCATTTGATTTTATAACTAACCCAATTATATCAATACTAACCAATTCAACATGAGTTCATAACCTTGGGTTAGGGAATTTGGGTCAATTCATGATCTATTCCACAAACTAGTTTAATTCATCAAGAACCAATGTAGTTGAACCATAATACAACATAATGTTATCATAATAATCAAAAGAAACCATAAAAAATACAATTTAGAAGATCAAATTCGTATTAGGAAGAAACCCATAAGAAATCATCTTTTTGAAAACCAATTTTGAAGGAACCCTTCGGGGAAAGGAATCCCAAAGGTTATGGGATCCCATACCTTGTAAATTGTTGAATATTGATGGATAAAATAACCTTCTTTCTTCCCTCATGACGACCTAGACCTTCAATGGAGTTTTCTTTGGGAGGTAGAAAGTAGAGAGAAGGGAGAGCAATTTGGGTTTGAGAATTGATAGTGTTAAGTGAAATTTTAGAGTTAGGGTACGTTATATAATTAATTAACTAACCTAAGTAACCACCCCCTAATCCATTATAAAACCCCTAGCTAACTAACTTAACTAAATGAACCAATTAAAACTCAACAGCAAAATTATAGAACTAACCTACGAGACCCCTACCTATGGGTCATAGGTTAGTCGACGGTGCCTTGGACCAACCGTCCTAAGCAACCGTCATTTTTGTCAGAGAGTTGCCAAAATGGATTTTTGAGAAAATGGTTAACTGATCATCGACAGAGGCAATCGATGCCCCATCGATTGGACCACCTCTCGTAGCCTACAACCGTTGATGGCTACTGTCTCAAGATAGCTTTTAGCCAAGATGAAAGGGTCATCCTCAAGGACTCCTTTGGGTGGACCTTTTGGAGTCACCCGGGCGGTTTGACCCTAAACAAACTCTAATACATGTAAGGAACCTTACCAACAAATTTCATCAAATTCTGACTCCTAAAACTTTGTGAATTAGGCTAAGGCACACTAGCGCTTTTTGCACTACTCTACGGATGTCGTGGACGTTACTTGATGTTGTGACTTTAAAACTTCCTAGATGACTTTTATAAATTATTATTGACCTTAAAATAGTGTTATAATTCTTAGACACACATATGAGTCTCTAGATTAGGTCTTAGACTTTCGGAGTGTTACAGTTCCATACTTAGTAGATGTGGTTTGTAGTAGCCCCTATTTCATCCTTGTCTACATAAGTGTAGGTTCAGGCCATTGAGTTTACTCTAGTCCAATCTTCAAGAAATATGGATTTCTATTCCCAAGTTGGTGACTCCTCAAGTTAGAGGACAAAATGCTTATATTCTAAATGTAGTTTCATTTTCCTTATTGAAAGACTATGTTGTAATTTCATATTATAAGATTTGGTATTGATGTAAGGGTTAAGTCCCAATTTTCATACTCTTACATCTTGATAGTATTGTGAGAAGAGTTAGTTTCTTTTTCATATATGAAGTGAAGTTGAAATCCACTAAAAAGTTTTAACATTCCCGCTATAATTCTATCTTATTTGTGATTATCAACGCTAAGGTCTTGTATAGTACCTCTTCGAGGTCGAATAAGACAGTTACGACTATGGGGTGCTATCGGGCTGTGAAAATCTTGGTATAGGAGCATAAGGTGAATGATACTACGATTGTGGTCTCATGAACCACGTCAATGTAGAGTCTTGTTCATGAGTGTGAAGCACACCACAATTATGAATGAAAGACTATGTGATGCTTAGGAATTTATTCTTCTTTTGGTATTCTTAGGAATTTCCTAAGAGTCTAAACTCTATGTTTCCTTTAATTCTAATCCTTTTCTTGTGGATCTAGACCATGTCTACTAGACGGGTAGAAATTCTTCATGATAACATGGACCTTTCTCGTTTGATGGAGCATGCTCAACAAGTTGAGGAGACTCGACTTAGAAAGAGAAATAGGGATGCCAAGAGGACAAGACCTTATGATGGAGGTGATTCTAAGTGTAAGGTTGAGTTTCAAGATAAGACAAGGTTTAAGAAGAGGTTTCCTAAGAAAGTTTTTTCCAATGCTCCAAGGTTCAACCAAGATAAGACACCTAACCCTAAACCATAAGGAGGTGGTCTCGGGTCGTTGGGTAAATGCCTAGTCGGTATGCATATTTGCTTTTGTTGTGGAATGAGTGGTCATATGGTGAGAGATAGTCCCATGATAAAGGCTCAAGGGAGGGAGAGTAACTAAGAATAAGCAAGTTGTCCTAATTTCGATGCTCCTAAGAAAAACCACTTCTATGGTGTGAAATCTCGAAATGATCAAGAGGGTTCGCCCGATGTTGTTACTGGTATATCAAAGTATTTTTCAATTAATGTTTATACATTGATATATACCTTTGCCACTTTGTATTTTGTAACTCCTTTTGTGGCTATGAAATATAATGTACTCCCCGATGTTTTAGAAGAACTGTTCTTGTTTTCTACCGCAGTGGGTGACTCCATTCCTACTAAGAGTGTCTATAGGACTTGTCTCATATTTTTGTCAAATAGAATCAGATTCGTTGATTTGGTAGAACTAGATATGTTGGACATTGATGTCATATTGGGGATTGATTGGTTATATGCTTGTTTTTTCTTCCATCAATTGTAAAACAAGGGTAGTCAAGTTTTAATATCCTAATGATCTCTTTTTGTGAATGGAAGGAGGGAAGTTCAAGCCCTACATGTCAAATTATATCACGTCTAAAAGCTTGCAAGATGATTTCTAAGAGATGTTTCTATAACATTTTTAGAGTTAAGGACCTTGGGTCCGAGGCTCCTTCTTTAGAGTCGGTCCACGTAGTGAAGGATTTTCAGGAAGTCTTCCCCAATGATTTTCCCAAAATTCCTCCCGAATAGGAAATAGATTTTGACATAGATTTATTGCCGAATACTTAACCCATATCAATCCATCCTTACCGAATGGCTCGTGATGAGTTGAATGAGTTAAAGTCTCAACTCAAGAATTTGCATGACAAGGGTTTTATTCAACCAAGCATATCTCATGTGGTGCCTCGGTACTATTTGTGTAAAACAAAGATGGGTCTGTTAGGTTGTGCATTAACTATACACTTTTAAACAAGGTCACTATAAATAATAATTATCCTCTCCCTAGAATTGATGATTTGTTTTACATACTCCAAGGAGCGGGTTACTTTTCGAAGATTGACTTGAAGTCCAGGTATAATCAACTTAGAGTGAGAGGATTTGACATTCCTAAAATGAATTTCCAAACAAGGTATGGTAACTACGAGTTCCTAGTCATGTCCTTTAGTCTAACTAATGACCCGAAGAATTTCATCGACCTTATGAACCGAGTGATTCGGAATTTTCTTGATTTGTTTCTGATTGTATTTATCAATGATATTTGGGTATAATCCAAGAGTGAGGATGATCACATGGGTCACTTGAGGATGGTATTGCAAGTCCTCAATGATCACCAACTTTTTTCTAAGTTTAGCATGTGCGAGTTTTGGCTAAGATCGGTGGAATTTCTTGCTTACATAGTGTCTAGTGTGGGCATAGAGGTTGATCCAAAAAAAAAATAGAGGCGGTTAGGAATTGGACTAGACCCATACCTCCTACCAATGTTCAAAGCTTATTGGGTTTAATCGGGTATGATAGGAGATTTATTGAGGGTTTGTCCTCTATTGCTTCTCCATTGACAACCCTAACCCAAAAGAAGGTTAAGTTTGAATGGACAGAAGCTTGTGAGAAAGTGTTCCTAGAGTTGAGGGATAAACTTACCTCTACTCTGGTGTTGACCTTTTCGTAGGGTTTGTAGTGTATTGTGAAGCTTTCCGATTAGGTTTGATTTCTGTCCTCATGCAACATGGTAAGGTGATAGCTTATGCGTCAAGGCAACTAAAGGTACACAAAAAATAGTATCCAACCCATGATCTTGAACTAGTGTCCATAGTGTTTTCTTTGAAGATTTGGAGACACTATCTTTATGAGGCACATGTAGATGTGTTCGCCGACCACAAGAGTCTCAAATATGTATGTAGCGACCCTCATAATGAATTAGGTTGAAATAGAGCTTCACTGGTGTTTCATGAGTTAATAATGTTTTAAAATAGTGAATTTTAGTGTTTGAGGTCAGTCTGATAAGTTTGGAAGTCAAACATCAAGGGACGACCATGACATTTGACGGCTAGACGTCCATGTGCTTACATGTGTTCTTGAGTTCCTTTGCATGTTTTGGTGTCAAAAATGGTTGTGAGGACCCTAAAACCTAGATGACCATGAATAGGGGTTTAACGTCCAGGTACAACTCCAGCTATGACCCACGAGAAGCCGTAGAAGAGGACCCCATCTGAGAAGGATGCTGCCAAGAGTGTAAAATAATGGCCCGTCAATGGTTCTATGACCCAAATGTTGGACCCCATCAAAGGGGCATCATTTAGATAATGGTCCATCGTTTGGAGGGTCGTTGATTGGTCTGCAAAAGCTGTAGAGAGACGACCTAGCTTGGGGTGTTTTAGTAAATTCACCCCAAGTCTTATTTGAAGTATGGACGGTTATTTCATGTTTGTTTAGGTATTTTAAGAGGGTTTAAACATTAAGACCTAGGTTAGTCTTCACTTTTGAAGAATCATAACCCCTCCCTCAAGAAAGACTCTCTCAAACCCCCATAGAAGCTAGAACTCATGAAAGGGATAGGAGTGAAGGTTTTAGATGTTTTCTTCACCAAATCTCACGGGTCTCTTCATATAAAGGTATGGTAGTTCATTCTTGAAACTTCTTTTATTAAGGAGTCAAAAAGGGTTTCAAACTCCAAACTCTTCTATTTTTTATTCTAAGCATGGGTCTTTTCATTAAAACGTTTTAATGATTGAAATATGTTATTTTCAATGTTAGTTGATAACTTCAAGGTCAAAACCCCAATGAACCCATGCCCATGCATATTACCAACTTTTGACTTATGGAATGGGTTTAGTGTGTATGTTTAAAAAATGTTAGAGTTGTGTTTCTTATGTTATATTGTGGATTACCTACTTAATCATTATGCTTTATTATGATATTTTGGTGAAATATTGAGAAAAGGTTGTAAAGGCTTGGAAGGAGGGTAAGTTGATCTATCTTGCTGAGTTGTTTATTGAATCCATATTGAGTGGTATGATTCCCCTTTGGTGGCGGTGTTTCATTGTGATTATGGCCTTGAAGGCATAGAATGTGAAGTAAGGTGATGATTTTGATGGATATGCATGTGATGTTTTATGAAGTTGTTAATCTGTGTGTTGGAGATATCATGTAAAAATGAAGTATATGTATAGGTGAATCGTGATTGTGTGTAAAGCATTATAGTGTGTGATTTATGACAAATGTAGTATGAGTATGTTTAGAAGTAAATGTTATGAATATGGTGATTATGTGAAGAGTGTTCTCACATGTACTCACACATACTATGAATGAAAGAATGAAGTTAATGAATGAAAATGGGGGATTGTAGGGTAGACACTCTTTTTGAGTAGAGATAAAGTGTCTAGACCATTCCCTACTATTTCTAAAGAAAGATAGTAATGAAAAGGGGGATTGTGGGGTAGATACTCTTCGTGAGTTGAGATGAAGTGTTAGTAGCAACTAGGTTTAACCGACATAGACCATATCTTAGTGAGGTTGGAGGTTGGATACTCTTGTGAATTAATATGTGGTATTCAAAAGTAACCTCTAGGGATAAATACTCTTCATTAGTTGAAATATGGTTAAAAATAGTTATCCCTTAACCTATAATCAATGAATGTTTAAGACTTCGTGGGGGGGGGGGGTTATGCTATCGAGAAGATTTGAAGAATATGCGGGTATACTTCGTGAGTAGAGATGTTGTATCCAATGTACCTCTTGAGATGAGTTCTCCTCGTTAGTAGAGTAATGATTACTTAGAAGAAATCTTCTTATCCCTTAACTATGCGCCCTCATAAGTGTAGCTATATGAGAATCCATGTAAAGGCTAAGATTATGGCCCTACCTAAGGCAAGTGGGGATCCCTCATCCGTTAGGGGTTACTACCGGGATTCCATATATAACTCTCATGGTCTATGTCAGTTAAACCTAGCCCAGACAAATGAATGTTATGAACTAAGTCTCCTTAAGGGTGTACTACTTAAGGTAGGTGGTGGAATGAGACGCTATCTATCCATTTCACAAGTAGACATTTGGAGGGAGACTTGGTGTGTCCTTATATGAAAATGTATGAATGGATCATTATATGATGTTAATGAAGTAATGTGACTTTATGTCTAATGTTAAATAAGAAATGTAATATTATGTCTGTATGATTAAAGCTATGTGTATGATGAATGTGATACACCTAGTCTAAGGGAATTCTGAAGGAGCATTAAGGTGGAAGTAGTAGTATGGGATGCTACTTCCACATTGCACTAAAAGTGTAACTTGGGGGTTGTCTTGGAGGATGGTCTTTATCTGAAGTTCCTAAATTCATGTGTATTCTTCTAGAAAATTAGTAATGAATGTTGACTTGTGAAATGAAATGAAGTATACTTATAATTGGTAGTCTTAATGATAACTTAAGTGTATTGAAGAGGTTGTATGGGCGATCTCTTCATTTTTTACCTAGGTGAGTCTTACGATAACTTTGGATAGGAAGGAGTCTTATGATAAATGAGTTAACAGTAAAGTATGGCTTTACGTTGAAATTATGGAAGTTTTGCCTTATGTTCTAAATTGTGATTTATATGATGTTCTGTGACTTGTTTCATGAAGGTTTTACTAAAATAGCATGAAAGGCTTATTTCAACTAAAATGTCCTCTTTTGCATATTTTTGCATAATTCCATACTTAGTAAATTGTTTGTACTAACCCCATACTATTATATATTCTACAACTATAGGTGGAAGGCAAGTGAATGTTCTTATGAGGCAAAGCTTGGGAAGTTGAATCTATCAAGAATGGTCTGTCCTCATATATTCGAGGATGTAGACTGTGTTTCTTTCGTTTCTTATTTTAAGACTTGTATATGACTTAGTATGTTTTATTTCAATGTAAATGGTCGTGACTTTATGATATTAAGATGTGTCTTTAAGTTTGCTTGTGATGATGAGACTTGTTCCGTAGTTATAAAAGAAGTTTCTTATTAATATTGTTCGGAAAAGTTTTAATTTTAACTACTTTTCATACCTATGTAATGAATGATAGATAAGAGGCTTGTACAAGACTATGAAGGATTAAGTATTCCTTGTAACTTCTAGGGGGTGCTCCCCGGTCGTTACAATCTTTTTATCAGAGAATAAGGTTTTGGGAAATAGTTTAGGGTCCTGTAACACTCCGAAAGTTCATGAAATAGTCTAGATCCCCACATGATGAAACAAGAATAAAAATAATGTTTCTAAGAATAAATTAATGTATTGAAACTATGTAGGAAGTATTAGAGCCAAAATGTTAAAGAAAGACCTTGTCATCCAGAAACTAGTGAAATTGAACTAGTAGACGTCCCTACATTTGGTGAAGGTTTGGGAGTGTTATATGAAGTCTAATAATTGTAAAAAGACTTAAAATAGGTGAAATAATGTTTATAGGGTCAAAATATGCAGTCACAACTCCCCAACAACCACCCGAAGGGTCCTTGAGGAGGACCCGAACATTGACAAGCAGGCTGCCAAAGCAGCCACGATCAGCCAAGATGTGGAGTCCCTTGGGCGTCGCGCAGGTAGCACTGGATGGGAAAATTTTTCCACGCGACGCGTATACTTCAAGAGCTTCACTTCCTCAACCCGGATTTCAGAAAAAAATAATTGGAATTGCCCCCGATGTGCAACCACTTCCCAGATTCGTTAGCGTCGTTTTTAAGTAAAGTTGACTTGACAAAAAGACCCAATCAAGTGAGGGGTACTTTGGATAATTTAGGGGATGCATACATATTTATTTAGTATCAGTTTTAAGTCATTTTTACCTATTCAAATCAATTCCTCCAAGCACTCTCACTTCTCTCCAAAAATTCTCTTTACTCAACCTCCATTGAAGAACAAATTTGGACCTTGAAGAAGAAGCCAATTCCTCAAGTTTTTCACTTCAATTTCATGGGCAATCATCAATTAAGGTAATAGGGATATTGATTCATGGATTACATTCTCCATGAAGCACTTCAAAACTTCTAATTTCAAATTCAATTTTGAGACCAAAAACTAGGGCTTTTAATCTAGCCGTGGGTTCAGTAAAAAGTCATTTTTCTTTATGTTATATGACTTGAATTATGAATATAGTGGGATTAATTGATGATTATATTGTGAAAATCATCCAAGAACTTATGTGCACCCTATGACCTGATTTCTTGAATGTTGATGGATGAATTGAGTAACTTTGAACATGATGCATTGTGATTGATGATAATAGATTCTTGTTTTCATGCCTATTGTGAGGTATTGGGGGGGGGGGTGATCATGATACATGATTACTGATCTTGAAGACTGGGAAAATTCTAGGGTTTGTATATATGATGAAGATTATGGTGCATACACTTTGAATTTGCTTGTAAGGTACATGACTTAAGAAAGGATGCATGAAAGGTAATTGGAATGTTTTCATTATCTTTAACCTTACCTATTGTGTGGAATAAATAATGTATAATCCAGTTTATATATTGTGTTGATTGAAAGTATAGTCCTCATGAAAACACTATAATTGATATTGTGAAAGTGCTACTCACATATGTATGTTGATTCTAGGATGAAAGTGTATTCTCACCTAATGAATCTAAGAACTTTACGTTTAATTGTGTTGAAGAAAGATGGATTGGTCTTCACACATATAGATACAATTATACAATGGTAGTAATGTTGGGAAATCATACTAAGCACCGAGAATATGATCAATGAGGAAAAGACCCTTTCGTTAATGCAAGAGGTTGAGTCATCCTAGTGATATTCATGAAGATTTTCACAGTGAGCATCACTGTAGCACAAGCAACTCTGCAAAACTTCAAAAATTCAATCTCACTTTAATTTCTTCACTTATGGAGGAACTACCTTCTCATACATTAAACATGCTTATACACATTGTTTTCATACACATTGAAACCATCATCCATGAAAAATGGAATTTTCTCAAAATTTGGACTTCTTTACAGTGAAGTCAAAACTTCACTGTGTCACTTTCTTAAAAATTCTATAATGCACCTTTCAAGCAGCTTTAACAAGATGGCATGACACTATGAGAGACAAGACCATAATAACTTACTCCGAAGAGACTTGGTAAGTTAAACGAAGAGCAATGTGAGAGTAGCATCCCATACTACCACTCCCACTTAGTGTCCCTTGAGGATTCTCTTGGACTAAGTACACTACATGCAATCCTACCTAGCATTTATCATGTGAAAAATTTGCTTTAACTTGCTTCTTTAACATTAGACCTTAAGTCATCTAACTTCATATATAACACATGATAATTCATACTATTATGCAACTCTTAATCATTACCAAACTACTAAGTATTTAGGTCTCAAGTTCGAATAAGGGTAGAAGAAAACATAAGTGTATCAACTACCTTTCTACTTAATTCATTCTCCCCCACTTAGGGAGAAGCCATCTTCAAGGTCTCACACATTTAAGTACCACTACAGTTCTCACAAGATAGGAACTCATACTACTCTTAACTGATGATCATCAAGACTAAATATCAACCTTACAACTTTAGCATAACACTTTCCTCTGAGGATTCAAGCCTAGACAAACTTTCTTAAACACCACCTCATTAAACTCTTAGGCACCACTTAACTCAATCTCATGGAACAAAACTCCTCCTTTCCGTTTCAAGCAATTAAGATAGATCCATTTGGAAAAATGAAAAATCTTACTATATAAACTCCACCATTTTAGCTAGCATAACTCCACAACTTCCTCACTAGGTAATTATACCATTTTTCCCCCTTAGAGTAAACCTACACAAGAATCTCAACCAAATCACAAGAACAACTAGGAAACATTAACCACACAAGAGGGTTGCTTCTACTCCAACAAATTTTCCACATCCTCTCAATATTCCTCAAATTTACATCTTAAAGCATTTCTACCATAATTGGACATAATCACAAGATAACTCATTTGATCTCAAAGGAACTTTATTCAATCATTATAATTCTTACCATGCTTAGAACTACATCACCGTATAATTTCTCATCACAATACTTCCAACCTCATAAGTCACACATAGCCATAAATGGCTTCACATCACAATTTCAAAACTAACCTTCACATTTACCCTTCTAGCCACAAAACCATCATAAGTATCAAAACTCACATTTCTATCCCTTAACATAGAAACATCTCCCTTTCCAGGCAATCACACCTAGAAAAACCATCGGACAAAGGAGAAGAAGAGAGAGATCTTATGGAGTTAAGTTCTATGGCATAATACAAAAGTAATGAAGAAAGTGAAACTCTATCGTCCTATATCTTCTTTTACATGGATATGACGCAACTCACACCAATGACCAAGACTCTACTAGATGTGGCTCGTGACAATTTAGACCCTAGACTATTTCTCAAAACATTATGCTCTGATACCAAGTCTGTCACGACTCGCAAGTAACCCTAGAAGTTAGGGTGAGCCCTTGGATATGGACAAGGCGTTCTTGACCCTTTTTAGGTCTTGTAAAATCACTTTAACTATCATTCATTGCATAACACATGAAAAGTAGTGTGAAATAAAAACTTTTCACGAATAATTTAATAAACAAAAATTTTTTAATAAAATACTAAGGAAGTCTCATCGTCACAAGCAAATCTTAAAGACACGACATAATATTTTAGGGACACGTCTCTTTACATTGAAACAAAATACATAATAAATCTTCAAATAAGAAACTAAGAGAATATGACTATGCCATCGGATATATGAGGACATAATTTGTCTTGAGAGAGTAGATTCCCATGTTACGCCTTTAAATCTTCAAAAGCCTCCAACCTATACTTATTAAGTATAGAAAAGTATGGGGTTAGTACAAATAATGTGCTAAGTATGGCATATGCAAAAACATGCAAAAAGGACATTTTAGTATTAATACATTTTCATGCCAATTAAGTAAAACATTCAAGAATATAGAAGTAAAACAACATAAGAATCATCATTTGAAACTTAGAGAAGAATTTTCATATTTTTAATAAAAAGATACACTTTACAGTAAACTAATCAAAATTTACAGTAAACTCTTGAAACATTACAGTGAATTATCCCTACTCCAAAATAGTGAACTTCCAAAGCCAAGCAAAGAGGAAGTGAACTCATTTCCCTAGGAGTTTGCCTAACTAAGGTTATGCTAAGACTCACCAAGGTAAGACATGATTGAAATGCACATACACCTCCTTCAATACACACCAAAATGATCCTCAAGACTCCCCTTCTAGGCTTACTCACCTCGGGAGAACAAGCCCCCACTCAATAACAAGACATTAGAACAACACTCAAGAAACACACCAAGACTTCCCTTTCGAAATGACTACTTAGTGAAATAAGTATATGGTGTCCCATTCCACCACCTACCCTAAGTAGTACACTCTTTTAAGAGGCTTAGCACCAAGTCTCCCCTTTCGGAAGGTCTACTTAGTGCAATGGATAGATTGCGTCTCATATCACTACCTACCCTAAGTAGTATGTTCTTTTAGAAGCTTAGTTCATTCAATTCATATAAGACTCACCAAGACTCTTTTTTCGGAATGCCTACCTAGTGAAATGGATAAATAGAGTCCCATTCCACTACCTACCCTGAGTAGTACACTCTTTTAGAAGACTTAGAAATTTCATTACTTTTGTTAGGGTTAGCTTAACCAACATATATCATGAGCGCTAGACATGGAATCCCGACATTAACCCCTATCCGATGCGGGATACTCACTTGCCTAGAGTAAGGTCATCTCTTATCTTTACATGGCTTTCCCTATCTACAGCTATGCGGGCGCATAATTAGGGGATAAGGAGATTGCTATTAAGTAACTCATTCTCTACTAATGGGGAGTACTCATCTCAATAGGTACATTGGAATACACCATCTCAACTCACAAAGTGTAACCACCCCTTCTTCATATCCTGTCAGTTTTAGGCATAACTCCTCACGGATTCTAAACATTATATACAATAGGTTAAGTATAACTAGTGAACATCACATCTCAACTCACGAAGGGAATTCATCCTCCGACCTATCTTAGAAAGCTCATAGAATGTAGTGAGGTTGATACTAAACACTTCATCTCAACTATCTAAGAGTGTACACCCCAAAACTCCCCTTTTGACTTAACTTAGCTTCATTCATTCATTCAAGTGTGAGTGTGTGTATACGTGTGAACCCACCTTGCACATAAGCATAATTTCATTTACATTCAATTCTATACATGATTAGACCTTCATTCATCACATTACACACTTTAACATGCTCAACATATACACTTACTTCATTTATGCATAATCTAGACAAAAACATATAATTCAAGATTCATAATGGATATCAACATGAATCTCATCATTATCACTTCACTTCACACATTAGGCCTTCGAATCCATACCAACAATAGATACCGAACATAAACAAATACAAGTAAACACCACCACCAAGAAGGTGGACCATACCACTCAAGAGCGTTTCAGAATAAGACATATATCATAAAACCAACTCACCATTTAACAATGATTTCACCACCTATAATCAATTCTTCAATATTACATCATAATATGACCCTTATGGAAGTAGTTAAACCATAATAAGTACACAAGGAAAAAAAACTCAAACACTACACCATCATGTTAATTTAACCCTTTCTTAAGCTAAAGGTGGAAAATATGCCTTAGTATGATTTCATTAGTATTTTAACCTGAAATCATCAATTAATACTGCAAGAAACATATTTGAATCATTAAGACACTTTTACATGAATGCCCATACGTAGAATGAAAACTAGAAGAATATAGTGTTTGAAAACACTTTTTGAAAATCTTTAGAAATGACTCGTTGAACTGAAGAGGGTTCAAGGATGACTACCATACATCAATTAGAATAAAACCCACTAATTTTGATGAAGAAACACGTCCAAACCAGCCCTCTTAGTTCTCCTTGAGTCCTAGCTCCAATGGTGACTTTAAAAGAGTTTGATTTTAGAGAGAGAGTTTGAATAATGAAGTGAGGGGTCTTGTCTAGGTCTAGGACTTACATATTATTTAATATACCTTATAACACTAAAAATATGGTCCTACGGTCATAAAAAACTTTGGTGAATGTACAAAACACCGAATCCAAAGCTGCAAATGTGACTGTTTTTGGGCAGTCCTCACCGACGGCTCCAACGAACTGACCGTTTGTCCATCAACGGACCGTTGGTGGAGGGTCGTTGGTTGGGACTTAGATCCATTCAAGAGCATTCTTTCACTTCCATTCGACGCCCATGGTCAGCGGACCGTTTGTTGACAAATGGACCGTCCCTTGGGTCGTCGTTTGGTCACTACTTGGCAGCTTTTTGCCAAGAGATGTGGTCCTTTTGTAGGGACCCTTGTGGGTCCTAGGTTGGGTCGTACCCAGACTTTATACCCCTAAAAATAGTCCTATTGGTTTTAGGAACATCCCACATAAATATCGATTAAGACAAACACGTAAAACTCACTCAAACACATCAAGACACATGAAAACTTTCTAAGACACACCTTCCGAATGCATGGACGTTCCAGACGTTTACCTCAAAAATTAACCAAAATTCACACACTGCCTAAGGACACTAATATAACTCATTTCAACACAAAATTAACTCAAGAAACAATCACGAAGCTCTAGTTCACCTTAGTTCGTTTTAGGGTGTTACTGGTCCTTATGAGGTTTGCAACGGGTCAGAATGGTTGCATATGAGTTGAAGATACCTAGTGAACTAACTTCGTTGCATCCAGTATTTCATGTCTCCATGCTTACGAAGTGTATTGGCGACCCCGTGTCCATTCTCCCTTTGAAGAGTTAGGTGTGGATGAGAACCTTTCCTATGAACAGGTTCAGGTTGAAATTCTAGATTACCCAGTCAAGCAGTTGAGGAACAAAGACGTGGCATCCGTAAAATCCTATGGAGAAACCACCTAGTTTAGGGAGCAACATGAGGCCGAGGCTGACATGACATCCCGTTATCCTCATATTTTTCTACAAAATTCTAGCAAAAGTTGAGGTTAGTAATCCTCTTAAAATGAACTAATTAATAATGTTGAATTTGGCTTTAATTGCTACTATGTGTATATTATTGATGAAGGTTAATGCTAAAATGTGTTTTCTTGTAAAATTTCTACTTTTCTTAACTTGCACTTATTGTGATGTGTAAAGTTGTCTTTATGAAATGATAGTGAACATGTTAAAGTGTTTTAAAAGAAAGTTTTTATAAATGACTCTTAATGTTTATGTTGAGCTCATGTTGATATTGAGAAGATAGTTCCTCATGTTATCATGTTGAGCTCTTATATATGTTAAATTGAGAATTGAGTTGCTATGTGTAATGCTATGGTTATGTGTTGAATGGAGTTGTGAAGTGCTCCTATGAGCTGTAACTCATTATGAATATGTTCTTCTTGTTGTTGGTTGTGCTGCAAGTCTTGAGTCATATTCTCCCTATAAGAAGATTTTTGTGTCATTCGTGGACGAATGTTCCTAAGGGGGGATAATAAAACACTCTGAAAATTCATGACTTAGTCTAGAGAACCACATTATGAACCAAGACTAAAAACAATGTTTCTAAGCCTAAATTAATGTATTGAAACTATTAGGAAGTATTGGAGCAAAAACGTTAAAGAAAGACCTTGACATTAGAAAACTAGTGAAATTGAACTAATAGACGTCCCTATGTCTAGTGAAGTTTTGGGAGTGTTATATGAAGTCTAAACCTTTTTAAAGGATTTTAAATAGGTAAAATAATGGTTATAGGGTCAAAACATGCACTCACAACTCCCCAAGGACAACTCGAAGGTTGAAAAGCAAGCTGTCAAAGTAGTCGCGATCAAACAAGACTTGGAGTCCCTTGTGCGTCGCACAGGTAACATTGGACGGGCAAGCAAATGTTACCTCGCGAAGTGGGGCGTTCAGGAGGCTCATTGCCTAATCCGGTATTTCAGAAACAAATAATTGGAATTTCCCCCGCGACGCGCAGCCACTTCCCTGATACTTTCACGTCATTTTTGTCACATCTCGAGAGCACACCCTAGAAGATATGGCACTCTCGGAGTGCCACGGCGTACTTGAACTCTCGGAGGTCTTGTACAATCCCTTTCATATAGTTCATCGCATATACATATATGAAAAGTAGTGTGGAACTAAAACTTTTGACAAACTTCGAATAGTCTTTAAAAATCTCTTTCATATAAGATCCACAGGAAATTAGAAGTCTCATGTCATCAAATATTAGAGTCAAAATAGACTTGGGACACGGCCCCTACAATCGACAATATAGTACTACAAAGTCTATTACAATACTTCAATAAAAAAAACCAAAGACATCTATGCCCTCGAGTCAAATGAGGACATACTTAAACTTGCTTGAAAGATCCTATAATCCAAGCTTCACTCCCGAAAGCACCTTAACCTATGAATCACTTTAGATATAGATGAATTAGTACAAACACATGTACTAAGTATGTCTTAATGCATAACAATCATGAAAATTGACATTTAATTGAAATTTGCTCTGTTTGATTAAAATATCATAGTATAAGCATTAGAGCAACATTAATCACCTTAGAAACACATAAGATAACACCTAAACATTTTATCACTTTTTTAGAGAAGTTATAGTGAACCATATCACCATTATATTCTTTCATTATGACAGTGATGTTCTTCCACTTCACATTGAATCATTTCTAGCATGTAATATTCTCGCTAAAAGCTATCCTAAGACTCAATTAAGTAAGAGAAAAAGAGACCGCCCATACACCCTCTCTAGACCCACCTAAATGATCCTTAAGACCACCTATAATGAGACACAAACACTCACAATACACCAAACACATGAACAAGAGATCCTCCTGCCAAAGGTGAGGCTTTGCTTGCTTTAGCCCGAGCCGTAACTACTCAAGTGAAATTGAGTATGGTCAGCCAATATCCTATTTTCTCGAACAAACATCAGTTAAGGTATTCCTGAAGAACGATGTCGGGAATCTAATGAGTTGAGCAGTGCATCAGAAGTGTGTTGAATCTCAACCACGACTCATGAAGTTGTTCACCTTCCAAACATCTGAAGGTTAGGATCTTATCCCAGAACATCATTACCTCTAATGGGAGGTGTTCCATTAGCTCGCAAGTATTTCCCGATATACTCATCTCTGTTGCTCTAAAGCTCAAACAAACAAAATGCAAACCTAAAAGTTATGTTTGTAAAATAATACTAACTAGAACAAAATTTCCACTTAACTACGAACTATCAAGCGATACCACTCCCCAAAAGCGGTGCCATTTTGATCAACGTCGACAAAGATGCTTCATCCACTATTAAGCGTCGATGATTGTTAGTCAGTATATTACCCAACCAAGGGTTGGGATCGTTCCTTGGTACTGAGAATAATTCCACTAAGCCCTAATCTAGCCCATTTTAATCAAAGTTAGTAGAAATTATCGAATAAAAACATAGTAAATTTTTGAGGGGTGACACAAAGGTCAAATAAGAATGAGGGGTTATGGTAATCAAATTGACAACTAAAAAATAGTAAAAACAGTACGAGACACTAATGAGGAAATATGATTCTTGGGATGTGACCAAAATATGAGATAAAAGACATCAAAGGTAGTTGTTATTGATAGTACATCACTGAATATATGTAACTAGGCAAGACTTTACTGGGGGTAAATTCTCTTCCAACCAACTAACCCCAAGTCATCTCGATTTATCTATGAATGTCGAGTTGCAGCCTTTAAACCCAGTCTCAGCCTTAGCCAAGTAACTCTCTCAAGCTAAAAGTGTGGGAAAGGGACTAGGATTCACTCTCGCGAGCTGAAGCCATGACGACCCAATAACCACCGAATATCCACATAGTAGTCTTAGTTTTAAAACCTCTCTCTCAAGCAAGTCAAAAGCACTAAGGATAAATCGTATTTGCAACCACAACATCATTTAGTTTAAACTCAACTACTACATGAAATGACATTTGGATAATGAATAGACTAACTATAAGCAACACCCATTAATAGATTAAATTCATATCCACAATGTCACACCTCATGAATTGTCGAGAAAAAGAAAAAAGTAAAAAAATGGTACCAGATCAAAGTAACATCAATTGGTATGATTTATTTAACTTCAACCGAGTCTTTGATGAGGAATTTCTAGCACCCACTTTGAATTTCTTTAATATGATAATATTCAAATTTCAACAACAAAGTTTCCCAAAAGCTCTCAAAAATTAAAACTAAAAGCTAAGTCTAAAAATTACTGTTGAAAACTATGAAATTCGATACTAATGTAAAAACATTAATAGGTATTCATAGTTTTAAAATATTATGCTGCAAATGACCACTCAACGTAGTTAGTCGGGATCACAAATCCACTCGGTGATCCGCCATTTGGTATTTATATCCGCATCTTGCGTTAGCTTTCATTATCTTTGCATTTTGGATCATTCGGCAACATCATACTTCTTCGCATAATTGTACTCCTCTTCATCGCCAATTTATGCTTTCCTTCGAGGATCAGCTCACGAACTAAAGGCAAGGATGGCACCTTTTGGCAGCACGTCGAATGGGTTCGGCGATCCTCAGGTCTTCACTTCTACGTTATTTCAGCTTCCTTTGTTCCTTTTTGCTTGATTGTGTGCCTGCTTTTTCTCCAAGTATATATACCTGAAACTGAAAGTATTCTATTAGTTTTAGATATAAAATATGCATTTGAGGACAATAAGCCTATCAAAATATATCCCTAAATGAGGTCGAATCATGGAATCATCAATCTACAATAACCCAAATAGAATCATGTTGCTTGTAGGACCACGGTATACCTGCAATGAAATCCATATTGATCATCTCTCACTTCCATTACGCAAGTTCTATGTTCTGAGCCATACAACCAGGTCTCTTGTGCTCTACCTTGACTTGTTTGCAGTTCAGGCACTAAACAAAAAACTCTACAATGTCCCTGTTTATACTAATTTACCAATAGACTTCTCTCAAGTCACTATACATCTTTATGGGTCCCGAATGCATAGAATTTCTGGAGCTATTATCTTTCTCCATGATCCTATCTTAGAGTTCATTCGCCTTTGGTAAACACAACCTACCTTGATACCTCGATACACCATCTCCCTCTTGTTCAAAAGTCATCATATTTTGGTATTGAACATTTGCCTTTAATTCAATGAAAATAGGGTCTTGATCTTGTTTCTCTTTAACTTTAGACACTAATGATGATTCTACCCCATTCATTAGCACCCCTCCTCCTTCATTGGAATCTATTAATCGGACTCCTAATTCTGTAAGTCTATGCACATCTTTTGCAACTAGTTTTGTCCTCCTTACTATGGGAGGTACTACCCATAGATACTCTTCTCAAAGCATCAGCAAAAACATTAGGCTTACCTTGGTGGTTGAGAATACTCATATGATAATCCTTGAGTAACTCCAACAACCCCCTCTATTTCCATGAGTAACTCCAAATACCCACTCTATTCAAGATTAATCTCTTTCTGACTGAACACATAATGAAGACTTTTGTGAGTGGTGAACCCATATGTATGAACACCATAAAGATAATGACTCCATATTTTAAAAGTAAACATTAAAACAACAACATCTAGATCATATGTTGCGTAATTTCTCTCATGAATCTTAAGCTTTCTGAAGGTATAAGCTATAACCCTACCATTCTGCATTCATAGAAAAACTAGTCCAACTTTGAAGGAATAACAATGCACAAAATAACCATGCATACCTTCTGGTAAGGTCAACATATGACACTAGTCGACCTCTTTTTTAATTCGTGAATGCTTTTCTCACAAGCATTAAATCATAAAGACTTAACTGATTTCTGAGTTAACTTAGTCAACATGGATTAAATAGATGAAAACCCCTTGAAAAATCCTCTATAATAACAATCCAATCACAAGAAACTCATAATATATATTCGAGACGTAGGCCTAGGCTAGTTCTCTAATGCCTTAATCTTCTCAATATAAACTCAAGTCCCATCACTAGAAATAATGTGACCAAAGAATGCCAGATAATCTGTCCAAACTCACACTCGAAGTATTTAGCATTAAACATTATTTCCACGAGTGTTTGGAGAGCTGCTTTGAGATCACTAGCCTGATCATCCTCATTCATCGAATACAATAGAATTTCATCAACGAATATGATAACAAGAATAACTAGATAAGTCTGAAATGCTCTGTTCATTAGGTACATAAAAGCTGCAGGAGCATTCGACTAATAAAATGACATAGCTGGAAACACATGATGACCATAGCGCATCCTAGAAATCTATCTTAGGATTGTCACTTTCTGTTACTCTTAACAAATGATTGCTAGATCTGAGGTAGATATTAAAAAACAAGTAGCATCTTGAAGTTGATCAAAGATATCATCAATACACAACCTTACTATTCGACATCAATACACAACCCAGTCTATCTCTGGACGCAAAACAATACACAACAAAAGTTTGCATACCTTCTGGTAAGGTCAACACTGTGTAGTTGTCAACCTCTTTTTCAATTTTGTAAAGCTTCTTTCACAATAAATTAGACAATTAAAACATAAATGGTTTTTGAGTGACTTAGTCAATAAGGATGAAATAGATAAAGACACGTAGATAAACCTTTTATGATAACCATTCAATCCCAAGACACCTAATACCTATTTGAGATGTGGACCTAGGCCAGTTCTCTAATTCCTCAATCTTATGAGTATCAACTCAAATCCCACAACATAAATAATGTGACCTAAGAATGCCATATACTCTAGCAAAACCGCGCACTTAGAGAATTTATCATACAACACTCTTTCCTTAAGTGTTTAGAGAACTACTCTGAGATGACTAGCCTTATCGTCCTCATTCCTCGAATAAATTAGAATGTAATCAGTGACTATGATAACAAAAATATCTCGAGAAAGCTGAAATACTCTTTTCATAAAAGCGGCAGGAGTATTAGTCAAAGCAAATCAAATGGTTAGAAACTACTAATGACCATAGTGCATCCTAAAAAGTTGTCTTAGTAATGTAACTTTCTCTTACTCTCAACAAATGGTAGCTAGATGTGAGGTCCATCTTTAAACAAAAGAAGCAATCTGAAGTTGACCAAAGATGTAATAATATATTTGAAGAGAATATTTTTTATTTATAGTAACTTTGTTCAACTGACGGTTATCTATACACATTCTAAGAGAACCATCTTTCTTACTGACAAATATGAACGGATAGCCCAAACGAGAGATACTTGGTCGAATGAAAACTCTCTGAAGAAGATGTTTTTATTGATCTTTTAACTTTTTTAACTCGGCTTGAGCCATTCTTTATGGAGTAATACATATAGGACGAGTTTTGGGAAGAATAACTATACCATTATCTATTTCTCTCTCAGGAGGGACTTTGTGAAGATCATTTGAAAAAACCTTTGAAAATTCAATCTCTCTGAGATTGAACTATTTTTTTGACTAAGCACATGTTGAAGACTCTAGTGATCGGTGAACACATCCAGATAAACACTATAAAGATAATAAGACCATATTTTCAAAGCCAACATTATAGCAACCAACACTAGATCATGCGTTGGGCAATTTGTCTCGTAAATCCAAGTTGTCCCCTCTTTTAATTCCTGAAAGCTTTTCTCACAAGCTTTTGACCATTAAAACTTAACTGATTTCTCAATCAACTTAGTCAACATGGATTAAATTGATGATAATCCCTTGGTAGACCTTCTATAATAACTAGACAATCCCAAGAAACTCCTAATATCTATTGGAGATGTGGACCTAGGCCAGTTTTGTAATACCTCAATCTTTTGGGTATCAACTCAAATCCCATCACCATAAATAATGTGACATAAGGATTACATAAACTCTAGCCAAAATTTACACTTGAAGAATTTAGCACAAAACTATCTATCCTTGAGAGTTTGGAGAACTACTCTGAGATGACTAGCATGGTCTTCCTCATTCCTCGAATAGAGTATAATTTCATCAATGAATAAGATAACAAACATATCTTGGTAAGGCTTAAATATTATTTTCATAAGGTGCATAAAAGGTTCAGCAATATTTTTCCAACCAAATGACATTACTATAAACTCATGATGAGCATAGTGGGTCCTGAAAGCTCTTTTAAAAATGTAACTTCTCTTTGTTTCAACTGATGATAGCCAGATCTTTGCTCTATATTAGAAAAACAAGTAGTAACATGAAGTTGATACAAGAGATCCTCAATTCTTGGAATATGATACTTATTATTTGATAGTAACCTCTTTTAACTGACGATAGTCTATACACATTCTAAGAGAACCATCTTTCTTTGCCACAAATAAGACTAAAGCGCCCCAAGGTGAGAAACTTGGTGAAATGAAGCCTTTCTCAATAAGAACTGTCAACTTCTCTTTTGGTTCTTTTAACTCCCACTGAGATAATATATTAGGAAAATCAGAGATAGGACGAGTATCAGGATGAATATCTATACGGCAGTGTATTTTTCTCTTTGGAGGGACTATGGGAAAATCACTTGGAAAGACCTTTGGAATCTTACTCACAACTGGAACTGATTGAATAGGTTGTGTTGCAGCACTAAAGACATTTACTCGTACTAAGTGATAGATAAACTCCTTGGAAAATAACTTTATGGCCTAAAGGTACAAAATAAAATGAAGCTTAGGCCCTACGGAACTACGTTGCCACTAAATAAATTTCTCATCAGGAAGCTGGAACTTAACTACTTGAGTTCTTGAATAAAGTGAGGCATATAAGGCATTAAGATTGTCCATACCTAGAATAACATCAAAATGTACGATATATAACTCAACTAAGTCAGTCATGGTGTCCTTGTGATTGATAGAGATGGTACAATTATGATAAACTCTCTCGGTTTGAATAAACTGACCAACATGTGTAGGAACATTGAACGGCTCAAGAAGTTTCCTAGGAGGAATATCAAAATTCATAGCAATATAAGGAGTCACAAAAGATAGACTCACTCATAGATCTAGCAAAGCATATGAATCAAGAGTGAAAAGTTCGATTATATAAGTGACAACACCTATTGAATTCTCTTGCTCTTTGCGACTAGTGATATCATACATACAATTTGCTCTTCCATCTGTCCTTGAAGTAGGTCCTCTAGGTTCAACTCTGTCTGATGGAGCTGTTGAACAAGATTGGGATTTGTTACTCACATTGTAATTACCTTGCCTATTTTGAATGCACTCTTTCATAAAGTGACCATTCTGACCACACTTGAAACAACCAGTGGATCGATCACAACACACTTATGAGTGGGACTTACAACACTTAGCACATGCATAAGTCCTATTTCCTACTTGTGCCACACTACCTGGAGAATGTGGAGGTTCAACTATGAAATTCTGATTTTTGAACTCATCACTATTTGTTTGGTGAAGGTGCACTAGCATATGATGAAGTAGGTCCATTTAACCTCTGTTGAAAAGAAGACTGGTTTGCATTACTCTTCTTCTTCCCAGACTCATTTCCTGTCGTAGCCTTTTTATTTTGAAACTATTCTCCATCACTCAGCTTAACTTAATCAACTTGTTGGACATTTATCGTAAGTCTTGATATGTCAATATCTCCTATCATCATAGATACCATTCCCTCCTTATTTAATAGATGAGACAACCCAGCAACAAACATATTCGTCCTACTCCTCATGTCAACAACCATCTCCACGGTAAATTTGGTGCACACTTATCCATTCTTGCTTACGAGAGAGGAATTCTCTTACCATTGGATCCCATAGCTCACGAGGAAATAAACACCCCATGAAGACTTCCTCAAACACAAACCAACTCACAATTGTTGCAACCTCAACTCTATTCTTTTTCCATTGGTCAAACTAGATCCTAGAAACACCCTTCAATAGGCATGCCACTACGTCCGCTCGTTCATCATCAACAACATGCATAATCTCAAATACATTCTATAACTATTCTACAAAGTTTTCTAGTTCCTGAGTGACATAGTTGAGCTGGTGAAATATGGGGGATTTATCCTTAAGAACTCAAACTTCCATGATGTATCAGTAACATCATCTAGGTTCCCTCATTAAAACATACCTCTTTATGTGTTTTGATATTATTACTCAAAAATAATTCTTTTAAAAGAGATGGTACTCAAACTACTAAAAACTCTTTTGGAAATCATAGTTTGCTCTCAACTTAAATGTGAAAACGTTTTCTCTTGGGAGTACTTAGTTCCCATATATAATTTTAAGGAAAATGAACTCAAATCCTACTCTACTTTAAACTCAATGCTTAAGTCTCAAAACAAGTTTTAAAAAATTTGTAAAAGACTCTTCGAAAAGACTCAAAGAACTCTCAAGACTTAACTGTTAACTCTAGCATGAATTTGAATTATGAAATCAAGGTTAAGTTTTTTGATAAGAAGGATGTCGTGATAATTAAATTAGTTTCAGATAGTTAATCATGAGAAATTTTAAAAAAAAACACGGTTTGCAGAGCAAGCCTGTGACGCGGAGAAGAATTATAATATTTGGTCACGGAAAAAGTTTAAAACATTGGAGTGTGTCTTCTTTCCACAAAGCGGGTAGAGAAATTTCTTTCAAGGGAGCAAGTCCGCGACAAGGACTTTGGTTCCGATTTTCGTTCAACTTTTTCTTCTTCTATCAAGTACAATTAAACTCATACCCGTTGAACTTCTATGGTAAAAACTCTCTGGTTCTAATAACCCACTACAATTCTAGAAAAACTCACTCAAGATTTATCAATTTACTCAATCCCTTAAAAAATCATCGCCTCAAGAACTCTACCAACCATCAAGATTAAAGAACGAAAAACAACTCTTCAAGAAACTCTTCAAGAACTTAATTTTTCAATCTCTAGGGATAAATTCGATAGTGTAAAACTTTATTGGTGTGTGGGTTACTATGAAAATGAACATACCACTTGGGGATTAAACCCTTGGGGAAACAACCTTTGATTCACAAGAAAAAATGAAGAACATCATGGGGTTAGCTATCCTGGAATAACTTATACAACTATGTATATGAGATATATTATCCCGTCACTATGATATAAATGGTTGGATAAATTATCCAAAAGATGGATCCCAAATAAGATGAACATTTTTTGTCCCATCACTGTTTCCTTATCCCATAACTATTATTTTTCATCCCCACACCAAACAACCACTGAGGGTGGTAACATCCAACACGCAGCTTAAACAGTCAATATGCAAAATAATACAACATTTCATCTAAAATAAATGCCAATAAAAGAATTAGTACCTTAATTTCGAATTTCTCCGGAGCCAAAGAGATATGGATATCTCCACTTCACATCATCCTTAACTTCCCAAGTAGCTTGCTCATTAAATTGATTCGTCTATAAGACCTTGACTGATTCTACCTCCTTGATTCTCAACTTGTGAACCTGAGGATCTTGAATCAAAATTGGAATCTCCTCATAAGATTAGCTATCCTAATTCCAATATTTTTTAGTCGGTGTAATAAGCAAAGGATCGCTCATATATTTTTTCAATATTGAGATGAGAAATATTGGATGGACTGTTGGTAAATGGTAGCTCTAACGAATAACGTATATTACCCATACTCTTGGATATCTTGTAAGGACAAATATACAAAGGACTAAGTTTTCTCTTATTGCCAAACCTCATAACACCGTACATTTGTTAAACCTTCAAGTAAACCCAATCATCAACCTCAAACTCTAAGTCTTTTCTTCTAACATCCGTAAAGGATTTCTGACGACTCTGCACTACTTTCAACCTTATTGAATGATATTCACTTTCTCCATAGTTTTATGAACCAAGTATGGTCCTATCAGCCCAGCTTCACCAACCTCAAACCATCCAATAGGAAATGTATATCTTTTCCCATAAAGGGCCTCATATGGAGCCATCTGGATGCTAGAGCGATAACTGTTGTAATAAGAAAACTAAATGAGAGGTATGTGACTTCCCAATTACCCTTGATATCGATAACAGACACCCTCAAAAAATCCTCTAAAGTATGAATTATGCGATTTGCTTGACCATTTTCTTAAGGATGAAAAGCAGTACTCATATTTACTTCGGAACCAAAACAATTCTTGAAAGGCTTCGAGAATTGTGCGGCGAATTGTGCACCTCTATCGGAAATAAT
This sequence comes from Solanum pennellii, assembly GCF_001406875.1. NCBI lineage: Eukaryota > Viridiplantae > Streptophyta > Magnoliopsida > Solanales > Solanaceae > Solanum > Solanum pennellii. The sequence continues at coordinate 12,625,450 of NC_028639.1, forward strand.
GGAGACAAAAATCCAATGAAGTGTTACTATCTCTTAAATATATAACATAACATAATACTCTGTAAAAAAGTAGTGTTTATCAAAAACGAATGGGCTGATTTAGTCATTCGATCTATGATCAAGGTCATCAAGGACTCCAGTATTAAGCGTCGACGAATCTTAGTTTGTTTATTACCCAACCAAGGGTTAGGATCGTTTTAACAGGGACTGGTACTTAGAATAATTTAGCTAAGCACAAACATAGTCCATGCTAGTCAAAGATACTAGAGATTATGAAATATAAAATAGTAACTTGGAGGGGTGAAAAAAATATAAATAAACAATGGGGGGTTTTGTAACCACATTTATAACTATAGATTGTAAAAAGAATAAGAAAAATTAATGGGGAAACGGTATTCTTGGAATGTGACCAGAATATGAGATAAAAGACACAGAATGGTAGTTGCAATGGATAGTAAATATTTGAATATATGTACTAGGCTAGAGTTTTGTGGGGTTGAATTTTCTCTCAAGTAACATACCATGTTTAAACTCAGTTTCTCTTGAACAGTGAGTTTCAGCCATTAAGCACACCCTCTTACTTAGCCCAATAACTCTTTGAAGCTGAAAATGTTGGGAAGGGATTAGGATTAACTCTCTTGAGCTGAACCTTGGACAACCAAATGACCACCCACTATCAACTTAGTAGTCTTTGTTTTAGAACCTCTCTCTCGAGCAAGCCAAAAACCCTAAGGTGAAATCATATTTTCAACTACAACCTTATTTAGTTCAAACACAATTATTAAGTGAAATAACATTTAAAAAATATATATACTAACAATAAGCAACACCCAACAATAGATTTAGCTCATGTGCACAAAATCATACCCCAAGAATTGGTATTTTAGCTAGATATTGAAAAAGGAAGAAAATTATACCAAATCAAAGCATCAACTTGTATGATTTATTTTCACTTCAATCGAGATTAGGATAAAAATTTTTGAACACCCACTTTGAATTTCTTCAATATGAGAATCTTTAAATATCAAAGATTTAAGAGCAAAGTTTCCCAAGTGATCTTAAAAACTCAAACTAGAATCTAAATATAAAAATTACTGTTCGAAACAATGAAATTTGGTACTAAGCTAAAACCATTAGTATGTATTTATTGTATTTAAAAAGTTATGTTTTGAAGGACCACTCGACGCAGTAAGTCAGGATCGCCCTAGGAGATCCGCCCTTTGGTATGTTTATCGCTGCCCTGAGTTAACCTTCATGATCTTCACATTTTAGGTAATTGGGCAACATCGTACTCCTTCGCAGAACTGATTCAGACATGCCGACTACTCTTCTTTTTTTGCTAGTTTTATCATTTTCTTCAGGTCTCAGCTCATTGGAACAAAAGGTGAGGATGGAACCTGTAGGTGGCATGCCAAATGGGTTCAGCGATTCTTAGGTCTTCACTTCTTCATTCTTTTGGCTGCCTTTGTTCCTTTTTGCTTGACTGTATCCATGCTTTACCTCCAAGTATATACACTTGACATTTAAGTTATTCTATCTTTTTTAGAGAGAAAATATGCATTTTAGGGCACTAAACCTATAAAAATATAGCCCTAAATATGTCCAAATCGTGGTCTCATCAATTCCCCCTTCTTAAATTTTTGCTTGTCCTCAATTAAAACTCAAGTTCAAAAGTTCAATTTGGATTTTTCAAACAGTGCTACACTAGAATCAATCATTATTGCACATAACAATACTCCACTTACTCATGTAAGGATCAAATATGCACTAAAATACTCAAGTTGTGACACACAATTATCAAAGATTTTCAAACTCACGATACTTATTTCAAATTCAAGTTGAAGCTCAACAAAAGTGATGAAATGTTCTAGCATAAAAAACTTATTATATGTTCACACACAATGATATAATTTAAGGTTTCGGAATAAATATCAACGCTCACAATCACAAAGATGAACATAATGCATAATTTAACCCATAGGGTTGCCCATATTTTTCAATCAACTTTTGTTTCATCTCACTCAAGATGAAAAAGGTATTTTAAGACCAGTAGTCAAAAGATGTTCGCATACTCAAAATGTAAGCCACAAAATAGGTATATGTCAAATTGGTTCACACTCTTTCATCGGTGCCTAATATCATATCATGAGTTCACATCACTTAGTCAACCGGATTAATGGGCAAAATTCTAGGTTTCATCATGCATGGTTCATGGTAAGCTCATCACAGAAGGCATTGATACCTAAGTTATATAAGACTCCAGACCTTCACAAGTGTGCAATGTTCATCGCAAGAAATTCATTTTGATAATTGGCTAATCACAACGAGATGCAAAGAGTTCAAATATTGTGTATGCAACTACATTGGCCTTGTCGTAGTCACACATTCATGTTCATTCAAATAACTATTAAAGTCATTGGTATTGATTAAAACGAGACTCAATTTTTCCTAAGAATAACCATATTAACGTGCATTCAAGAGGTGGCGGAAAGAAAGAATTTTTTTGGATAGGTTAAAATACTTGCAATTGAAATAAAAGAAGCCACAAGCTAAAACATCCACAAAAAGCAATATGAAGTACAATTTAAGACTTAATAGTCCAAATATATACACTAAAGCACGAGTTACAAATAGAACACAAAAGGTGAGTCTCACACCACCATAAAAAATTATTTGTCCTCAAATGAAAATGAGATAAAAATATCCAAATAGTAAAATAAAGTAAGACAACGAGGGAGGTAAAGAGGGGTCTTGTTTACATAGTCTCTCCATCTGTCGAGGTACCGATGCCCGGTGCATCAGCTTGATCTTGGGCTTATGTGCTCGGGTTGTTAATATAAGCTCTTTTAGAGACAACACTAGTGTTACACCACATGAATCTAACGACTTAAGATACAACTCTAAATGAAGTTTAATGAATTAAAAATAATTGAAAAGATGTTTTGGTCCTATGTTAACGTTACAAGATTAGTTTGAAAGGATTAGTTCATAAGGAATTAAAGACAACCTTGATGCCCGGTATACTAATAACCTACGCTATTGTGTTGATAGTGCTAGAAGGGATAGTTTGAATGATAGGTTTAAGGCTTGACCATGATAAGATAATACATATATGTATATGTACCTAAGTAGGTGTTAAAGAGGTCAATGCCAAGGGAGGAGAGCCTAGCTGAAGGGTCAAAAGCCAAGGATTCCTCAAAAGAGAGCTACCGCCTCAATCTCAAAAGGCAGGACCACGAATCATGGTCCATGCCAAGACTCGTCGAGATAGTCCTGGAGTTTCCTTGATCGAAAACATCACTTAGAAGTTGGGAGGTGGTCATGATTTGGGGTAGCTACTGCCCAACACTCCACAAGCAACTTAGCGTCCTGAGGTGCAATTGAAGTGGAAGGGGTTTTCATGTAGACTTCACTTTATAGTGTGGGATTGTGGAACCTTTAGGGAGGCTACTACCTATCCCTTCAAGAGTCACACCGTGGCTGATGTTGTACTTTACGACTCGAAGGTGCTCGTGAAGACTGGATGTATTTCTTTAGTAAAACTCAAGTTTTAAAATTTTAAGAAAGCGAGGAGTGTTTTGGGTATTTTAGTGGTTTAGTATATATTGAATTTAGGTCATTTATACCCATTCCCACATTAAAACAAAACCCCAAATTGAGAACCCAACTGCTCTCCCATCTCTCTAGATTCTCTTACTAACAAAGATTCCATTTAAGAAGAAGGTCAAAGCTTCAAGTAGCGTTCAAGAACATGATTTTTCTCAATCAATAAAAAAGGATTATCGAGGTATGAAAATTCTTCACTCATGGGGCTCCTTTCGTAAGAGGATCCTACAAAGTCGATTTCAATGTTCTAAATTTTTAGATTCCTATCAATTTCATGGGTAACTTTCAAACATGAATTATTTGGTTGAGAACCGAATAATTATGATTGAATATGAATGTGCATGAATGAATTTAAGTATTGTTCATGTTATTGGCCTAATTTTCCAAAGAACCATGAATAATCCTCTTTTATTAACCCTAACTTTTGAATTGTGTTAAATGATGATTAGAGGTTATGCAATTGAGTGTGTTATATATAATTAACTGTTGTATCGTGATGTTAACCTAATTAATGGATGATCATTATTAATTTTGTATGAAATCGTTGTAAGGTATCTTGAAGTCCATGGGTAAGACCTTCAAGGTGATGAACATTCTATTATGGCATTGTTGGTTTGTCTTTTGTAAGGATGATTACTTGAAGTATGTATGATAGGCTTATGAATGTCTTATCACGATATGAATGTGATGGCTGTTAGATAATGGTGGGTGTGTACTGATGTGGAATTGAAGGTAATTCTTTTGCACATTCTATGACTATGATATGAAGTGGTATTCTCAAATGATGATGATTAAGATGAAAAGACATTATCTATCCTAAACATATGAGCTATGTATATGCTATATAATGGGTTAAGATCCTAAGACATATTTTATGAATTAATTATTATGAATTACTTAAAGACACTTTAAAAAGGGAATTTATCTTAGCAATGAGTGAACTTGACAGTGAGAGGTGTTCCTTCACAAACAAAGAGAGGTTCACACTATAATATCTCATGAGGTGGAAACTACAATGCTAGTTAGCATAAAGAGGGTTTCTAGTAACAACATCCTACTTCCTTAACTGTGTGCCCCCACAGGAATCATATCTAGTGGATCCACCTAGATGTTATCATGAATGTAATGCCCTACCCTGACAAGTAGGTCACCCTCCTTTTGGTGTGGGGGGGGGGATGACACCATATTCCATATAGCTCACATAGTCTATATTGATTTTCTGGAATGCTTAAAATGAATAACTATCAGTAAAAAGATGAACTCTAGCTTGGACCACATATGTGATGCTACTTAGTGTAGGTAAAGGTATGATATTTACCTATACATTACACAAGTGTGTATTAAGAGAGGTCCTAGGGTGAGTTCTTTATGCATAATTCACATGATTAATGTTATGTGGGTTTGACTTGATATGAGGATGTAAGAAATAATTGGCTATGCTTGTGATATTTTTGATCGTTTCCTTAGTATGTGTAGGGGTATGGCACTTAACATATACGTTGAACTAATAGACTTGTATTGGGGCTATCAGTAAGGTCTTATGAGGTATGTATTAAATGGACTCAAATATGAAATGTTGAATTATGGCTTTACTATAATGTTACTCATGATTATAGATATACTTTGTTTTGTCATATGAAATTGATTATGTGTTGTTTGAATGTTCATGAAGGCTTTAAAAGTTAATGCATGTTTCAAATGTTTGACTTGCATAGTTTCCATACTTAGTAGATGTGGTTTGTACTAGCCCCTATTTCTTCCATTGTCTACATAAGTGTAGGTTTGGGCCATTGAAGTTATTCTAGTCCATTCTTCAAGAAAGTTGGATTGCTATTCCCTAGTTGGTGAGTCCTCAAGTTAGAGGACGTAATGCTTATATTCTAAATACGGTTTAATTTTCCTTCTTTAAAGACTATGTTGTAATTTCATATTATAATATTTTGTATTGATGTAAGGGTTAAGTCCAAATTTTGGTACTGTTACATCTAGATGGTATTGTGGGACAAGTTAGTTTCTGTTTTCATATTTAAAGTGAAGTTGAAATTCCACTGAAAAGTTTTAAAGTTTCCTCTATTATTTTATCTTACATGTGATGATCAATTCTAAGGGCTTGTATAATACCTCTTAATGGTCGAATAAGACGCTTACGACTGGGGGGGGGGGGGCTCTTGGGTCG